>NC_092875.1:447221876-447536876 GCF_028372415.1 Notamacropus eugenii
ACCAATAATAAAATAATATTACCAAAGTGAATAGCAACAAATTCATTTGGAGAAATATCTAGAAAATTAAGGGAATTGATAAAATGAGGTAAGGATGAAGGGACGAAAGGACTACTAAACTTTAGACTGTATTATCAAGTAACAATCATCAAAAACATCTAGTATTTTTACAGAAATAGCCAGATAAATCAATAGAACAGCTAGATAAAGGAGGATAACTGGGAAAGCTACTAGCAGCTAGACAGAAAGTAGGCTTTGATTGTCACCTTACCTCACAGTAGAACAATATGTTCTAAATGAATATTTGAATTTAATGTGAAATATCATGTTATCAAATAACAGAGAGGAAGCATATCACACACCTCTCATGGGTATAAGTAGACAACATATTCTTAAGCAAAAGTACATAGAGACAATTACAAGAGACAAAATAGATAACTTTGATTACATGAAATTAAAAAAAAACTTCTGCACAAACCAAATTCATGCACCTGAGACAAGACTGAATGTAGGCAAATTAAAAAAAAAACCCCTCAAATTTCTCTGATGAGCGTTTGGTTTCCAAGATATATAAGCAATCAACATCTATCTGTCTATCTATTTTATCTATCTATCTATCTATCTATCTGTCTGTCTGTCTGTCTGTCTGTCTGTCTGTCTGTCTATCTATCTATCCATCTAATATGTCCATTCATTTACCTATCTAAACAACCAAAATCCATTACCAGATAGATACGAAGTCAAAGGATATGGACAATTATTAAAATAATTCAAAACTCTTAAAATACATAGAAGAATATTTCATGCCACTAATAATAAGAGAAATGTAAATCAGAAGGCCCATCCTGTTCCACTTCACAGCTTGCAAAGAATGAAGATTTTGGTTCTGATTGTTCAAGATTGAAGATCATTTTCCTTGATATTACTTCTTGAGTTTGGGAGCCCTTTATCCCAAACAGTTCTTCCCCTGATTTCTTTGTTACTCTGAAAACAGTTCCTTCTTCCCATCAAACTTTTTGTTGCATTTAGTAATTTCATAAGCCTTGATTCTTTCTGAATTCTAGTCTCCCTGATACTATTTTTTCAAGTTTACAGTGTTCCTTTGGTTCTGTGTTCTTTCTGCCCACATGTATCCATTTAACACCTGTGTTGGTGGGTGAAATATCTTATAGACATGTCCACTAAAAAAAAAACTGGACACACCAAAGAGATGTGCAATCTCGTAGGTTTTTAATGTCTTCTTATGTCCTCCTCTTTGTTATTTTATAGTTATAGTTACATGTTCTTGGGCTCAGATCAGTCTTAAACTACATCCCTTTTAGAGTTTCTGTCAACAGGGTCATATCTATCTCTTTCCTGAAATTTTGTAAATCTGCCATCTTAAGCCTTTGTTACATATCTAGCCATATCATTCACTTCTTCTTGTTCCTTTTTTTTATTATGAGCTCCAGTTCAACCAGATTTTTTTCAATAAAGATTCACATTGTTTATGAAATTACTAAAATCACTTTCTATTTCTAATATAAATAATCCCTAAATACCTCAGTCGAAAAGGCATATATAGCACAAGATCAGCAGGTTGCCAGAACATATCTGATAACCTGCAATATCTCTCCTTTTAAATCTTCACTATAAATATTTTTGAAAATTGCCTGTTTGTGCTATTTCTAATACTCTGGGTGGTGGTGGGTGCTGACAAGTGCTGCTTTTATATGTATATTTAGGCCCTTCTCCAACTGTTAATTCATCTGCTGTAAAGTACTAATAATTAATTAGCTATCAATAGCATCTCTAGTTCTCACTCACAGACACCAAGCATCTGAATCTCCAACTTTTAATAGATGACAAATCCATATAGTGACCAGAATTAGTTTGATGTTTTGCCTCCTCACTTTTTACTCTACCTGGTCTAGACACGAATATGTGTTTAAATTTCAGAAGTCTTCTACTTCATTCCAGGGAACCAAGTCAGTCAATTTCTCACAAACTGTCACAAATAATATAATCTAGTGCTATGAGACCAATGTACACATTTCTGAAATGAATAGCTACAATTAAAAATAGATGTCTATGCAGATTCATTATCTGGATTTGCTAATTGTTTTACATTGCTACAGACGTTATCTGGTGGCACTCCATTATAAAGCATAACCAGATGTAAAATTCACTTCGTATTGTGTTAGTCAAGTTTTTCTGCCCATGCTGATAAGAGATTGTTAGATTTTAATGAAGATTCCAGTTAGCACCTTTTAACCAGCTACTTATTTGAAAGAAAGCTAAGAAATCTAAATCCAGCATTCATGCATTCTTAAAGATACTAAAGCAAGAGAGTGAGTGAGAAAGAAAGGATTTATTCTTTTGAATGCCAATCAGAAAATCCAAATAGAATGTCTTTTAAAAACTGATCCAATCTATTTTTAGCACACACTTAAAACTAATTCATCACAGGAATCATTTGATCTAACCTCAAATGTCATACAACTATATATCTATATCTACAGAAACATGGAGGTGTAACACTAATACACCAAAGTAAATACCACACAACATCCTCTGCCTTTGAAACATAACTGCTGTCATAATGACCATCTGCTGGCTGTAGGTTTCGTACATTCTTTGACCTCTGACATTTATGACAAATTACGTACAAAAGTGCTAGAGATGGCTTGTTAAAATGAAGCCCGAGGCCCACAAGTTCTCAACCCCTCTTGTCTTTAAAAGCCTGGGTTAAACGGCAACAAGCAGCAGCCTGGACAGAAAACAGACATGGCAACGGCTAAAAGGAAATGAAATCCTAATCCGCTAACCCTTTGACTTGTGCAGCTTGCTGCATAGCAATGTGCTTTCAACCATTAAACTACCTTAACCTTCTGAAGAGCCAAATCACTTCAAATTGACTGAAAATTTGCACATCACCACACAAGGTTTGATTGATTCCTTTTTGAAAATTACATGGAGGCCAGCCATTTACTGTATTTTTTTAATATAATATTCTTAACTAAGAAAATATGTTTCAGTCACCTCTGGTACATAGTGAAATTGGTGTCATTTAATAGTAATATAAAAAAAGAAAACTTTTCAAAGATACAAAGTCAAGCTAGCTACAGAACATGGAGTGTCAACTAACTTTAGACGGAACTTTGAATTTTCTCAAGTGTAAAAGTCTACTTTAATAATTTTTAGACACAGAAGTTAGTTGTCTAAATTGGCGTTCCTGTAATTCATATTCATTTCATATGTTTGGTTAAAATAAGATATTTACTATTTATTGTGGAATTGACAGAAATTTCCTTTTTCCCCTTTTTTGTGTGTTTGCTTTGTTTTGTAGGAATTCACCTGAATTAGTGGGGTTCAAAGAAGTACTTTGGCATGGAAGATAAAGAGTGGGTTTTTTAAACCACAAGAAGACACTTTTAGTCCCACTGCAGAAACACACTTCCTCATCAACCCCAGGCTAATCCATTGTGCTATATGCTTCTGTAAATGTGCTGATGTGCACTAGTAGAAGGAGTTTTCTCACCTGGAGTACCTATACCAAAGAATCATAGATCTGATCAAAACAACAGCAACAATTACTGCAGGAGGGCAAAAATAACCTGATATGCCAGAGGTTGTGCAGAGCAGTAGAATTAGAAAGAAAGGCAAAAATAAGAATGAGTACACATGCACACACACACAAACACACACACACACACAGACACACAGACACAGACACACACACACACACAAAACCTATGGGGTGAAGGACAGTCCTTGATTATGAATTAGCCTATTTCAGTGCCTTTTGATTTTCTTCCCTCTGATAATTATCTTTAATTTATTCGGCATATATCCTGGTTGTATGTAGTTGTTTGCATGTTATCTTACCCAATAAACTGTGAGATTCTTGAAAGTAAGGACTGTCTTTAGCCTTTACTCATATCTTCAGCACTTAGGACTGTGCCTGTTACATATTAAGCACTTAACACTAGGAGGATCAAGTATCAACATGCATCAATGTATTGTGGGTTTGTTTTTTTCTTATAATTTTACTTTTGAATAAAATTTTTTATCTAACTACCTCTGTTTTCTTTATCTTCTGAATAAAATCCAAAGGCATTGTGTCAATTGATGAATAGTCTTTCAGAGTATTCTTAAATTCTGGTCATTCTATTAATAAATACTTATTGTTATTATTAATAATGTTATTAACCTGTTACCTTATCAACAAAAGAAAGTGTTGAACAAGTTGAACTCTAAATCTATTTTTCTGTGATATCTAATTATGTGAAATAATGGAAAAGTTCTCTACAGAATGAGCATTACTCAGAAGAAAATCTTTAAAACATTATGAACTGGCAATAATACCCATGGATAATGCTAGAATGTTATCCAGAGACCCTCTAAACCCATTCCCTCATTTTACAATATAGGAAACTCACACACATGCACACACACACACATCTGTTGATCTGCCTGTGTATCTTTTATCTATTTATCTATTGATCCATCTATCTGTCTATCTTTCTTTCTATTTATCTCTCTATTTATCATCTATCTAATTCCTTTCCTTGCCTAGGTCTCACAATTGAGCAAGGTAGTGGCCATATTTGAATCCAGGTCTCTCAATAACATGTTTTTTCTATTCTATTACTCTGAAATTCATAAGATAAATACAATTTACCTTTAAATTCATATGATTTACATATACATATATTTATTTACATATTTATATTATCACATTATATTTATATTATTTTCATATATTTATTTATATTATCTATAATACATTTGTATATATAAATTATTATATATTTAGATATGTGTTTGTATTATATAATATAAATATATTTATATTATTTATATATTTATAGATATAACATGAATGGCAGAAGCAGTAAGAACAGTTGATACAGGAGTCAATAAGTTTATGAGCAAAATCAGCAGGAACTAACTCAGCCCTGTGTGACACGACAGCGTGAGAACAAGACACTGTAGCACATTTGTACATTTCCTAAACCAATACATGATGATATGCTCAGAAATATACAACAAAAATTTCATTTCAAAGACCTTTCTTAGCAAAGGCTTAGTTAGAACCACCAGGAAGTTTTGATGTTAATAAAAATTTGATAATTAAATGAGATCAGAAATAACAAAAGCTGAAGAAAAATCATGCCATTGAACAAATGCATTGGGAAAAGTGCATTTCTAAACTGTTGTAGACAGGCTTCAATACAGAGCCACTAAACATAATTTCCAAGGGAATTTGGACTCTCCCATGACCCAGTTTTCATTGGTATTTTCTGCACTGATTTATGCAGACCAGGCTGTGTGGTCCCTGGGAGGAAACAAAAGGATACCAAGGAACACTGAGACATTTACTGAAGTGAGACACATACATTAAGAATTTCAGGGTGGCACATCTCAAACTACCATATAAAAGTGTATTACCCGCAAGACTTTAGAAATAGTGAGCGGAATCCATCACTCCATCCTTAATTGGGAACTTTCCTATGCCAATCAGACATACTCACTCACTGTACCCAAAAGGGAAGAGAGGGGACCTGTCAGCATTTTCAAAATGCATTGCCTTGTTCTTGAGTCTAGTTAGAGCTTTGAGGACTGATTCATATCAAACACTAATGTCCCCAAAGAAAAGACACAGAATACAGGAAAACTCTTCACAATGAATCTAAAAGACAAGAGGGAAAATGGTCTTATATTGTTCTGTCTATGAATAGAACCAGGCTCTTTTGTTTTACTAGCATGGTGACCTTGGGCAAGTCACTCAAGTTTCTTGTCTTATTTTCCTTGTCAGTAGAAATTAAGAGATTGGAAGGAGATATTTGAGGTATTTTTTAGCCCCCAGATTTCATGAATTTGTCTTTCTCATAACATTGAGCTAACCCTACACCTTCCTTTACCCATTCAATAACCATTTCTCAAGCTCCACATTGTGCCAGGCACTGCTCCTCAATTTGAAGACACTCAGCTTGCCCCAAAGGCCGGGTATCTGGTGTCTTCAGGCTGTGAGCCCAGTTGCTTAAGCCTCAAGACTTCAGCAGCTCAGTTGAATCTAGACAAGACCGCACACTTCTAGGTGTCCTCTTCCATCTTCCCCCTCCAACCTTGTCAAACCTTTCCTTTCTCTTAGACTTCTGCTATCTCTAAAAGAGCTGCTGGCTAATTTAAGTTAAAGGTTGATGGCTGATAATGGCTCAGTTGCAGAATGGTAGAATATTCAAACTGCCTCAGAGATTATAAAGTCCAAATCACTCACATTAACAGATATGGAAACTGAAGCCCAGAGAAACTGAATAATTTGCCCAAGGTCATCCAGCTCATGGCAGAGTTACAATTAGGACTACAGTTTTCTCACTCAGTCCAGGTTTCTTTCCACTTAGCCATGAGCATGATCACCTCTTTCAGATGGAATTTGCACTTTATTGACTCTAACCCAATATGAAGGAATACATTCTGTGGGAATCTCAGATACTGTGGTAAGACAATGAAGTCATCTCTGTGGGTCTGTTTTTTCTTAGACCCTCTCAAATTATACATAGAGGCAAACACACACTCTGCCTCAGCTAAATAATTTTTACTGTAATCATGGGTTCTATATATTGGTTATGTATTTCATTCAAGCACATTATGTTTGCCACAGAATCACAGAAAAATAAATCTAAAATAGACTTTAAAGGTCTTCTAGCCCAACTCTACTATTTTCTTTCAAAGGAGATTCTCTCTCTCACACACGCATACACACACACACACACACATACATACACACATATATGTATGCATATACACATATAATATGTGTATACATACTTGTATGTGTATGTATGTATTGTGTATGTGTGTATACACACATGCATGCATACATGTACATACACGCACATATATTCTTATATGAAAACTTTTTTTTTTAGAGAGGGGAAAGAAGAATGCTATTTTTAGGGTCAGAAAACCTGAGTTCAAATCTTAGTTTTCCATTTATTTATATACATGATTAAGGTGAGTCATTTAACTTATTGAACCTCAGTTTTCTCACTTGCAAAATTGAATAATGATATTTTTTGAAGTCCTAGGCAAACTACCTCAAACCTACCTTCCCTTCTTCATTATGTTACTCCCTTTCTTGTGCTCAGTTGATCAGACTGGTCCTCTAGATGACTGTCTCACTTAACAATCCATCACCTATCTGTCAATTCTCTGGCTGTCTACCAATCCAGAAAGGTACTCCATCTTTACTTCCACTTTGTAGGATCTCTTGTTGCCTATAAGAGTTAGCTCTAACATCCCTTTGGACATGAAGTCTTTCTGGATCTGCCCATCTGGTAGTAGTTCCCTCCCTTGGGTCTATTTTATGCATAGACTTAAGTGTATGTTATACTTAATTGTAAATTCATGTGTATAACTCCCAATAGAATATGTTTCTTGAAGAAAGAAACTTCATCACTTTTGTGACTGTATTTATAACATTTAGCATAGTCAGTTACTATTATCAGTAGATCATGATGTAAGTGCATTGAAATACACAGACTTTATGGGAATCACTGATTTGCAATCTTAATTTAAGAAATAAATGCTATAATAGAGAGTTTTATAAGAATTATATTAATTTAATGAACTTTTCAGATATCCACTGGAAAGAAATGACTTGAGAAGGAAAAAGAGTATGTAGTTTTGAGTGTGTTTTAACAACCAAACTATTTGTACCTGAAAGAAAAAAGTTGATTTAAATGCATTGATAAAGTACTTATGTTCAATTTTGTCTAACTCTTAGAAGGTGCTGAGCTCAGCTATCTGATCTTGTTTTTTATTGATTAGGTCTCCTGTATTGGCCAGCCTGTGCATAGTGTTTACGCAGGTCACATGTCAAGAGGTGATGTTTGGTAAAAACACTAACCACTATACTTCTCAGAGGGTTGCTATGTATTTGCCCTAGTTTTGCTATTAGGTGTATGATGCCAGGTTGCCTTATATTAGTTATAGAGTATCATCTATGTGGGTTAATCCAGTTTGAGTTTTTGGCTAAAGTTTCTACTCAACAGGAAAACCACTTTGTCCATATTCTTTTATATTTCAGCAAATTTTAATGACATGAATGTTGTATAATGTAGTTGAACACAAATACTTTAAAAGTATATATCATGTTTGTTTATGGTCAACGAAGTGAAAGATATGCAATCTAAATACACTGAAAACAACTAAATACCTGCAGCTTCTCCAAAATCCTGGCTGCCCACAACCAGTTAAAAGTTATGCCCTTAAACTGTTAGTCCCCAAGTACAATTTACCCATGATTTGGTTCAGTTTTACTGTGCTATAGGTAACCTGATTGATTTGAGTATTTGCTGATAGATATAAACAATATCCCTGTCTAGCATACTTGTTTTTTTAGCATGTATCTTCTTGCCTCTTCTACAAATGTGCCTTCAGGGACCAAAGGCTTGACCATTAATTATTTGTTCCATAGCCCTGTTCATCACTTTTCTCACATGACTTTCTTTTTCATTTTCTTTTTTTTACCCACCTGGATAAACACTATGGGTATTATTTTTCATCACAAAGGTGGAAGAGAAGTCATTTAACCTCTATGAGCTTCAGTTTTCTCACTTATAAAATAAGGGAGATTGGTCTACATGATCTCTAAAAGCCCTTCTAGTCCTAATCAATCTAGGAGTCATGATGGATGGGGAGAGGTGAGAGAGCAACAATGGTAGACAGATACAGATGTGTCAGTGGGCTAAAAATGGATCAAGTTGGATGGGAAAAAAGGTTGCAAAACTGGTATGCTCTTTAAGAACAAGTTCATCCACATAGGTAATTTGATCCTTTTGTTCCATTTCTACCCAATATGCAAAATCATCTGTACCATAACCAATAAATATTTATTATTTGCTTACTATGTACATAACATTCTGAAAAAAAGACTAAAAGTTTGAAAATAGCTTATGACTTCATAATCTGAAGAAATTTGATATGCTGTTTAACTTAATTAGGATTGAATTGTCTCAGTCTATTTCCATTGATCTCTGTTCTATAGCAGGCATCTCAGTTCAGATATCTCCAGGCACAAATAGTGTTTAGTGTCTTTAAAAGAAAAGAAAATGTAAGCTATTCATTTGCTACAAAGAGCAATAGGAATTGGAAAATGAAATTGTTGTAAGAAGAATAAAAGAAACAATTATATTTTGGAGAAAGATTTAAACTAATAAAAATGAATTCCTTTTAGTATATATCTATTTCAGCTACTTATATCCCTGTTAAATTCAGTGTTGGGTTAACTTTAAAAATAATTTTTTCAATCTTTGTACATCCTAGTCATCTTCTTCATCACTTGTGTTGTATGATTAGTTTATTATTTTGACCTCTTTTATTATTTTGACACGATAAATTTGAGATAAATCCAAAGAAGACTGCTTTAAGTATCAAATCACGTGATATTTCTGTTATATTTAACATTTTGTCATCATTTTTGATATTTACTCTATTTTGGAAGGGGGTACTTTGCCTTAATCAAATGTGCCTCCAGATTTACACAAAAGAATTAGAGTGGTTATTTTTACAAAGCTATTCATGATGCTTTCTTTTAGAAACAAGCAAGTGCATTAAAGTGATACAATTTACAGAGAACTGAGTTTCAATCAATCAATAACATATTTGTGCATAAATTGAAGTATGATAATATTAAGGCAATATTTAACTTTCAAAAATGTTTAGTCTGTAGAATTTGGGCATGTAATATTTTGGGGTTGGCTATACTTTCTAGTTCACAGGTAAGGGAAAGTTGGTGAAATTGGAAAATTCCAATAAATAAATGCTATTGATCACTATTTCTCATCCTTTTCTTCTGAACTCAAATTATTTTATAAAACATTACTTAGAAAATAGTCTTAACAATACTAGAAATAAGGCTTAAAACATGTTGTTTTGTAAATGAGAAAGCTGAGGTACAGAGAAAGGAAGAGGATTTTCTCAGGGTCATACAGAAAACTGGTGATGGAACCTGAATACATGAGCACAGGACTTTGTTCATTTCCTCTGTCAGTTTTCTTGGCTTCTAAAATGAAAACAACACTGCCCATCAAAGTATATTAAGGAGAGAAACTAGTATCTCATTCAAATATGTCCGCTGTCCAAGACTAAGCTTTGATGTTATCTCCATTTTCTACATAAAGGTCAAAGATCCCCAAAGCACAGAGGAGAGAAAAGACTTCTAGCATTAGAATTATTTCTACTTTACCTTCTTGTTCTAGATTTTTCCTTAATTTTTAAAAAGCATTTATCTAAAACCATTAACAAGCATTATTTGTAATGGGGATAAACCAATAAGCTGAGAACTGGGAGGCATCACAACTCACATGACTCAGTGCCTAATTGGCTCAGTTGCAAAAGGTGTGAAAGCCTATGTGACTCAGCGCAGAATGTATCACAGCTGTGAATAGGGCTGGAGTTCAAAGTAGCAACAATGCGTGATTGAAATACCTGTGCACCTTTAGACCTGGAAGCTCAGCCCCTGTTCCAAGGAAGAAAGGGAACACATGTGGTCACCTAGACCTATAAATGGACAGGGAAGATCTTACATTCCCTTTTCTCTTTGATTAGCCATGTTCAAAAATGTGTGTCTCATCCTGCATTTCAAGTCCATCACATCTTTGTCAGGAGAGGATGGGGAACATGACTCATCTCTGGTACTATGGAATTATGGTTAATTATGGCACTGAAATGAATTCTTAAAGCTTTAAAATTTGTTTTTCTTAATTATCCTCCTTGTTCTGCTTACTTCATTGTCCATAAGTTCATACAACTCTTCAAGGTTTATTTAAAATCATTTCTTTCATCATTTCTCCTAGCACAATAGTACTTTAATTTCTCGGTCATCCCCTTAGTTTACAATCCTTTGCCCCTACAATGAGAACTGTATTAAAAATGTTTTGTCCATATAGATCTTTGTTACCATTTGTAAACTACTTTTGGGTATTGACCTAATGGTGATATTGCTGGATCAAAAGGTGTGTAAAGTTTAGTCACTTTTTAATCATAATTTCAAATTGCTTTTCAAAATAGCTATACCAATTCACAGTTCCACCAACTGTGCACCGTTATGCCTATTTTCCTGAAATCCTTCAAACGTTTATCATTTTTTCTGTTTTGTTATCTTTTCCAATTTGTTATGTATGAGGTAGAATTTTAGAATAACTTTAATTTGGATTTCTATAATTATTAGAAATTTAGAGCATTTTAAAAAATGACTATTGATAGATTGAATTTCTTCCATTAAAATTACCTGTTTATACCCTTTGACCATTAATCAATTGGGGATTGGTTCTTATTCTTATAAATTTGAATCAGTTCTTTGTATTGTTTCGATGTAGGATTTCTATTGAAAAAAATTTCAAAGTTTTCCTGCCTTACTTAACTCTTTCCCTTCTAATTGTTACAGTTTTACTGTGTGTGTGTGGGTATGCATGTGTAAAACCATTTAAATTTTGCTTCCTTTTTATCTTCTGTTATCCTTTCTGTCCCTTGCTTTGTACTGAACAATTTGCCTGTTCATATAACTGAAAGGTAATTTCGCTCTTGTTCCTGCATATTTAAATCAAATATGCATTTAGATTTCATCTTGTTATGAAGTGTTGGTCTGAATACTAATATTTTCTAGGATGTTTTCCATTATTTCTAAAAGTCAAATAGTGAGCCCTGACCTGACAATTTAGGATCTTTGGGTTTGCCTAACACTAGATTAATATAATATATCACTTCTATATGTTATGTACCTAGTCCCACAGATCAACATCTCTATTTTAACTGGTATCACGTTGTTTTAATGGTTATTGCTTTGTAATAGGGTTTGAGATCTGATTGTGATAGACCTCATTCCTTCTCACTTAACATGCACATATCTGTGTGTATGTGTGTGTGTGTGTGTGTGTGTGTGTGTGTGTGTAGTGTGTTTCTCTTCAAATTCTAAACCTTTTGTTTGTCTACATGAAATTCATCATTTTTTTCTAGATCTATAAAGTAAACATTTGGTATTTTGAATGGCAGAGTACTAAATACATATTAATTAGACAAGATAACAATTTTTTATTATATTGGCTCAGCCTATTCACGAACAAGTGTTGTTTTTTCTAATTATTTAGGATTTGTACTTCTGAGAAATGTTTTCAAGTTGCATTTATATAATTCCTAAATGTATTTTATGAATATTTCATTTATTACGTAGTTATTTTTTTTTGCTATACTGAAAAGCTCAGTTGGATTCATCTTATATTTTACAATTTCTTGTCACCCAGATTATAAAATAAACTTTTTTGTTACTAGGGAATATTTTGTTCCTTATATTTGTATACCCAGCCCCTAGCACAGTGCCTAATGTGTATTAGGTTTTTAATATATACTTGTTGATTGATTGATTGATTAATTACTCCTCTGCACATTTTCCCTCTGAAATAGAAATTGCAACTTTCTCCAAAGACAGACACTTTTAGTCAGCCATGCCCTAACAACTATGCCATTCTCTAGTCAGTGCTGTTATTGCAGTGTATTCTATAACTGCCAAGACTGAGCAAAGTCAGATTTATCAGCAAATAACATTTCCATGCTGTGTAGTCTTAATACAGCTCAGTTCTATCTCTTTAAATCTCTTGCATAAGCAAGAACCTTTTTGAAAGATTTGAATAGTATATCAAAGCAGCTTGTCATACTCTGCACTAGTTTAATGAGCAGCCCCTTTTGCCATAATCATTTGAGTATTATGTTCTGGATCAGGGAGAAAATCATAATAAGGAACAAAGAGGGGAATTAAATGCATTGGAAAAGACAACCAAGATGAGAGAATAGGTTAAACGATGTTAGATATGAGTCAACGATACATGTTTCAGTGATGATTTTCCAATGTAGGACATTTTTAACATTACTAAAAAAAAGATAAAATAGAGATACAGAGAAATAAATTCCTTCTGTTAGAACAGGTTAAGCAATTTGTTACTGTATTTACATGACCCACTATCATTCCAAAATTTTAGCTTATTTTACCTATGTGAAATTTTAGTTCCTTGACTTCTCTTGTGTACCTTTGCTTATGGATCCACCTGAAAAGCTTGTGTTTTGGTTTCACTAGAGTTTTATTGAATACTTATACTTACTGCTGATATCCTTCTCAAGAACATCTGGAAACCTCTCTCTTTTAGAAACAGACCCCTGAGCTTCTACTCTTACTTGAACTCTATATAATATAAAACTCACTGGGGCTTGTGAGAGGGTGTTATTACTCAGTTTCAGTCAAGTCTGACTTCATGACTCTGTTTGGAGTTTTCTTGAGAGTAATACTGAAGGGGTTTGCCACTTCCTTCTCTACCTCATTTTACCTATGAGAAACTGAGGCAAAAAGAATGATGTGTCTTATCCAGTCACACAGCTGGTAAGTGTCTGAGACTGGACTTGAACTCAGTAAGATGAGTCTTTCTGACTCCAGGACAGTCACTCCATCCACTGTGTCACCTATCTGCCACCAATCTAGGTTGAAAGATGATCACTTGAGATACACATAAGATCTTGCATTAGAATTGGAAAGTGCCCCAAGTCATCTGAGTCCAAGCCCTTGATTTTTCAAAAGAGGAAATTAGGACCTCTGGAAGTTTTATCATTTGCCTATGACCATTCAAGTTACATGTCAAAGTTGGGATATGAACACAGGGGAGAGGGAAAATGGAAGTGGATAAGGAATAAGTGTTGGAGGGCTGGCTTGAGATTTAGTCTAATGGTACCTACTGACTTCAATGAAACCTGTGCTGATCACCAAAATTTAGTAAGACATAAGTCAACAGATCACCTTATGATTCACAAGAGTTTGGGAGGGATACTATAGGAATGAAACCTTGAGGGATGCTCACCAGAGGGAGGGGGAGAGCTAGACCAGAGGAAAGAAGGAAACACACTCCACTTCCACCACAGAAAGGAAATAAGCCTTTTATTGGAAGCAAGAACCTGGGAGAAAATCATTAAATCTCCTCTGATAGTTGTGTTGATGGGCACTTTAATTTCACTTTAAAGACTTTGGCAAGGAACTATATACAGTATGCAACTTGAAAAGATTGTTTAAAATGACTTTCAGCACACAATGAAAAGTTTTTTATCAAGAAGTCAACTTCTTCAATTGTTATAAATAGAGAGTTATTGTACTTCTAAGTTCAATTGAGCAAGATAGATGTCCTTGAACAGAAATATACGGTAAATACAAATCGACTCTGAGTCCCCAAGATATGATATCATAAAATCCTTTAAGACCTTATTTTATCTAAGACTAACATAATTGATGAACTGATAAGATTATTAAAAATGAATTTCAAAGTTATAGTTGTTCAAAAATTTTAACTTAATAGAGTAAAAAGCCTGATGAGAAGTGATGTTAATTTTAAGAGTGTTGCATTTTTTAGCTTATCTTAACAATGGTTGGAGTTCGAGGGGTTTCTTATGTTGCATATTGGGAGATTACTTTGGATGCTGGGTATTTAAAGAAGTTCAACAATTAAGCCTCTTTACTGAACTCAATATGGTAAATATAATGGCTTAAAATAAGTCCTGATCAAGTGGAACCACATTACTAATTCATGTTGCTTAAGGGGGCAGTTGCTTGCCTTAGTACTGCCCATAGCTTGCAGAGAGCTCCTACCACCAGCATCTGCAGAACAAAAAAAATCAGACTTCAAAATATCTGCAGTTCTATTCAGAGGTGCCAGTTTCTGTTCGGGTTATGGTGACTTATGTTCTATTTCATGTTCAGGGACATAGAGCTGAGTTTCCACAGAAAGAAAGGTCACTTTAAGAGAGTTGGTCCTTCAAAGTCGGTATATTGTCCAGGAACAGTCATGGCAGGTGACACAGATTATAGTAGATCTTGGTTAAACTTCCGATTCTGACACTTACACTATGTCACTTAAAGAGTTATTATAAGAAAAACACTTTTAAAGCTCAAAGTGTGCTAGGAACCTGTCATTATTGTCATCACCTAATCAAGTAATCTGGATTATTCACGTAAAAGGAAACAGGAAATTGTGTCTTTACAGGAGAACTTATGACAAGATGCTTCAGAGCATGATCACATTTCCACAGATGTAAATTTCAGAATGGGATTTTGCACTCAGAAGGATCTATATAGTCATCAATTTAGCAAGTCCTTTTAATGATACAGGTTACAGCTCATTTATATATGTTCATCTTGTATAGTTCTTGTTCACATCTTCCCCAGAGTCTCCCACTTGGAGAACACCAGTGTTCTGAAGGGATACTTGCTTTTATCTGACACTGAGAGGGAACTCTGTTGACGTTCTGGAGGCCCACCTGTCATCCCTTGCCACCAATATGTGACTGGTGTATTGTCTTTTCCTGTAACATTTTTTATGTTCCCTTGTGACATTTTTGACACCCTTTCTTCTAGGAATCTCCTCATTGGTTACATGTTGTAGTCTGCTTGAACCCATCACAAACCCCATTATTGCTCTCTATGCATTATGTTTTTTCAGATAATATTGTATTTTGAATCTCTTTGCCATGTAACAACATTGGTGAAATGCCAGTGTTGAAACTCATGACTTTTCTTTCCATGGAAAGCTTAGCAAAAACCTGCAAACTGTCCATCCTATTCTACTCCTTTTCTACTCTCAGTTCAATTCTTTGTCCATCATTTATTCTCTTGAATTTGTACCAGATGTAGTTACAGATTCAATCATATTCTGTACCATTTTTCAGTGCCATTATTATTTTAACTTTTTAAACTAATTCTGATTTTTACTCTGAAAAGATCCATCACTTGTCCAACCAAATGTACTTTATAGCCTTGACAATTCTTTATCCAGTTGCTATCCAATTGGACAATTAGGGCAACTTCTTTTGAATAGTTATAGTTCTCTTTCAGGGCTTTGTAATATTCTGAGAGTTGGTGCTATAATCACATTATCCTACACAGGAACATCTGGAGAACCTCATGATTCGTAGAGCATTCCGCTTTTACTTGGACTCTATGTCATCTTCATAACAAAGCAGGCAGTGACTTTTCCCTCTCTTTGTATTATCTGGTGTTTAGCACAGTGTCTGGTACATAAAGACATTTGATAAATTGTCTAAAGGACTGAATGAGCTTGGCTAGCATACATTTCCATTTTATGCCTTGCCTAATGTCTATAATCAGATATATTTGAACAATGTGTCTCCCATCCATACATCAAAATCATTCAAGATTCCTTGATTTTGAGGTAGGTATGGGATATATGTTGGAAAAAAGAGTCTTTAAGGTGGGATTTTAAGCTACTAAGTAGAGTGCTTTTCACAATAAGACTGAATTTTTACATTCTCTACATCTTTTATTCTAGTGTAAAATGCTAACAATGTGGTTTACTACAGAATAAATGACTTTTCAAAATTGTTTCCCTTCCTGAAACCCTCATGCACTTTCCTAAAGATGTTATATAAATATAAGAGCAGAAATATAGGTAAATAATTGATGTGTTCTCAGTTACCTTCTTTTTTGTCAGTATAAAGGTCTAAACTGTTTTCTTTTCCCTCTCTGCATTTAGTATCTTCTCCTCTTTGCATCTGTATACAAGATACCTGACATATCAATCCCTTCATACCCTCATAACAGATCTTCTTAAAAATTTTAAAAAAGCCAGCTTTTCTCCCAAGTTCGGTGCCAGGATCTGCTACTTCAGTTGCATCCCAGGAACAAGATGGTGAAGGTTGGAGTCAATGGATTTGGCCATATTGGCTGCCTGGTGACCAGGGCTGCATTCACCTCAGATGGAGTAGACATCATGGCCATCAATGACCCCTTCATTGACCTCAGCTACATGGTTTATATGTTTCAATATGACTCTACTCATGGCAAGTTCAAGGGCACAGTCAAGGCTGAGAATGGGAAACTGGTGATCAATGGAAAAGCCTTTACCATCTTCCAGGAGAAGGATCCCACCAATGTCAAATGGGGAGATACTAGAGCCAAGTATGTTGTAGAGTCCTTTACCACCATGGAAAAGGTTGGGGTTCATTTGAAGGGTGGAGCCAAGAGGGTCATTATTTCTGCACCTTCTGCTGATGCCCCAATGTTCGTAATGGGAGTGAACCATGAGAAATATGATAATTCCCTTAAGATTGTCAGTAATGCTTCCTGCACTACCAACTGCTTGGCCCGCTTGGCCAAGGTCATTCATAACAACTTTGGCATTGTGGAAGAACTCATGACTACAGTCCATGCCATTACAGCTACCCAGAAGACAGTTGATGGCCCCTCTGGTAAGCTGTGTCGTGATGGGTGTGGTACTGCCCAAAACGTTATCCCTGCTTCCACTGGTGCTGCTAAGGCTGTAGGCAAGGTCATACCTGAGCTGAATGGGAAGCTCACAGGCATGGCCTTCCATGTTCCTACTCCCAGTGTATCTGTTGTGGATCTGACTTGCTGCCTGGAGAAACCTGCCAAATATGATGATATCAAGAAATGCTTCATCAGCAGGCATCAGAGGGACCCTTGAAGGGCATCTTGGGCTACACAGAGGACCAGGTTGTATCCTGTGACTTTAACAGCAACACACACTCTTCCATCTTTGATGGTGGTGCTGGTATTGCCCTCAATGACTGCTCTGTCAAGCTCATTTCTTGGTATGACAACGAGTATGGTTACAGCGACCATGTAGTGGACCTCATGGTCTACATGGCCTCCAAGTAGTAAAGTGGAAAGCCATGGATCTTCATCATTCAAAAAAGGAGTTCCACCACTGGGGAGCCTATGTTCTTAACATGTTCCTATACTGGGGATACCATGTCCCATTCATATCCTTGTCCCAATACACCTCTGTAGTAGTGGGAAGAAGCCTGGAGTCCTGTATTGTGTACTACCAATAAAGTCACCACATTCAGTGCAAAAAAAAAAAGTCCAGTATGCCTAGTTTTCTCATCTCTACTTCATCTCTAAGAGACTCTAAGACTGATAGTAGAAGCTAAAAGTTTTGATTTCACACTCCTTGGTGAAAACTGGTAGTATAATTTGAAAATCTTTTCCATTTTTCCTTCTGATTGTAGGTCTCCTTTTTTCACCCTTGAAATAAATCTGCTTAATTGGATTTCTTTCTAAGATTCCTTTAAATTGATTTGGATCTCTATGACTTCTCTTTTTTATGAGACAATATGGTTTCTAATAATTTATACACTTTTCCTGTAAGATTTTTCAAACAACCTTCTGTCTAAACCAGTTCTGCTTTTTGTCATCTCTCTCTCTGTCCCTGTCTCTGTCTCTGTCTCTCTGTCTCTGTCTCTGTCTCTCTCTCTCTGTCTCTGTCTCTCTGTCTCTCTCTCTCTCTGTCTCTCTCTCTGTGTGTGTCTCTCTCTCTACTTGGAAAAGAAAATATTTGTTACCTAAAGAATTTTCTCTCTTTTCTTATTCTTGCTGTTTCTATAGATTCATATCACCTATTATTTCAATATAAAATTATTAAAATTAGTGTAAATGCCATTTCTCTTTTCCACTGACCAATTTAAAATTACTTAGCACTAAAATCATTTAAAAATAGAACAGGACTGAATTGATTCAGTTATATTTTTTCTGATTAAAATTTATTTTTCTCAACTACATGTAAAAAAATTGTGGGTTTATTTAAAAAAATTAGTTCAAAATTTTGTCTCTCTCTCCTTTCAGCCCCTCATCCTAGACAAGGTAAGCAATTTGATAAAGGTAGTAACGTAAAATATATTTCCATATTGCCCATGTTGCAAAAGAGAACAGAACAAGCACTCCAAGGAAATTAAGGAAAGTAAAGTAAGTGTACTTTGATGTATGTTTAGACTCTATTAGTTCTTTCTCTATAGATGGATAGCACTTTTCATGATAAATCATTTGGTACTGTCTCGGATCATTCTATTGCTGAGAAGAACTAAGTCATTCACAGTTGAGAATCACATAATATTGTTGCTACTGTGTAAAATATTTTCCCAGTTCTGTTCACTTCACTTTATATCAGTTCATATCAATCTTTCCAGGTTTTTCTGAAAGCATCCCACTCACCATTTCTTAGAGCACAATAGTATTCCATCACAATTATATACATGTCCAGTCATTCCTCAATTGATGAGTATTCCCTCAATTTCTATTTCTTTGCCATTCCTGAAAGGACTGCTATAAATATTTCATTGTACATATATATCCTTTTACTTTTTCTTTGTTTTCATTGGGATACTGACTTAGTTGTGTTATTGCTGGGTCAAAGGGTGGGCACACCTTTATAGCTTGTATTCATAGTTCCAAATTGCTCTCCAGGTGGTTGAATCAGTCCACCATTCCAATAACAGTGTAATGGTGTCTCAGTTTTCTCATACTCACTCCAAGTTTGTCATTTTCTTTTTCTGTTCAGTTAGTCAATCTGAGGGGTGTAAGGTGATACCTCAGAGATGTTTTAATTTGCATTTCTCTAATAATGATTTATAAAATCTTTTTTTTGCTTTTTTAATTAAGTGATTTGTTTTCAGTTTTTTACAATCACTTCCATATATCTTAGATTTTTCTCCCTCCCTCCCCTCTTTCCCCCTACCCACCATGAGATAGTGTGAATCTTACATAGGCTCTACACATACATTTTGATTAAATACATTTTCACCTTAGCCATGTTGCATAGAAGAAATAAAATGAATGGGAGAAACCATGAAAACCAAGAAAAAAAACCAAACAAAAAACAAAAACATAACATAAGAAAAAACAGTCTGCCTCATTCTGTGATTCTATTCCATAGCTCTTTCTCTCCATGTGGAAGGATTTTGCCTCAAAAGTCCACTGGAAATTTTTTAGGTCCTTGCTTTACTGTGAAGGATCTAAGTCTACCAGAAAAATTCCTAGCACACTGTGGTTGTTGCTGTGTACAAAGTTCTCCTGGTTCTGTTCCTTTCACTCAGCATCAGCTCATATAGGTCCTTCTAGGCCTCTCTGAAGTCTTCCTGTTCATCATTTCTTATAGCACAATAGTATTCCATTACATTCATCTACCACAATTTGTTCAGCCATTCCCAATTGATGGGCATCACCCCAATTTCCAATTCTCGGCTACCACAAAGAGAGCTGCTATAAATATTTTTGTACATGTGGACCCTTTCCCATTTTTATGATCTCTTGGGGATCCAGTCCTAGAAGGGATACTGTTGGGTCAAATGGTATGCACATGTTTGTAGCCCTTTGGGCATAGTTCCACATTGCTCTCCAGAATGGTTAGATTACTTCACAGCTCCACAAACAATGAATTAATGTTCCAACTCTCCCGCATCTTCTCCAACATTTATCATCTTGTTTTGTCATGTTAGCCAATCTGATAGGTGTGATGTGGTACCTCAGGGTTGTTTTGATTTGCATCTCTCTGATCAATAGTGATGTAGAGCATTTTTTCATGTGACTATAGATAGTTTCAATTTCTTCCTCTGAGAACTCTCTGTTCATATCCTTTGACAAATTATCAATTGGGGAATGACTTGTATTCTTGTACATTTGACTCAGTTCTCCATACATTTTAGAAATAAGGCCTTTATCACAGATACTAGCTGCAAAAATTCTTTCCCAGTTTTCTGCTTCCTTCCTAATCTTGGCTGCATTAGATTTGCTGGGGCAAAATCTTTTCAATTTAATGTAATCAAAATTATCCATTTTTGTACTTCATAATGTTCTCTTTCTCTTGCTGGGTCATAAATTTCTCCATTCTCCATAAATCAGACAAATACACTATTCCTTGCCCCCCTCCCAATATGTTTATAATATCAGTCTTTATACCTAGATCATGTATCCATTTGGATTTCATTCTTGTGTATGGTGTCAGGCATTGGTCTATGCCCAATATCTAGCACACTGTTATCCAGTTTTCCCAGAAATTTTTGTCAAACAGTGAGTTTTCATCTCAGAAGCAGGGGTCCCTGGGTTTATCAAACGGTAGATTGCTATATTCATTGAGTATTCTGTCTTGAGTACCTAATTCATTCCACTGGTGTACCCTTCTATTTCTTAGCCAGTACCAAGTGGTTTGGATTATTGTTGCTTTATAATACAATATGAGATCTGGTAGGGCTTGACCACCTCCCCTACTATTTCTTTTTGTTAATTCCCTTGATATTCTGGATCTTTTGTTCTTCCAGATGAATTTTGATATTATTTTTTTCAAGGTTTAGAAAGTAATTATCTGGTAGTTTGATTGGTATGGCACTGAATAGTTAAATCAATTTAGGTAGGATTGTCATTTTTATTATTTTAGCTTGGCCTACACATGAGCAACTGATGTTTTCCACTTACTTAGATCGGAATTTATTTGTGTAAAAAGTATTTTGTAATTGTGTTCACATAGTCCCTTGGTTTGTTTTGGCAGGTAGACTTCCAGATATTTTATATTGTCTACTGTAGCTTTAAATGGAATTTCTCTTTCTGTCTCTTGCTGTTGGGCTTTGTTAGCAATGTATAAAGATGCAGAAGACTTGTGTGAGTTTATTTTGTGACCTGCAACTTTGCCAAAGTTGTTTATTATTTCAAGTACTTTTTTTGCTTGAACCACTGGGAATCTCTAGGTAGACCATCATGTCATCTGCAAATAATTAGAACTTAGTTTCTTCTCTGCCTCTTCTTATTCCTTCAATTTCTTTTTCTTCTCTTATTGCTAAAGCTAACATTTCTAGTGCCATATTGAATAACAGTGGTGACAACGGACATCCTTGTTTCACCCCTGATCTCAATGGAAATGCTTCCAGCTTATCCCCATTACATAAAGTGCTTGCTGATGGTTTTAGGTAGATACTGCTTATTATTTTATGGAAAGCTCCATTTATTGCTATGCTCTCCAGTGTTTTCAGTAGGAATGGGTGTTGTATTTTGTCAAAGGCTTTTTCTGAATCTGTTGAGAAAATCATATGGTTTCTGTTAGTTTTGTTGTTGATATGATCAATAGTGCTGATAGTTTTCCTAAAATTGAGCCAACTCTGCATTCCTGGTATAAATCCTATCTGATCATAAGGTATTAATCTCATGATATGTTGCTGTATTCGTTTTGCTAATATCTTATCTAAAATTTTTGCATGTATATTCATTAGAGAAATTGGTCTATAATTTTCTTTCTCTCTTTTGGTTCTTCCTGGCTTTGATATCAGAACCATATTTGTATCATAAAAAGAATTTGGTAAGGCTCCTTCTTCCTCAACTTTCCCAAATAATCTATTTAGTTTTGGAATTAACTGTTCTTGTAATATTTGATAGAATTCACTTGTAAATCCATCTGGCCCTGGAGAGGTTTTCCAAGGATGTTCATTGATGGCTTATTCAACTTCTTTTTCTGAGATGGGGTTACTTAAGAATTCAACTTCTTCATCTGTTAATCTGAGCAGTTTATGTATTTTAAGGATTTATCCTTCTCATTTAGATTATCAAATTTATGGGCAGAGAATTGGGCAAAGTAATTTTTAATTATTGTTTTTATTTCCTGCTCCTTTCAGGTTAGTTCACCTCTTTCGTTTTTGATATTGGTAATTTGGCTTTCTTCTTTCCTTTTTTTTAATCAAATTGACAAAAGGTTTATCAGTTTTATTGGATTTTTCATAAAACCAACTCTTAGTTTTATTTATTAGTTCAATAGTTTTCTTAATTTCATTTTTATTAATCTCTTTTTGGTTTTCAGTATTTCTAATTTGGTATTTACTTGGGGATTTTTAATTTGTTCTTTTTCTAGCTTTTTGAGCTGCAAGCCCAATTCATTGATTTCTTCTTTCTCTCTTTTATTCATGTAGGCATTCAAAGATCTAAAAGTTCCCCTAAGAACTTCTTTTACAGTATCCCATAAGATTTGGTAGGCTGTCTCATTATTGTCATTCTCTTGGATGAAGTTGTTGATTGCTTCTATGATTTGTTGTTTAACTCACTCATTCTTTAGGATTAAATTATTTAGTTTCCAATTAATTTTTGGTTTGTCTTTCCATGGCCTTTAATTACATATAATTTTTATTGCATCGTGATCTAAGAAGGATGCATTGACTATCTCTGCCTTTCTGCACTGAACTGTGAGTTTTTTATGCCTTAGTCCAGGGTCAATTTTTGTGTATGTACCATGTACCACTGAAAAAAAGGTATTTCCATTTCTATCCCCATTAACTTTTCTCCAGAGATCTCTCATATCTACCTTATCCAGAGTTTTATTCATGTCCTTAACTTCTTTCTTGCTTATTTTTAGGTCAAATTTATCAAGCTCAATGAGGGGGGAGGCTGAGGTCCCCCACTGGCATAGGTTTGCTATCTATTTCTTCCTGCAACTCTCTTAAATTCTCCTCTGAGTATTTTGATGCTATACCACTCGGAGCATAGATGTTTAGTAATGATATTGCTTCATTGTCTATGATACCTTTTAGCAGGATATATTTTCCTTCCTTATCTCTTTTGATTAGATTTATTTTTGCTTTTGCTTTATCTGTGATTAGGAATGCTATCCCTACTTTTTTGTCATCAGCTGAAGCACAATAAATTCTGCTCCAACCTTTTACTTTTAACCTGTTTGTATGCCCCCATTTCAAATGTGTTTCTTGCAATGAATATTGCAATTGTAATGAATATTATAATATAGTTAAATTATGGATTTTAATCCATTCTTCTATCTGTCTCTATTTTATGGGATGGTTCATCTCATTCACATTCACAGTTATGATTACTATCTGTGTCTTTCCCTCCATCCTCTTTCTCCCCATTTATGCTTTTCGAGCTCCCATCTCCCTTGCTCTCTAGAATAGAGTTTTAATTTTTAACCACTTCCCTCCCTCCTTTCAGCCCCCTGTCTTTCACTCCCCTTTTCCCTTACTACTTCTTCCTTCCCTTTTAGCCTTCCCTCCATTTTCTTTCCCCTTTCCCCTCCTACTGCCTATAGAGCTAGTTAAATTTCTATTCTTAACTGAGTTTGTTTTTCCCTTCTTGAACTAAATCAGAGGACAGTAAATCTCAAATGATGCTCATTTTCTTCCCCTCTTTCCTTCTACTTTAATATATTTTTATTTGTTTTCCTGTGATGTAATTTACCTTTCTCTGCCTCCTCCTTTTCACACCTCTCACTGCAATCCCTTTACACCCTTAAATCATATTTTTATCATCACGTCCTTTAATTTATACCCACTCCTCTATCTGGCAGCTAGGTGGTGCAGTGGATAGAGCATTAGTGCAGTAGTCAGGAGGACCTGAGTTCAAATCTTACCTCAGACACTTGACACTCATTAGCTGTGTCATCTTGAGCGAGTCACATAACCTCAGTCACCTCATCCTGGGTAATCTCCAGCCATCCAGATGAATATCTGGTCACTGGATTCAGATGATTCTGGAGGAGAAGTGAGGCTGGTGACCTTCATAGCCCTCTCTCACTCAAAAAAAGAAAGTCAAGTGCAAGTCATGTCATTTTTTTCTTTGATGGTATGGTCTTCTTTGGCAATGAAGGATGAACACACACTCCTCTATCTATGTATATCATTTTAAAAATCATAATACATATGTAGTTCTCAAGACTGACAAATATCATCTTCCCTTATGTGGATGTAAGCAATTTTCCCATATTGAATAACAAGTTTTTCCCCCTGTTTACCTTTTTATGCTTCTCTTGAGACTTGTGTTTAAAGATCAATTTTTTTATTGAGCTCTGGCCTTTTCATCAGGAAGGTCTGGAAATCCCTTATTTCATTGAAGGTCCATCTCCTTGACTGAAATATTATACTCAATTTTGCTGGGTAATTGATCCTTATTTGTAGTCCAATCTCCTTTGCCTTATAGAATATCATATTCTACTCTCTCAGATCTTTTAATATAGAAGCTGCAACATCCTGTGTGACCCTGACTGTAGCTCCTCAATATTTAAATTGTTTCTTTCTGGCTACCTACCGTATTTTCTCCCTTACTTGATATTTTTTGAATTTGACAATGATATTCCTTGGCATTTTCAGTTTGGAATTCCTTTAAGGAGGTGAACAGTGGATTCTTTAGATGACTATTTTGCACTCTGGATCTAGGACTTTTAGGCAGCTTTCTTTGATGATTTCTTGAAGATATTCTCCAGACTCTTTTTTCAACGTGGCTTTCTGGTAGACCAAGAATTCTTAGATTTTCTCTCTTGGATCTGTTTTCCAGGTGAGTTGTTTTTCCAATGAGATTTTTACATTTTCTTCTATTTTTTCTTTCTTTGATTCTGCTTGCCTGATTCTTGATGTCTCATAGAGTCTTTAGCTTCTATTTGCCTAATGCTAATTTTTAACAGATTGTTTTCTTCAGTTAACTTTTTGTATCTCCTTTTCCATTTGCCCCAATATTCCTTTTAAGGAGTTATTTTCTCCAGTTAGGTTTTGTACTTCTTTTTCCATTGTCCAATTTTCCTTTTCAAGGAGCTTGTTAGTGAATTCTTTTTTCATATTTTTAAAATCATTGGCCAGTTTTTCTTCTATTTCTCTTATCTGACTTTTAAAATCCATCTTGAGCTCTTCCAAGAATGCTCTTTTGGCTTGAGATCAGTCCTTCTGAAGTTTCAGATGGGAGTACAGTCTCAATGCTGAACTCTTTGTTATTCATGTTTTGGGCCTGTTCCCATAGAAAGATTCTAGGGTCTTTTCTTTTCTGGTTTGCTTCTTGCTTAGGATGATCACCCTATTTCTGTCTTTCAAAGCAGACCCCTGCTTCTGGGTCACAAGGGGTTCTGTCCCAAGGTTCCTGTGCCTAGAACTTGAGGTTTTGTGTTTTGTGCCCTGTGGTTCTTTCACCTAGAAGCTAAAATGCTGCAGCTTACCTGGTACTGAGCTGGCTGATCCTGGAAAGCAGAGGTCAGGTGAAGTCTTTCTGGGTTTCCTCAGAATTACCCTAGAGCTAGTAGTGTTAAGTATAGGGGAGGTGTTTTCTGGTCACAGGAGGTCTCCTCTGCTGAACTAGAGCATAGGCAAGCTCAAGGACTGGTGAACCCATCTGTGCTGGTGTCTTTCCAATTATCCTGACTGTACTAAGGCACGTCTGGGGTCCTAGTCTACCCCCCTGGGGCTCAGAATCTCATCCCTGTTTGCTGAGGTGGGGTTGTCTAGGACAGCTCCAATCCTGCAATCGTCCCCTTCAGTCAATTTTCCTGGCCTTATGGGCTAAGAGACTGTATACCCCTTCCATTGATCCCACTCTTTCAAAATTTTTCCTGGGGAAGTAGTCTCTGGACTTTTCAAGGTCAACAAGGGGAGAGAGATAACAATTCCCAATCACTCTACCATCATGGCTCCCAGAAGTTCAAGTCAATTTATAGCATTTTCACATGACTATAAAGAGCTTTGATTTCTTCTGATAACTGCCTGTTCATATCTCTATATATTTTTAAAAAATGAGTCCTTTATCAGAAAAAACATGTTGTAAAATGTTTTCCCAGTTTCTTGATTTTCTTCTAATCTTAGTTCCATTAGTTTCATTTATGTAAAACCTTTTTAACTTAATGAAGTAAAATTGTTAATTTAATATCCTTTAATGTTCTCTATCTCTTGTTTGATCATAAATTGATCCATTTTCCAGAGGTCTTGAAGGTAAAATATTCTATGCTCCCCTGATTTGCTTATAATATCACTCATACCTAAATTATATTTACATTTTGACTTAATCTTGGTAAATCATGTGAGTTGATGGTATATTCCAAGTTTCTGCCAAACTATTTTCCAGTTTTTTCAGCAATTTTATCAAATGACAAGTTCTTTTCCAAAGTTTGCATTTTTTCAGATCTATTAAACATTAGTTTTCTATGGTCATTTATTACTGTATTATTCATCAAATGCACTCCACTGATGTACCTCTCAATTCTAAGCAGTATCAAATAGTTTTGATGGTTATTGATTTGTAATGCAATTTGAGATCTGGTAGTGCTAAGCCCCATTTCTTCAATTTTTTTCATTGATTCACTTGATATTCTTGACTCTTTTTAGATGAATTTTATTGTTGCATATCTTTTTATTTATTAATTTTTAATTTTCAACATTCATTTCCACAAAATTTTGAGTTCCAAAGTTTCTCCCCATCTCTCCTTTCCCACACCCCAAAATTTCGAGCATTCTAACTAACCCTTTCACCTATTTGCCCTCCCATTTAATCCCCTCCCTTCCCTTATCCCCATCTTTTCTCTTGTCTTGTAGAGCAAGATAAATTTCTATACCCCATTACCTGTATTTCTTATTTCTCAGTGGTATTAAAATACAATTCTCAACATTTGTTTCTAAAATTTTGAGTTCCAACTTCTCTTCCTTCGTCCCTCACCACCCATCCCCACTGAGAAGGCAAGTAATTCAATGTAGGCTATATATGTGTAGTCTTGCAAATGACTTCCATAATAGTCATGTTGTGCAAGACTAACTTTATTTCCCTCCATCCTATCCTGCACTCCGTCATTTCTTCTACTCTCTCTTTTGACCTTGTCCCTCCCCTAGAGTGCTTACTTCTAATTCTCCCTCCTCCCATCTGCCCTCCCATCCATCATCCCCCTCCACCCTATTTATCCCCTTCTCCCCTACTTTCCGGTAGTGTAAGATAGGTTTTCATACCAAATTGAGTGTGCATGTTATTCGTTGCCTGAGCAAAATGTGATGAGAGTAAGTTTCACTTTTCCTTCTCATCTCCCCCCTTTTCCCCTTCATTGAAAAAACTTTTTCTTGTCTCATTTATGAAAGATAATTTACCCCATTCCATGTCTCCCTTTCTCCCAATATATTCCTCTTTCACCTCTTAATTTTTTTTAGATATGATCCCTTCCTATTCAACTCACCCTGTGCTCTCTGTCTCTCTCTGTTTCTCTCTCTCTCTGTCTCTCTGTGTATTTGTGTGTGTGTGTGTGTAATCCCCAAAACTACCCAGATACTGAAAAATGTTTCAAGAGTTACAAATATTATCTTTCCATGTTTACCTTTTCATGCTTCTCTTAATTCTAGTGTTTGAAAGTCAAATTCTCTTTTCAGCTCTGGTCTTTTCATCAACAATGCTTGAAAGTCCTCTATTTCATTGAAAGACCATTTTTTCCACTGGCATATTAGACTCAGTTTTGCTGGGTAGGTGACTCTTGGTTTTAGTTCTAGTTCCTTTGACTTCTGGAATATCGTATGCCAAGTCCTTCAATCCCTTGATGTACAAGCGGCTAGATCTTGTCTTATCGTGATTGTATTTCCAAAATACTGAAATTGTTTCTTTCTGATGCTTGCAATATTTTTTCCTTGACCTGGTAACTCTGGAATTTGGCTATAATGCTCCTAGGAGTTTCTTTTTTTGGATCTCTTTCAGGAAGTGATTGGTGGAGGCTTTGAATATTAATTTTGCCCTCTGGTTTTGGAATTGCAGTTTTCCTTGATAACTTCATAAAAAATGATGCCTAAGCTCTTTTTATGGTCATGGCTTTCAGGTAGTCCCATAATTTTTAAATTGTCTCTCCTGAATCTATTTTCCAGGTCAGTTGTTTTTCCAATGAGATATTTCACATTATCTTCCATTTTTTCATTCTTTTGGTTTTGTTTTGTGATTTCTTGGTTTCTCATAAAGTCATTAGCCTCCATCTGTTCCATTCTAAGTTTTAAAGAACTATTTTCTTCAGTGAACTTTTGAACCTCCTTTTTCATTTGGCTAATTCTGCTTTTCCAAGCATTCTTCTCCATTGGGTTTTTTAACCTCTTTTGCTGATTGAGTTAGCCTAATTTTAAAGGTATTATTTTCTTCAGTATTTTTTGGGTCTCCTTTAGTAAGTTATTGGCTCACCTTTCATGATTTCTTGACCTGAGACCATTGCATATTTGCTTTGGAGGTTATGGAAGCCTCAACTTTCTCTGATGATATGCATTATTCTTCCTCATCCTGAAGGAAGGAAGAAAGTATCTGTTCACCAAGAAAGTAACTTTTTATAGTCTTAGTTTTTTTTTCTCCTTTTTTGGGCATTTTCCTAGCCAGTTATTTGATTTTTGAGTTCTTTGTCAGAAGGAGGGTATACTCTGGGGACCTCTAAGTTCTCAGTTCCTTCAAGGTGGCACAATCAAGGGCCTGTGCACTGATCTGGGAGCTATCAAAGCTTTTCTGCCCAGAATCAGGGAGTAGTAGTATTTCTTCCCCACAACTGCCTCCAGCACACAATGCCCCAGGACCGTGCTCAGGGCTGAGATTCAGATCAGCTGCTCAATTTCCCCAGGGACTTTAGGCTGAGAGCTCCACAAAAGGATGCTGTTGCTGGTGCTGTGGCCCCCACCACCACCACCTGGGGCTGGGACTCTGGGAGGACCTTGCTCCCTTGTCACCAAGGTAAAAAAGGCACTGACCTTTGAAGCTGCCTTTGGTGCTTGTTGACTGAGGGATCCAAGAACCTCTGCTGCTGCTGGGGATTCTGCTCCCAAGGCCTGTTCTGATCCTGTTCCTCCCAGTGCCATGTTGCCAAGGCTGGGTTGTGCTTCCCTACATGCCTCATGTGATAGACCTTTCCGATCAGAACCCAGAGTACCTTGGGCTGGAAATCTCTTTCACTCTATCATTCTGTGGCTTCTGTTGCTTTAGAATTTGTTGAGAGTTATTTTTTACAGGTATTTTGTGGGTTCTGGGGGAAGATCTAGAGTATGTGCGTCTTTCTACTCCACCATCTTAGCTCTGCCTATGGTTGTTTCTCATAGCTCTTATAAAACAACATTTTTTTTTAGTATTTTGATTATAATGGTATGAAATAAGTACATTAATTTAGGTAAAATTTTCATTTTATTGTATTGGTTCATTCTCCCCATGAATAATTATCATTTACTCAATTGTTTAGATCTGATTTTATGTAAAAAGTGCTTTGTAATTGTGTTTGTGTATTCCCTAGGTTTGTCTTGGCACATAGACTCCTAAGCATCTCAAATTCTCTGCAGCTATTTTAAATGGAATTTCTCTTTCCATCACTTCCTACCAGACTTAGTTGATAATATGTAAAAATACTGATAGTTTATGTGGGTTTATTTTATATCCAGCAATTTTGCTGGGGTTGTTAATTATTTCAACTAGTTTTTAATTGGTTTTCTGAACATACCATCATACTGTCTGCAAAGAATGATAGTTTTGTTTCCTCATTACCCACTTTAATTCCTTCCATTTATTTTTCCTTCTTCTATTATTATAGATAACATGTCTGGTACAATATTTTTGAAAAGCATTTCAATTTTTCCCAATTACATGTAAAATAATTTTTAACATTTTAAAATTTGAGTTTTAAGTTATTTATTCCCTTGCTTTTCTCCAATTTCCCTAAGACAGTAATTAATTTTTTGTAGATTGTACATGCACAATCATGCAAAACATTTTCATATTAGTCATTTTTAAAAGAAAATACAAACAGAAAAACACATGCACACAAAAGTGAAAAATAGTATGCCTTGATATGCATTCAGATTCATCAGTTCTTTCTCTGGAGTTAGCATTTTTTCATCGTGAATCCTTTGTAATTATCTTTGATCATTGTTTTGCTGAGATAACTAAGTCATTCACTGTTGAGTATCTTACAATATTATTGTTACTGTGTTCAATGTTCTCTTCTGCTCTCTTTACTTTGCATCAGTTCATGTAAGTCTTTCCAGTTATTTTAGCCTCTTTCTCATTATTTCTTATATCACAATAGTCTACCATTACAATTATATACTACTTGACCATTTCCCAGTCGGTGGACAGCCCTTAAATTTCTAGTTCTTTGCTACCAGAAAAACAGATTCTATCAATATTTTGTACAATTATGTCCTTTTCCCTTTAAAAAAAACTCTTTGGGATACAGACCTAGCAGCAATTTTGGTGGGTCAAAGTTTATGCACAATTTTATAGCCCTTTGGGTATAGTTCCAATTTGCCCTTCAGAATGACTGGATCAGTTCACAATTCCACCAACATTACATAAGTTTCCCAATTTTTCCACATCCCCTCTAATATTTATCAAATTTCTACTACAGTATCAAATAATAGTTGTGATAATGGGCATCCTTGCTTCACCTCTGATCTCATTGAGTAGACTTCTAGTTTATCCCCATTACAGATAATGCTTGCTGATTGTTTTGGATAAATACTACTTAACCTTTTAAGGAACCTTTAAGGAACACTCCATAGAATCTTATACTTTCTAATATTTTTAATAATAACAAATATTGTGTTTTGTCAAAAGCTTTTTTCTGCAGATATGGAGCTAATCATTTTTTGCTCTTTTTCTTTTTTTCCGATATGGTCAATTTTGCTGATAGTTTTCCTAATATTGAAATAACTCTGCATTCCTACCTTGTCGCAATGTATGATCTTTCTGATACATTACCATAATCTCCTTGCTAAAATTGTTGCCTTGATATCCATTAGGGAAATGGTCTAGAGTTTACTTTCTCCATTTTTGTTCTTCCTGGTATAGGTATCAGTAAAATATTTGTGTCATAGAAGGAATCTGGCAGGATTTGTTTGTTTATTTTTTGCAAATAGATTAAATATTATTGGAACTAATTGTTCTTTAAATGTTTGGTAAAGTTAACTTTTTAATCCATCTTGTTGTAGGGATTTTTTTCTTAAGGATCTCATTGATGACTTCTTTAATTTCTTTCTCTAAGATAGGTTTGTTAAGTATTTTATATTTTCTTTTGTTAATCTGTAAATTTTACATTTTTAAATATTTAATCATTTTTTATAGACTATAAGATTTATTGGCATATACTTGAGCAAAATAGCTCCTAATAATTGTTTTAATCTTTATTGATGGTGAGTTCACTCTTTTATTTTTAATATTGTTAATTCTATTTTATTCTACAAAAAATTAATCAATAACTTACCTATTGTGTTTTAATGAAAAATTCTAGTTTTGTTAGTTCAATGATTTTCTTACTTTAAAATTTAGTAATTTCGTTTTTGATTTTGAGGATTTCTAATTTGGTTATTAGTTGGTGATTATTAATTTCTTCTTTTTCAAGTTTTTTTTTTCCAGTTGTATGTCTAGTATATTAATCTGCTCTTTCTCCTTTACTAATATAATCGTTTAGTGATATAAAATTTTGCCTAGCTACTTTTGGCACTACATCCCATAAATTGTGGCATGCCATTTCATTTTTGACATTCTCTTTAGTAAATTTATAGATTGCTTTTAGGATATGTTCTTTGACTCGCTCTCTTTTTAGGATTAGATTATTTTCCAATTCATATTTAATCTATGTTTTCACAGCTCTTTATGAAAAACAGTTTTTATTGCATTGCATTCTTTTTGAAAAGGATGCATTTAAAATTTCTGATTTTCTGCATTTGGTAGTAAGGTTTTATACGCTGATATGTGATTAATTTTTGTGAAGGTGCCATGTACAGGAAAGAAAAATAAAAGGATGCTCTTTTCTCTTTTCATTCAGTTTTCTCCAGAGGTCAATCATATCTCATTTTTCAAAAAATTTGCTCATCTTCTTAACCTTTTTATTTTATTGTTAAATTTATCTCGTTCTGATAGGGGAAAATCTCCCACCATTACAGTTTTGCCATCTATTTTTTTATGTAACTCATTTAACTTCTCCTTTAAGAATTTGAACACTATATGATTTTCTGCATACACTTAGTGCACATGTTACTTTATTATCTATGGTACCTTTTACCATAACACAATTGCCCTACTTATTTCTTTTATTAAGTATAGCTTTGCTTATGCTTTTTTTTCTGAGATCATGATTGCTATGATTCCTTCATTTATCTATCTATCCATTAATTAATTACCTTTTATTTATTTATTCATCTGTCTACATATTTATTTCTGCTGAAGCATAATAGATTTTGCTTCAGTCCCTTATTTTTACTCTGTACGTGTCTCTCTGCTTCATATATGTTTCTTGCAAATAGTATATTGTCACATTTTGGCTTTTAATCCATTCTATCTGCTTCCATTTTGTGGATGAGTTTATCCTATTCAAATTTATAGTTTGCATGATTTAGTGTATTTCCCACCATCATATTGCACCCCCTCCTTTTTTTCTTTCTTTCTTTTTTTACTTGTTTCTCATCTTACTTTTCATCACTACCTCCCTCAGTCTGCTCTCCCTGCTATCATCCCCCTCTTCTTCTTATACCCTTATGCTCCTACATCCCTGTAGAGAAAGACAAGTATCTATTCTCAACTGACAGTGTACAATCTTCTTTCTTTGCGCTAACTGCAATCAAAATAATACTCAAGTATTGCCCACTAACCCCAATCTCCCACATTGCCCTCTCCATATTAAATGGTCATCCTTTCACACCTCTTTTATGTGAGATATTATTCTCCATTCTGTCATTCCCTTACCATTACTCCCAGTGGATACCTTCTTCTCATTACTAAATTTATTTTTTTTTTAAATCATCCTATCATAGTAAACTCACACCTGCGTCCTCTGTCTACGTATACTCCTTCAAATTTCCCTAATAATTATAAGGTTCTGAGGAGTTACAAGTGTCATTTTCTCATATAGACATGTAAAGTATTTAACCTTATTGAATCCCTTATGGTTTCTCTTTCTTGTATAACTTGTTATGTTTTTCTTCAACCTTATATTTGACAGTAATATTTTCTGTTCAGTTCTGGTCCTTTTATCAGGAATGTTTTAAAGTTCTCTATTTCATTGAATATTTATTCCCCCCCAAAAGATTATACTCAGTTCTGCTGGAGAGAGGATTCTTGATTATAATCCTAGCTCTTTTAGCCCTTCAGAATATCATATTCCATGCCCTACATTCATTAATGTAGAAGTTGCTAAATCATGTGTTATCCTGACTGTGATTCTGTAATACTTGAGTTGTTTCTTTCTGACTGTGTACAATATTTTCTCTTAGAATCCAGGAGCTATGGAATCTGGCTATAATATTCCTTTGAGTTTTCATTTTGGAATCTCTTTCAGGAGGTGATCAATGAATTCGTTCAATCTCTATTTTACTCTCTGGGTCTAGTATATTAGTGAAATTTTCTTTGGTAATTTCTTCAAATATAATTATTGAACTTTAAAAAAATCTTGGCTTTCAAGTAGCCCTATAATTTTTAAATTGTCTCTCTTGGATCTGTTTTCCAGGTCAATTGTTTTTCAATGAGATATTTCATATGTTCTATTTTTTAAAATTCTTTTGACCTTTTTTGTTCTTTTGTTTCTTGGTGTCTCATGGAGCCATTAACTTCTAATTTTTAAGAAATCTTTTGGTCATAGAATTTTCTTATGGTTGTTTTGCCATTTGAACAATTCTGCTTTGTAAGACATTTTTTTCTATTCAATGGATTTTTGTGCGTCTTGTACTATTTGACCAATCCTCTTTCTTCAGGTCTTCTTTCCTTCAGTATTTTTTATTTTGTGCCTCTTTCCCCAAGTTGTTGACTCTTTTTTTATATATGATTTTCTTGCATCACTATTATTTTCCTAATTTTCCTCTATCTCTCTTATTTGATTGTGAAAATCCTTTTTGAGCTCTTCCAGAATTTTTCTTTGGGTTTCTGTCCTTTTCACATCTTTATTTCAGATGTTGCAAGTAGCTATTTAGATTTTCTTGTCTTTGTCTGTTGATTTTCTTTGTCACCATAGGAAATTTCTTTGGACAACTTCTTTTTGTTGTTGTTGTTTGCTCATGTTTCAGTTACTTCTTGACTTTTAATAATTATGTTAAAGTTGTGCTCTACTGCCATGATGGAGTGAGCACTGTTCCAAGTTCCAAGTTTTTTTGTGCTGCTATTTAAGGAAGTAACTCTGGGGGTCTGCAAGTTTTTGGTTCTTTCAAAAAAATATGATCTAAGGAGAGGTATAGTCACTGCTTTCATGTCCTGTGCACTGGTCTGTGAGAGACTTCAAATATTCCTCTTCATCTTAAAATTGTAACCAGGTTCTTTCTCCCCTCCAGTTGCAAGTGCTATTGCTCCTATGTCCTAGAAATGTGATGGGACTGCTATTTTCCTGGGACATTAAGTACTAATGCTTCTTTTTTACCTTGGACTTGAGACCAGGTCCCTATTGCCTTGTGAGCAACCACGGCATTCTTTTCTACTCTACTATAGTCACCAGACACCCTGTTCCTCTGTGGATCTAAGTATGCTATTTCTCTTCACCCTGGGACTGCAACCAGGAACTGTATATGGATAATGCAATAGGGTCCTGCTCATAAATAGTGCCAGCAATGTATCCCTTATAATCTTCTTCTGACCAGTTATGCTGTCTTCATACTACCTGTGGCCTGAGAGCTCCTAAAGCTGCTGGTGTTTCTGAAGTAGCTGCCTCTAGTATCTGCTGCTGACTTATATGTGTAGGGTCTGCACTGGGCTTCAGGCCCCACCACCACCTGGGTGAGACAGATCTTCTCCATGGACCTCCTAAGTTGTCTTGTGCTGGAAAATTTTTTCATCCTGACTCTTTTTTTGCTTCTGCTGCTTCAGAATTAAGTTTGAGGCATTATTTTAATGATTTTTAGAGGGAAATTTGAGAGTGTTCAGGTGAGTACTTGCCTTTACTCTGCCATTTTGTCTCTACATACCTTGATGATATTGCTAATATTTTTAATGTTTTTAACTTTAAAAAATACAAATTCTGATCTTTTCTCTTATAACTCAGTGACTACAGCATACATAGACAAAACTAACTCCCATATAATAGCAAGATTTCTCTTACATATTTAGCTATAACTATATTCATATTGATTTTTAAATCAATTTTTATTGTTACAGAAGCTAAGTTTTTGAAAAGCTTCCCCTTTGACTATGTCTTTGTGTGTTATATGTTTACAAACATCTGATTCTTTCCTAAGGACATACCTATTTCTTTAATCATGTCTCTTTACAAATAGCACTTATTCACTTGTTAAGGCTTTATACTTGCTTTGAAGTCTGAAAGAGCAATCTTGTGTATGATTCTCTAAACTGTCTATTAATATGGATTACATTATTTAGTTGTATCGCTTCTGCTGAGAGTTTGAATATTAGAAAGCCTTTTTAAAGAACTCTTCAGATAAGTGAAATTGAAGTACTAACTATAAGCTATGCTGCTTCTCACATCATTTCAATTCACATCAACACACACTTATTGAATGCCAACTATGTACCAGATGATAGACTAGATACTGGACATGCAATTGTGAAAACAATCTTTACCTTCATGTAGTTTACATTCTACTGAGGGCAAGCAACATTCACATAGATAAGGTTTTATTTTTTAATATTTTGTCTTTCCTTTTTTTTTTCTCTTCCTTTGTCCAGAATGTAATTTTACCATTATTAGGAACTTTTGGTGAAACAACTCTACCAATACTCCATCAGTGCAGATAGTTGTCCTGTAACATATCATAGATATTTGCCTGGAGAACTTGAGAGGTTGACTGACTTACCTATAGTCACATAACCAGTACATGTCAGAGGAAAGATTTGTACCAAAGTTTTTTCTGATTCTAAGCAATACTACTACTTACACTCATGGGTGTATAGAAAACACATACAGAGTAAATGCAATGTAATTTGATGAAGATGGGGAAAACTAGAAATTAAGGAGTTGAGGGGATCAGAAAGGGTGCAATCTGGTAAATGGTTTATGCTTTAATACAAGAGTTAAGCCAAATCTAGCCCTTAATCATCTTGTGTGTGAAAGAATGATTTTTTCACATTTTTAAATACAATAAAATAATATTTCAACATGTAGAAAGACCATTTCTTTCTGGAGGTCATACAAAAACAAGTAGCTGTTACCCATAGGTTGATGTCCTGAGCCCTATTCTCTTTTCCCTCTTGACTGGAGATTACAATAGCTTCATATTTGCTCCTTCTACTTCAATTCTCTTTCCACTCTAATCCTCCCTCTACTAAATCATTGCCGAAGTGATTTTTATTTAATATTTTTATTTTATTTTATATTTATTTAATATTTTATTTTTCCCCATTACATGTACATTTTTTTAACATTTTTTCTAATTTTCACTTCCAAATTTTCTCCCTTTTTCCCTTCTCTCCACCATCATAGAGAAGGCAAGGAACTTGATATAAATTATACATGTGTGGTCATGCAAAGTCCATTTTTATATTAGTCATCTCCTGAAAGAAAAAAACACAAATAACCCCAAGAAAAATACAGTAAAAAAAAAAAAGAAAATAAACCAAAACAAAAAGTATGCTTTGATCTGCATTCAGGCTTCAGTAATTCTTTTTTTTTTTGGGGGGGGGGGTAACATTTCCCATCACAATTCCCCTGGAATTGTCTTGAAACATCATATTGCTAAAAATAGTTTTCATTCAGAATTAATCATTGTATAATATTGCCGATGCCATCTACAATGTTCCCCTGGTTCTCTTCATTTCACGTTGTATGAGCTTATGTAAGTCTCTCCAGGATTTTCTGAGAGCATCCTCCCCTTCATTTCTTATAATACAGTAGGATTCCTTCACAATCATATACCTCACCTTGTTTAGCCATTCCTCAATTAAGAAGCAGTCCCTCAACTTCCAATTCTTTGCCACCACTAAATGAGCTGTTATAAATATTTGCATATATACATATATATGCATATATATTTGCTTTTTCCTTTTTAAAAATTCTCTTTGGGATATAGATTTAGCAGTGATATCACTGAGTCAAAGGGTATAACAGTTTCTAGTCCATTAAGAATAGTTTCAAGGTACTCTCAAGTGACTGGAGTTCACAATTCCACCAATAGTAGAGTCCAAATTTTTCCACATCCTTTCTAACATTTGGTATCTTCTTTTTCTATTATTTTATCTGATAGGTGGTACCTCAGAGTTATTTTAATGTGCATTTCTCTAATCAAGTGATTTAGAGCATTTTTTCAAAACAATAGATAGCTTTGATTACTTTATCTGAAAAGTGCCTTTTCATGGTCTTTGATCATTTATAAATTGGAAAATGGCTCTTATTTTTATAAATTTTATTTTTACAATTTTTGATAAATTATATATGCATTATATACACATATGTAATATATACAATATATACAATACACACACGTATGTATATGTATATATACACATATGTATACACACATATACATAATTTTTGAGCTCTGGGAGTTTTCATTTTGAGACCTCTTTCAGTATATGATCAGTGTGTTCTTTCAATTCCTATTTTACCTTCTGGTTCTAGAATATCAGGGCAGTTTTTCTTGATAATTTCTTGAAAGATGATATCTATGCTCTTTTTTTGATCATGACTTTCAGATAATCCATTAATTTTTAAACTACCTCTCCTCAATCTATTTTCTAGGTCAGTTGGGTTTTTTTGAGGCCATATTTCACATTTTCTTCTTTTTAAAATTTCTTTTATCTTGTTTTCTTTTGTTTGTTTGTTGTTTGTTTCTTGATGTGTTATGGAGTCATTACCTTTCATTTGCCCAGTTCTAATTTTTAAGGAATTGTTTTCCTCAATTTGTTTTTGTACTTCTTCTCTCCATTTGGCCTATTCTGTTTTTTGAGGTGTTATTTTCTTTAGTATTTTTGTGCATATTTTACCAAGCTGTTAACTCTTCCCACCCCCATCCCCCAATGACTTTCTTGCATCACTCTCATTTCTTTTCCCAATTTTTCTTCGACCTGTCTTCTTTGATTTTGAAAATCCTTTTTGAGATCTTCTAGTAATTCTTTTTGTGCCTGGGACCAGTTGTTTTTTTTTTTCTTTGAAGCATTGGATATAGTAGTTTTGACTTTGTTGTCTTCTTCTGAGTTTGTTTTGACATTCCCTGTCACCATAGAAGCTTTCCATGGTCAGATTATTTTCTTTTCTTGTCTTTCTGTTTTTGCTCATTTTTCCAGTTTATTTCTTGTCTTAATCTTGTATTAAAGTTGGGTTCTTTTTGTGGGGTACAGTGATCACTGTCCCATATTTCAGATTTTTGTGCAGTTGATTTTAAAAAAAGTTCTGAGGACCTGTAAATTTTCATTTCTTCCTAAGTGATATGATCTAAGGAAAGGAATGTTCACTGCTTTTTTGGCCTGTGCTTGGGTCTATCAGTAACCTCTCTTTTCTGAACCTGTATCTGTGACCAGGTTCCTGCTCCCCTATGGCTCTTTGTTCTCCCCTTTGTTCAGAGACTGTGACCCAGGACTGAGATCCTGATCCACACATGGGCAATGCAACAGAGTCTGTCACTCAGTGGTAATAAAGGGACTCCTGTAGTCTTCTTCTGCCATTTGTTTGACCTCCTTACTGTTCATGAGGTGAAAACTCTGGAATCCACAACTGCTGATTCAGTCACCCCTAAGATCTACTGCTAGTTTGCTGGGGCCAGTCTGTACTGAACTGGGTTCGACAGACTTTTCCTGCTGATCTTCTAAAGTTGTCTTCAGCTAGAAAATTCTTTCACCTCATCCTTTTGTGACTTCTGGTGTTCAAGAATTTATTTAGAGGCATTATTTTACGTTTAGAAAGGAATTTGGAAGAACTCAGGCAACTCCTTTTCTCCACTATCTTGCCTCCACTCCCAAAGTGATTTTCTTAATTTGAAAGTCTGACCTCGTTGTTCTCCAGCTCAACAATCTTCAATAGTTCCCTGTCACTTTTTAAATTAAGCATAAACTTCTGGAATATAAAGCCCTTCACATTCTGAACTTAGTCTATCTTTATAGCTCTATTAGAAATTGACCACTTTTAGCCCTACAATACCCCCAAATTGGCCATTTTACTATTTTTTACACATTTTTTACACTCCATTGTCCATCTCCACATCTTTGAATTTGTCATTCCCCATATATTTAAAACACTTTATCCACGCTTCTGCTTTTTAGAATCATTAATTTCCTCTGATACCTGATTCAAGCACTATCCTCAACATGAATGCTTTCATGTTCTCCCCAGTTGTTAGTGTATCTATAACTGTCTAATAGTGATTTTACTTATACCTCTGTAAAAACATTTTTTTTTCTGGGCTAGATTCAATGCTTGACTCTTAATGGTGCTATATTTTGTTTATGCTCTGTATTTTTTGTTCTACTTTTCAATTTTATTTCTGCCACTAAACTTTTCACAATGCATCGTACTGTGTCTCCCCCTACACACTTTACTTCTCTTTCCACACTAATCATCCTCTAAATCATTCTTGAAATGACTTTCCATATGTATTATTGTGACCATGTTGCTCCCCACCTCAACAATCTTCAGTGACTCCCTATTACTTGGCTACAATGTTAAATCATTCATTTTCTTGTATTTCTTTTAAAATTTTCATTATATTCTCTTTGAAGAGCTTTCTGGTTTCTTTCCTTCTAAAATTTATATCCACAGAATTTGAGAATTGGAAGAGACCTTAGCGGCCAGTCAAGTCCAACTCATGGGCAAAAGGAATTCCTACCATTACATACCTGACATGGTCTTTAATCTTTTTAGCATATTTAATTTTTAAAATGATGCTTCTCTGATATTCTGGATGTAGTTTTTATCTCTTTATTGCCTTTGTAATATTACATCATTCCTCTGAAGGTTTCTTCTCCTAGTCTTTTATCTCATAGTATGATTTATTATATTAGAATCTTTCTATGTTCATCATTTTCTTCCATCTTTCTAGTAGGTTCCTGGTAAAGATTTCTATGTAAGAATTTCTTTCATTTTCCCCTCCTTTTTATTGGAAGCCTTCCCTAACCCCTCTAGTTTTCAATGGCTTCCCTTTTTTAATTATTTCCTATTCTTTCTGCACCTACATTTTCCTAATTTTTAACATGAGTTAACTTTTTAATAACTATGGAACTAGACCATAACTGTTGTCCTAATGTCTTTTATCATTTAATTTCAAGAATGTAAATGGTTGTGGTGTCATCACCATGATTTGGTTCTGTCAGTTGTTCTTTATACCGAAAGAGGATTAAAATGACATCAATACGTCAGGGTAAATGTACAACATGTCTGTCATTCAAACACTACTAAAGAGAATGTAACTTTGATGAGTTGGCCATATTGTTTTAATGCCAAACCGACGTTTGCCTAAAATGCTGTTTCATGGAGAACTCACACAAGGCAAGATATCACATGAAGTTCAGAAGAAGAAGTCAGTAGAAATAGACAGATATCCTAATTCACCAGGAAAAGGCATGCTACCAGCGTGTGATGCTGCGTATTGTTTTGATACGTACCTGTCTTTTCATTAGAATATAAGATTCTTGCAAGTAGGAATAGTTAAATTCTTTGTATCTGTTATTTTGTATATACATTTTCCCAGGATGCTGTGTTGTTTGTTTTTATAACGTTGAGAAATAAAAATGTCTTGGTTATTTGACTAGTCATTTAGATCTCAAGGAAAACTGAGACTGAATAGAAAGATTGGGATCTGATTAGCCAAAGTATGTTTAATATTCCTGGTAAATAAGGGCTTGGTGCTATTTATCTCTAACTGCATTTTCAATTTTTGTTTTGCTTCTTAATAAGGCATAGCTTCCCATGAAGTAACATGTGGTTCCAATATTTGAGCAATCTAAGTCATTTTTCCCATATGTTTGCTGTAATCAAATAACTACACACGGCCAAGTCCTTTCTGTCCTTCCACAAGCACATGCAACACTCTCTGAGACTGAGGGAAACTGAACCCACAAGGTGACCCATGGCTCATAACGGCAGCTTCTGTCATGTCCACAGGCTGAGCCAAGACACTTGCTCTGGTCCACAGTGATGTTCACAGGAGATTATTAGTGTATTTTACAGATAATACTGCTATATTCATAAGCTTTTTACATTTGAGTTTTTCTACAATATCAACCTGGAAACAGAGAAGTAAAATAATGTGAGATAGAGATTGGGAAACGGAGGGAGAGTATAGTTGCAGTCTGATACCATGCCAGAGAGGGTGTGTGTGTATATGTGTGTGTGTGTGCATTTGTCTCTGTGAGTTTATGTCTATTAGTTTGTGTCTGTTATTTTTTCTCAACCCATGATTTCCAATATATAGGATTTCATATATATAAATATATGCACATACCTATATCTATATGTGTATGTATCCATACACAAATATGTATATATTTCCTATATAACTGATTCACCAAAACTCACATAGCAAATTAGTGTCAAAATAAGACATGAATTCGTGTATTTCTATCTCTGAATTCTGCTTTTTATCCATTACATTTTTGAGAATCTCAATCCAGGGCATTTTAATAATAACACAAAACTCTGAAGAACAACAATTTAAATTGGAGTAAGGAAGACTTATTTTCATGAATTCAAATCTGACCTCAGACACTTATTAGCTGTGTGACTCTAGGAAGGACACTTCATCCTGTTTGCCTCAATTCCTCCTCTATAAAATGAGCTGGAGAAGGAAAGGGCAAATTACTTCAATCTCTTTGCCAAGAAAATCCCAAATGGGGTCATGAAGAGTCAGACAAGATGAAAAAATACTCAACAATAACAAATAGAAAACAAAGAACGTCATTAGCCTTACTACATTTGCATAGGGACTAGGAATATTGTCTTCATGAATCCCCAGTCATAGTTATGGGATAATAAATTTTAAGTAACTAAATATAAAGGAATTTCCAAATTGACCCCAGATTCTACAAATGTGCTAAGTGCTTTAGGATCTTTGGGATGTTTTTGACACTTACTTGTAATAAAGGTTATTGAACAAGTGGGCGTTTCCAGGAGGTAACCTGAAAATTATGAGATTGATTCCTTTTCGCTTATGCTACAAAACTTGATCATCATGTTTACAAAAAGAAGTTTTATAATTTGATGATTTTTAAGGGGAAAGGAATGAGATACAACATACACCATATGCAGATTCCATATAATCAACATACTTACACATACCTATAACTTGCATTAATTGTTTCAGGAGGAAATTCTACTGGAATGGATAATTAAGATTTGGCATAATTAAGGTAGTGGATAGGTGAGACATTTTGAGAAATAGGAGTGGAAAATGGGATTTCTTTTAAAAACAATGACTTCCTCATCCAGAATTGAGAATTGACACATATATATTTATACACAGTAAATTTTCTAAAAGGTCTGTGTAATTCCTATTTGAGTCTATTCATGATATACTTCAGATATCATACAGTAAAACAAAAATGTCAGTTTTCAAGGATCTCCTAGACCTTTGTGAACTTTATAATTTATTATTCTATGAAATTAAGTTTGAAAGTCATAGAAAGCTTTTGTTGTCGAACCATTTTTCAGTTTTGTCTGGGTCTTTTGTAAGCCTGTTTGGGGTTTTCTTGGTAAAGGTACTGGAGTGGTTTGCCATTTCCTTCTCCAGATTATTTTATAGGTGAGGAAAAAGAGGCAAATAGGGTTAAGTGAGTTGTCTAGGATCACACAGCTAGTGAAAGTTTGAAGCCTGGCTTCAATTCAGGTCTTACTGACTCCAGACCTGGTGCACTATGCATTGCACCACCTAGCTGCCTAGATGGAAAGCTACCCAGTACCTGTTTCTTCTATACAAATTTGTTCTTTTAGATTCATTAAAAAAATTAAGTCAAAAGGAAAAATGACAAATATATACATACATTGATATATACACACACACACTCACACACATATACGCATATAAGTATATGTGTGTGTGTGTATATATATATGTACCTTACTTTGTACCACAGGCTTTAGCATAGTGCTTGCCATATTCTAAGAACTTAATAAATGTTTGTTGACTGACTAAGCATGTTTCTGTTTATCTTGCCATACTTGTTGTGCATGTTATCTCCTTAACTCCACTTTATATGGCAACAAATCATGTAAATTTTCCCAAACTTCTCTGGATTTATCATATTTGTCTCTTGAAAATATTTTCATAGGATCATTGAGTTAGAGTTAGAAGGGATCTCAGAAGTCATTTAGCTTAACCTTCCAATTCTAGGGATATTAATTGACTTGCTCAAGAATACCCAGGTATCTTCTATATTTGAAACCAGGTCATTTGATTTCAGAGCCAGTGTTCTTTCTATGAAGACACAGTCATGCCTACCAGTAACTACCTGCTATGAAATTGTCATGGCACATAGGTAGATCAGATCTCCAGGAATCTGACCACTTTTATTCTTTATATATTATTGGTTTCAGGAGAACTAGTTGGCGAACGACCTGACTAGGGCTTTTCTTACATGTGTGAGTCTCACCATTTTCCCACTCAACCAACTTGTACATGCATGATTTTTTCTTTTAAAACTCCCTTCCCTGCCATCCTTTTATATGGGAAAATATGACTTTCATCTGGAATATACTGGCTATGTTTCAACTCAGTGTCTGAAGAAGGGGGTGGATGGAGACGTTGGAGACACATAATTGACAAGGGTATTTTCTAAAGCCACATTGGATAAGCATGAGGCAATTTAATATTATGGCTAAGGAAATCTAGAAGGATGATGGTTTCTGACAACTATAGGAATTAAAATGGATATGTGAAACAGTTTGTTTGTTAATGAAGAATTATTCAAAAATCATTTTTTTTTGAGAATTTCAACAAACACCTTTTTTGTTCCTGCAGAAAGAAGCCTATCTGCAGGAAAAAAAAAATGGTCATTTTGTTATGCTATTCAGTAAATGATGCAGGAAAGAGAACTGGATTTGTCATTTGAAGATTTGAGTTTCAATTCTGGCAGTACCTCTTGCTACAGGTCTTAGGTAAGTAGCCTTAGGTAAGTCATTTAACAATTCAGGGTTTCAGTTTGTGTAATGAAAGGTTTATCCTGGATCATCTCTAAGGTGTCTTCCAATTTTGTAACTTATGATCTCTTTGGCTTAATAAATGAAAGATAATGAGAAGACTTCCCTGCCCTATTCTTGAATGCTTCAAGCTGGACAGTTTCACTTCCTATCTCACTAGATTTTCTTGTAAGATATAGAAAACCAGACAGTCAACCACAAAGTTATTGATCACCTTGATACAGAAGGGAGAGGAAAGTTCAGTGACTTTCAAGTGTCCACAAATGAGACTAAACTGAGATCATGACTACCACAAAAAAAGAAAGAAATGAGGAAAGGAAGAAAGAACAAAAAAGAGGAAAAAGAAAGAAAGGAAGGAAGGAAGGAAGGAAGGAAGGAAGGAAGGAAGGAAGGAAGGAAGGAAGAAAGGAAGGAAGGAAGGAAGGAAAGAAGGAAGGAAGAACTCTAAGAGGATGGCCATTTATAGTGATTTATTTACATAACTCTTTAGTGATGACATTGACCTCATAAACAATGAACACATTTAGGAAAGCATAGAGACCTTGGACCTCTTTTCCATCCCAAGAAAACAAAACACTGAACGTTTTACAATTGATACTAACAACAATGAAGACATTACCACAAGTGTAATGATCATGACAATGAATATCTACCATTTAAGATGGCATTTTCTTTTCTTTCAAAAGTTCTAATAGGATTTTCATAGCTTTCCACCTCTTTTGTTTCCATATTTTGATTCTTGTTTCCCAATTTTCTTCTGCTGATAATGTATCTTTAGTATGATCATTAAAAGTCCCTCCCAACTTCCAAAAGTTGCTTACCTTGGGAACAGTCCTTGTCCCAGAGTATATTGCTAGCATATCCTGTAATTTCCCTTAATATCTCCAAACATTATGAGTTAAGATTACTCTGTAATGAAGAGTACACTGGTACAGGTTAAATCTTTTCGCTCAGCTAATAATTTAAAAGACTTAGTGTACTTGGGAGTTTGGAATAACATGACTATTTCTAGAGACTTTTACCTTTGGAGCAGTTCAAATTCAAATTAGAAGAAAAAATACATTGCAAAGAGTAATTATCATGCAATATTTTCTAGATATAAATCTTAGTTGGTAATGGATCAGTGTCATTTTTGATTCAATTCAGACAAATATTTGGATTTTAAAAGAATTGTACAAGTTATGGTTTAAATGTTAAATATCAGTAATCCACAAATACAATCCCCACTCCCAGACCTAATTGATCTCTCTACTCACAGTGCACCTTGGTTCAATCTCTGACCAACTAATGTATCTCAAGTCTTGTAGCCATTAACTATATAGTTCCAAGGTCCCTGGCAATTTCTTTCAACTCTATATTCCTAACTCTGAAGATCAATGGAAACCAAGTCCTATTCTGAAAGGTATTCACTCTAAACATCATGTTTGTTGTGTCCCCTTCCCATGTACACAGCATGCCTATGAACTTACATACTCTGATGATTCAGAGATGAAGGAAAGGAAAACTCTTAAATGATAACAAGGTTGAAATTATCAAGCCAGCAGTTATAAGAGATGCTGACAGGACTGTTGTACAATAGAGATCTTCAAAAGGGGAAAACAGCAAGATCTAAGATCCCTGGCAAGACTCTGTCCCACCCCCACCACTACCATCCTGAATCCTCTTTATTCTGTCTGCATGCCTCTTTGAATTCAGTGTGACAAGAGGATATTTGAGTGGAAGAATAAAAGTGAGGATGGTGCCAGCTCTAATTTCTCTGTCAAATGTCACTATAGACAGAAAAGCCCTCTGGATTCCCAATGTCATTTCTCTCAGCTTATGTCTGTGTTTCTCCTTCTCCTTAGGCCTTGATAGAAAAGTAGTATCTTGTTCTTCACTTGACAGACATTTGGGTGCATGGAGGAAAGACCCTTTGATTCTTTCTTCCTCTCCATAGTTTGGGTGGGTAATACTCAATTCCTTACTGAAGTGATCCTAAGATCATGAGCAGGTTGGTGTCTAGCCCTGTTTTTAAAATTTCTCAGGTAGCAAATTCCAAAAATATAATTTTTGGTAAAGCAATTAATCTCTTTGATTTTCTTGCTTAATCTTTTCATTTGAAAAAAGACAAAGATTGGTTGACTTTCATGACCCATGAGAAGAAAATGTTACCTTTTATTTAAAAAAAAGTCCCAGTTTCCTCCACTGTTAGTGCCTTCCTTTTGAGATTACTTCCCCTTAACATTTTATATATACACACATATATATATATATATATACATATACATCTTCATGTATGTATCAATTTGCATTTTATCTCCCTTATCAGAATGTAAGCTTTTTGAGGGCAAGGACTATGTTTTACCTTTCTTTGTATCTCCACTGTCTGACACATATTAAATAATTATTAAATACTTTCAGACTTATAAATTATACTCTCTAAGAGAACTACTGTGTATAATAGCAATCTCTTCCTTGAAAACTATTTTTCCTGTTTCATTGGCATTATTTTTCTTTTCTATACATTATCTTGCATTAGCTCTCTTTTCTACTTTTATCTTCTGATTAGACAAAGTGACAATTTTTGTTGTTGTTCTTTTCTGAATGGTGTTTTCCAGTGATTGCCAGAATTGGGACACTTCCATTACAACTTCATCTGTACCTTCTTTCATGGATGCTTGACATCTAGGGACTGGACATCACAACTCAGTTCAGATGGCTTAGCCAAGCTGAAGATTAAGTGAGTGACTATAGAGACCAGGAAAAATGAAGAAGGACAAAGTGAATAACCTGATCTGGCCATGAATATGGGAAGTTCAGTTCTCTCCATAGGACCAGACTAAGATTTGTGAAATTCTATCCTTTGTCTTTGATATAAAAGAGCAGTCAGGAAGAGTTTTGTTCTTTTCTATCTTTGTAAAAGTGAGCAGCCCAGAATGAGGAATCAGGAATTAAGAACATTAACTTCCTAAGCCACAAAATGACTGAATACAGGGGTAGAATGGGGAGGAGAGAGATGTAATTCTTGGCTGGATGTGGTGAGAGATTATACTCTAGTCTAGTCTATGGGTGGGTAAAAAAATATTGGCATTGGAATCAAAGTCAAAACTAAATATTATATCTGGGACTTGATATTTCTCAAAATTAGCATGCATGCTTTTCCTAATTTAAACTATGATGCTTTATGAGTGTTAACTTTTTTCTTTTCTTTTTTACTGCTTAAATTTGCTTCTTTTTCAATTAATAAGAACGCTTTTATCCCTCTCCCTCCACACCTTCAATTGAAAAGAAAAAGAAAAGAAAAAAAACTTTTTAATGAATATGTACAGCCAAGAAAAACAAATCTTCATATTGACCATGTTCAATATATATTTCAGGGCACACAACTTGGTAAAGAGGACACTGCAGTCTGTCAACAGGTTCCAACACATGGAGGCATTTGACCTTCTGAACTTGTGTTGTTTTATTTGAGGCAGGGGGAGAAATTTCTTTTAAAAATAAAAATCACCTTGTCAATCTTGAAGTGACAATTGTGGAACAAAACATATGACTGTGGAATGGTAAAGAAGTGCCTGTCAACCTGAGGAATAGAGTCTGAGTGATACAAGTAGGTAGAAGTTTAGTATTTCAGAAGGACACATGGATTGTGACATCCGCTTGTGCTTGGAAGGAATGAAGAACATGTTGGATGGACTTTGTTGCTATGCACAGTGAGGTTCTTTAAGGAGAGGACAGGGAACACAAACAGGGGTCCACAAAGAGAGAAACTGAATTCAACTGGCTCTATGACATCTCACTCATGAACTGCCAAGGTATTCAATACCAATTCTATAGAGATTGTTAAGGGAGTCTCATAAGGAAGAGATCACTAACACTAGGGAGACAGAAGTGTTTTCTTAACTGGCACATCCAAAGGAATATAGAGATTTTTCTGAGATTTTCAGCTACCTGAAATTTGTGAAGAAGGAACTCAACATTGGTGAATCTTTCAATAACTTCCTTCTTGGGTACACAAATGGGAATGATCACATTAAGTGGGCAAAAAGGAAACTTAAAATTAATACTCTTGCATCACTTAGAGATTATTGGTGTGAGATGTATGAACAGGCTTCTACATACTTGATCAAATGCTTAATGCATCCACCAGTGTTGGCTTATGTAGTTCCAAGAAAGTCCAAGTTCCAAGAAAGTATTAAATATTGATGTTACTCTGAAATATCTTGGAATAATAGTTTTATGTCAAGATAGTAATAGCCAATAGCATTGGCTAATAGAGGACATAGTGTTAGGAAGTATAACTTGTATGAGAATCATGGGCTACACAGTAGCTTGTAACTGATGAGTTCTGAGATGTTCTATATGGAGCTCAGTGTTCAGTATATGTAGTCAACCTGTATCTAAAGGTAACCTAACTTAAATAGTGTCTCTAATTAAGGCTTTCTCAGGTTCAAATTAATCAATGGGTCTGCATCCATCATGCACCTCTATTCATGTGCTTACCTTTACTAGTGAGCCAGAGAACCAAAGTAGTTCAAAGGAAAAAATGTTCAATGAAATAGCTTAGCAATAAATGTAGCATAAAACCCAACAAATCGAAAAGCAAACAAGCAAACAAACAAAAACCTTCAGTAAAACTGGGCATTGACCTCTACAAACACAAGTATCAGTGGAAAGAGTAGACGTGGTCAGGGATTATCCTGGAGACGCACAAAATTAAGGAACACATGATCAGAGAAACATATAAAGTAAACATTTGTAATCAAGGTACATAGGCAGGAGACTTGAATGTAGAAAACACATATAATTTGGGTATATGGTTGAGTGGGAGTAAATCATACCTTCAATGCTAAAGGGCCACCAATGAATTCTAATGTCACTCTTATTGAGTAGCACTCTCCCCATTGCTCTCATATGGCTTACAGTTTCTGATAGATACCATTGCTCCCAGCTGCTCTCATGAGCTGTTAATCAACTTCCCCACTTCCGTGATTACTACTTATCTATGCTTGTCATTCTTTATTTCTTTCTACACCATCAGCAACTCTCATTGGTTCAGTTATTATCTATGCAGATGCCTCTCAGATATATGCACAAAGTTGTATTCACTTTCTTCTAGTCTCATATTACCACCTGTGTATTGTATATTTCAAACTGGCAACTCAGATTCAACAGGTCCAAAACAGAACTCATAATCATTTCCTTAAAACCTACCCCACCTTTGAACTTTCCAGTTATATATAGACAACGCCATCAGTCTTAAAAGTTACATGAGCTTGCAACCTTAGGGTTATCCTTAATTTTTCATTTTTCCTTACTGTTCTACATATGCAATGAATTGCCAAAGTTTATCAATATATTTCAGCATTACTTGCATACATTCCCTTCTCTACAGTCACATGATCACTACTTGAATTTACTACTCTTCACCTAGACTACTACAATGTTCTACTAATTGCTTTGTCTAACTTTACTTTGGTGCAGCTAGGTGGCACAGTGGATAGACTGCCACGCTTGGAGTCAAGATGACTCATCTTGTTGAGTTCAAATCTGACCTCAGACACTTATAAGCTGTGTGACCCTAGGTAAGTAACTTAATCATTTTTGCCTCAGTTTCCTCATCTGAAAAATGAATTGGTGAAGGAAATTGTAAGTCACTCAAATTGTCTTTGCCAAAAAATCCAAATACAAACAAAAAAAAATGGGTTCCAGGAGTCAGACATAACTGAAACAACTAAACAACTTCATCTTAGACTTTCTAATTTATCTACCACACAGTTCTTAAAGCACAGGGATGGCTCTCTGATCTCCTTTAAAGAAGCTCTGGTAACTTACTATTGTTTGTATATCAGGTTCAAATATTTCTATTAAGCATTTAAACGTCATAGATAATTTCTACGTTCAAGGAGCTCACAATCTAATGGAGAAAACAGCATGCAGTTACCTACAAACAAGCCATATATAGGATAAACTGGTAATAATGAACAGAAAGAAAGAATCAGAATGAAGGCAGGCAAGGAAAACCTTCCATTACAAGGTAAGATATAAGACAGAACTTGAAAAAAGCCAGGAAACCAGGAGGCAGAAAGGGGGATGAAGATCATTCCGGGTGTAGGGGACAGCCAGGGACTTCCTACAGCTGGGAGGAGTGTCTTGTTTAAGAAACCACAAGAAGGCCAGTGTTGTTGGATCACAGAGTATGTGGTAGGGTTTAAGCTGTGAGAAAAATGGAAAGCTGGTGGTGGAGCATGTTATGAAGGGCCAAGCAGTGATTGATATTTGATCCTGAAGGTGATAGGGAGCCACTGGAGTTTACTGAGCAGAGCAGTAACATCATCAGACCTTTGTTTCAGAAAGGTCAAATTGCCAGTTGAACAGAGCATAGACTATAATCTGGAGAGAGTTGTAGCTGGAAAACCATTTCCAAGAGAGGACTGAGGTAATAAGGAGTTCCACTAGGGTGCTGGTGCTGCCAGAGAAAAGCATGGAGTATATGTAAGAAATGTCACAAAGTTAAACTCAACAGGTCTCGAGAACTGACTGGATACGGGGGCAGAGAATAAATGAGGATTTGAGGGTGACATCTTGTGAACCTGGGTGACCAGGAGGATGGTGGTACCCTCAATAGTAATGAGAAAGGTAGGAAGAAGGGAGAGATTTGAGGGAAAGATAAATTAAATTTTGGACATGTTGAGATTGAGATGTCAAATAGGTAGTTGAAGATGTGAGACTGGAGGTCATCAGAGAGGCTAGGGCTTGATAAGTAGATATGGTCATTATCTGCAAAGAGATGACAGATAGATGAATCCAAGGTAACTGATGAGATCACCAAGCAAATGTAGATAGTGACAAGTAGAGTATGTAGGATGGAACTTTGTTGGAAATTCAAATTCAGTGAGTATGACTTGAACGAAAAATCTAGAAAAATCAGCTGAGAAAACAATTAAGATCACTAAACAAAAAAAATAAACAAAAAAAAAACCCCAAAACAATCAAAGAAACAGAAGACAAAAAACAAAATGAAACCAAAAAACAGCAATAGTTGACTAAGGAAATAGCCCTCATGGAAGTTTTGTTTCTTAGAATCTCAGTTAGAATGACTTTTCCTGTCCAGGAAGTGATCAGTTCTAATCACTTACCAATTTAGTAAGTTGCCAAAGGACAAAATAGATATCTCTATTATTTTAGGAAGCAAGTATGACCATATTGTAATAAATACTATTGAGTTTTAATGATGAAGAAATATTTCAGCATAGAGGCTAAATATTTTTCAGAAGTCAGTACTTTTCCTTCAATATGTGTGAAGGTGTGATGGCAAGCAAACTGGAAGAAAGCTTATAAAATCTGTTTTTCAGAGCTTCAGACGATCTTAGAAATTATCAAGTTATCACCTTCTTGTTCGAGATATGGAAAGGGAAGTTCAGAGATGTGACTTGTTCAAGGTTAACCACAAAATAATGTAGGTCTAGACCTCAATTCTTCTGGTTTCCAGTGCGGACTTGTGTATTATCTCTAAGAAGAAAGACACTTAAAATGCATTTCCAATAAAAGATCTTCAGTCGTCCTAAAACTCATTAACCATCTGTTACTAAGATTCCCAAGTAATCCATTTCCATGCCAAAAATGGATAAATGGATTGGGTTTCACATGTTTCCTAAAATCGATATAGGAGCACCAAACATTTCGCAGGGGAATAACTCAGAAACAATGCTCTCACAGTGACTTTCTTCCAGTTTAAAATGTCTATATAAATCAGACTCTGGAGAGGATACTGTATTTCATGAAAATGCAACAATAAAACATTTCCCTGTTAATTACATGGCCTTAAGAGTTAGGAGATATTGACATCATTGCTGTCTTCAGTATGTCATGCCAAAGTCAACCACAATCACGACAACCACCACCACCACAACCCCCTGAAACAAAAATAAGCAAAGAAAACTCTGCAAATACAGAAATATTACACATTTTTCCAAACATCTATATGCTTATCTATCTTCTATCTATCTATCTATCTATACCTATCTCTATATCTATCTGTATCTATATATCTATATCTATCAATCTATCCATATATCATCCATTTCTATATCGATCTGTATCTATATTTATATCTTTATCTATCTGTCTGTCATCTATCATCTATTTATCTATCTTTTTATCTATTTGTATCTATATTTATATCTATATTTATCTATCTCTATATAGAAAGAGACAATTTGTGTTACTTAGAACTGTTTTCCATTGCCATGTAGAAGATGTGGCCTCACCATGAGAGCACACCTGAATAGGTCCCGTCCACCCTTTTTGTGTCTACACTATTGTTCACCTCACAGTTTCAACTGGAATTTCAATATGGATTGAGATATTCTTGAAATGACAATACACAGGCTCAGGAAAGCTAATCATGAGATGAGGACATTCTAGTTTCATTCCTATTAAATTTATTTTCCAATAAAAGCCACCATTGACACAACAAAAGGGCTGACTAAACAATGTTGGATCGCCTTTCAGATTTTCTGGAAAACTCTGCTTTTCTTTCAAGTTAATGTAGTGAGTTCTCTAGTCCAGGGTTTCCTAGACTTTTTTTTTCCACTTGAGACCGCTTCAGTTCTTCTTAAAGTGTAGGTATTATGACCCACAGTTTCAGGTAGTCCTGCAATTCCAGAACCAGACCAACTTCATCTTCTCTTCAGGGCTCCAAAGGTATCTCTGAGGAGCTACAGGTGTCTCTTCTCTTATGTACTTATGTCAAATTCTCATTCTGATGAATTCTCACTAATTGTTATCAGTCAGCCAGTCAACTGGTTTTATTAAGGTGCTTAGTTAGGGTGCTATGAGGGGCTAATGACTCAGTTCGTTTAACTAATTAACATCAATTAACTTTTACACAAAGATGGATACTTAGTTTGAAGACACAAAATGAAGTGTAAACATTTCTCCACCGCCCCCCCCATACCTTTGGGACACAATCTCCTTGATACCATCTCAGTCTCTGATAAGGATGGGCTCAGATGTATGTTAGTTTCTACATAGCATTAGTTTCACCAATTTCATATCTACATGTGGCAGGGCTTCTAGCTGAGTCCTTTACTCAACTACTGCCGGACTATTTGAAAAACCTGAACTGGACTAAACTCATGTACTCAGACACTGGGAAAGATCACTGTTCTGACTTTTCAAAGCTTACAAGGTTTTAGCCTCCAGATTACTCTTTCATGTGCAGATGAGAAGTTTGTTCTAATGTCCATGAAGATGGCTATAGAAGGTACTATGAAGCTCTTAGAGCTTGATCAGGCATCAAAGGCAGCGAGGTCATCCAAGGCATCCCAGGACATCACTGGTCATCTTGACTTTTGTCCTGCCACTGGACTTTGATGACTCAGGAAGAGAGAGTGAAGCTGATAACTTTCTGCAGCTCTGCCTCACTTAAATCCAATTCATGAGCAAATCAAGACATCACCCATCATCCACTATTGTACCCCAGCTTTGTGATGTCACTGCTCCTCTTTGAAAATGAAAGACAAATAACAACAACTCCTTTGGAACTAAAATTAAAACAAAGAAAACAAATAGTGAGGGAAAAGACTGAGACCTATTTTCACAAGATCACATGCTGGTCTTTTATGTAGAGTGATCCCAAGACTTGTCTCCTTACTGCACTATCAACAGATGCCATTTAGTAAGGAAAAAAAAAAACAGTTTAATAGAAATCAAACCAATTGGAAGTGTCCACAGTCAGCTAAGGTCTTTTTTCAAGCACCCTACCTCCAGTTCCATCTCAACAGCAATAGTCTATTAAGCAATCCCTACTCAGCACATGGTTAGTAGAAGAGAGCAAAGTACAGAAGTTTATGCATTCCCTAACGTATCTCTAAGGCATTGCAACTACAGGTCATCACAACTCTTCAGGAAGTAGGTTTCCTGGACTCTTCCAAATGAAGAACTGGAACAATGCTTTGTTCATTTGACTCATTAGCAAGTTGGCTATTAGGGGCAAAAAAAGTCATATCAGTGGAGCATCAAGGTTTCAGGACAATTCTTAGGTACATTACTTACATGTCCATTGTACAGATAAGAAAACTGATGACATTCTAGGCAGTCATACAGATAGTAAATGTCATAGCCAGAATTCAAGCTCAAGTATCCTGGCACTTGTACTTCTTTATCATACTGGCTTTCAAAACTGTTGATTCAAACTGACATTTGGATACAAAATGATGGCTAACAAAGTTTTTATTAATACTTTTATCTTATGGAAGTATTATCATTTAATGGTATTAATGAAATTTTGCTACATGGGTAAAATTTAAAGAGATATGTCACTGTCCAGAGTAATGGTTCCACCATTGTAAGGAAAAATACATCTCGCAGAATCATAAAATCACAGACTATCAGAACTGGAAGATTGATGTGTTACAGTGGAAGAAGAGAACAAGCATTAGGAAAGGGAGATTCTGCCTGTCTTGAGGATGAGAGGATGGTTGAAAGTGATACTGGATTTGAGAGCATTTACATAGCACTTACTAAGTAGCAGGCATTTTACAAATGTTTTCCTTGATTCTCACAACCACTCTGTAAGGTAGGCACCATAGGAAGGGTTTAGGGAGGGCAAGGAAGAGAAAGTGAATGTTACTCTTCGACTTCTATAAATTTAACAATCTTCCCTGCGTAGACATACTTAGTGACTCTCAACCAGTGTAGACCTGCTATACCTTTTCACATGGCACTAGATGAGTTGTCATAACTGTAAACAGTTCGTGGTACTCAAGCCTTTATTCCATTTCTTAATGCATGAACCATTAAAGGTATATTCCTATTAGTGAAACAAAGGGCTTAAAAGGTTTTTTGTTTGTTTGTTTTTTAAAGAATGCTGGATTCCTCATCTCATATCAATTAAGGACACAAGGGTCTTTTGGTTCATGTATTACAATATAGTATAAACTCTGAGTTCAATCCTGAGTAAAAACCCCAAGTTGTGCTATGACAGTGATAGAATTGTGCAAACACTAGACTGCTTTCTTAATCTCTTGTACATATTACTTTTTCCTAAGTATGTAGGAGAAAGAGACAGAGACAGAGTAATAGGGGAGAGGGAGAGGGAAAGAGAGGGAGAGACAGAGAAAAAGACAAAGACTGGCAGAGACAGACAAACAAAGACAGAGAGACAGCAGACAGACAGAGAGATTAATGGAGGAGAGTGACAGGGAGGGAAACAGACAGTTAGAGAGAGACAGAGACAGAGACACAGAGAGACAGAGACAGAGAGACTGAAAGAGAGTAATGGGGCAGAGGAACAGAGAGAGACAGAGAGACAAAAACAGACAGACAGAAAAAGATAGAGAGATAGTGACAGAAAGACTGAGACAGGAGATAGATATAGAGAGACAGGGACAAAAACAGAGACAGAGAGTAATAAGGTATAGGGACACAGAGACAGAGGGAGAGTATCAGAGAGAGGGAGAGACAGAGACAGAGACAGAGTGATAGGGGAGAAGGATAAGGAGAGAAAGGGGAAAGACAGAGTCAGATAAAGAGACAAAGAGACAGAGACAGAAAGAGAGAGACAGAGATAGAGAGGTAGATACAGAGAAACAGAGACAAAGACAGAGACAGACAGTAATGAGGGCTAGGGATAGGAAGAGGAAGGGAGAAACAAAGAGTTAGGATAGAGAGAGAGAGGGAGAGAGAGAGAGAGAGAGAGAGAGAGAGAGAGAGAGAGAGAGAGAGAGAGAGAGAGAGAGAGAGAGAGACAGACAGAGAGAGAGACAGAGAGAGGGAGAGAGACAGAGAGAGAGAGAGAGACAGAGAGACAGAGACAGAGAGACAGAGACAGAGACAGAGACAGAGAGAGACAGAGAGACAGACCTACAGAGATAGAGATTGATGCCATCAGGTAGGGAAATAGTTGGGTAGGTAGATGGCCTGGCTATACTGAATGGCAGGATTTCTGAGCTAAAACCTTCCACAAATCAATTCAAAATTATCTTTGGACTTTTTTTCTTTAATTTTGGCTACATTTAAGAACAGAATAGGCCTCAGGACTGCGGATGATCATATAGCTAGTAACTTTTAATATGGGAATTTTTAGAATGTATAAGCCCTTCAACCTAAGCTGTTGCAGACATTGGTCTTTACAGGAGAAAAAAAATAAGTATGTCAGGAAAAAATACTGGGCTTTTTTTTTTTTCTGATCACAGCCATGTTTTAAAGTCTTTAATGCTTGACTGTGATTAGGGAGAAAAAATGGCCTTTTTTTTCAGAAATTCAGGCTTTTCTGTGAAGATCGGCCTCTCCTGGAGCTGCATCTACTTCAAATGTTCTCCTGGCAGTGTCGGCCAGCCGTACACTGAAGAGGCTGCGATATTTCAGTCTGCCACAGGCCTCAGGATTCTACAGGGTCTAGAACCCTATGGCGTGTGTCTATTCATTTCAAATAGTTTTCAAAAATAGAAAAATGCGAGAGGATGAATGCTTAATATTAAATGAAAGCGGCCTTGTGCTACAAAGAACAAATTCTGATACTATCGGACAAAATCACATTTTTGATGTTCAAATTTATATTCTTAATGTGATTTTAAAGAAGAATCGAACACTTAAAACGGTGAAATAATAAAGCCACACATGCACAGCTTACAGATAGTGCCAGGATAGATGGAGGCCCAGGAGGTTTTACAGTTCAAAATGCACAAGTTCATTTTTTTTTCTTTAAACTCAGGAAATTAAGATGAGTACAGAAGCACATTTACCATGCTTGGTGGGAAAGTAAAAACGCAGATACTTGTCCCTGGGTGTTTTACAGTGATCTTGTTAAAGATTATGATTTCGATTAGCATCTTTTTTCCTCAACTGAGAAGCTCTAATAATCCATGATTTCTTTCAGAGCTCAACTCAAGCACTCCCTTCCACACAAAGCCTTTCCTGACTCCTCCAGCTGCAAGTTCCCCTCCCCCAAATTACCTTATGTCTATTTTAATATATTTACATGTATACATCCTGTCTTTCTCAATAGAATGTAAGCACCTTGAGGACAAGCATATTTTTTTTGTGCTTTTGTTTCTTTTTGTATGTTTATCACTTGGTATAACACCTTTCAGATTGTGACAGTAAAGAGTTATTCACTGTTTGATTATATCTTATAATTAAAGGAAATATAAAATGATTCATATTCTCATTAAATTACACTTATGGGGGCTGTCCAATCCATGAGCAAAAATAAAAGTTATAGTCACACCAAATCAAATAAAGTAAGGATAATAATAGATTTCCTGCCATGGAGTCAGGAAGACACATCTTCATGAGTTCAAATCTGGCCTTAGATCCTGACTAGCTGCATGACCCTGGCAAGTCATTTAACCTTGTTTGCCTTAGTTTCCCCGTCTGTAAAATGAACTGGAGAAGGAAATGGTAAACCGCTTCTTTGCCAAAAAAGTCCCAATTGGGGTCACTAAAATGCCTCAAAACAGCAATAAGGAAAGGAATTAACAGCACTGAAATGGGGAAAGTTAATGTGAACACACACAATAGCCAATCCACAGATTTACTGCTCCCCAGGAGCTTCTGTTCTCCTTTAGACACACTTCTCAAGTGACAAACATTCATTGTTAAGAAGATGAAACTCAAGAATCATTTATAAACTAAGCTAGAACCTCAGAATATAACGACAGTATCTAAAATCCTTGCCCTTGAGGAGCTTATAGTCTATCAGGAAAGCAAAAAAATGTATACATCAAAAAATGTAAAATATGCACAAAGCAATTTCTGGTGAAAGCGCACTGGTCATAAATGAATAGAGGCTTACTAATGTTGGAGATTTCAAAGAATCCAATGGAAATGCAGAGGGTGCGACTGATGTGAATGAGGGATGAGGGAGTGGAGAATGGTATGGTTCCATTCATGGATCACTACCTTTAGAAGGTAACTCTTCAAATGAGGGTCTGCAAAACCTACCAATTTCATAGTCAGAGTAACCAATTTTCTAAAAATTATGTGGTAGCAAGATGTTCTTGCTGACCAACAAGTAGAAATTTGAAAAGAGATACAAGTATAGGTTTTCAGTAACATCTTAAACCTACCACTGTTATAATATTTTTCAAAAAGAATATTTTTGAAAACTGAAAAAAGTCACTCATCTTTTGAAAAGCAGGTGGAACGCACAGCTATTCTTTTTGAGATCGAAACAAAACCCATTTTAGCACATTCCATTGGGCTGATATTCAAACATGCATTTGGTTTTTTTAAGGCTATCAGAAGGTATGATACAGCTCTGTAGCGATCATCTTGCATTTCATCTCATCATTTAAAAAGCAGCTCCTCATATTTCCCAGAAACATGTAGATCTACTAGGCCCAGTTTTCAAGACTATATTTTACTGACAATTCACCCCTTATTGAGAGCTGAAAGCTATACTACTTCTTTCTATTTGTTTTAATGAAAATATTGCTATATAGGAATGTTTTCTCTTTTCTGAAAAATAAAAGAGGTAGAGAAGTCTGAGTTTGAATAATAAGTTGAATCATTTTGTCTGTCTGCCTCTGTTTCTCTCTCTCTCTCTGTTTCTGTGTCTCTCTGTCTCTCTGTCTCTCTGTCTCTCTCTCTGTCTCTCTGTCTCTCTGTCTCTCTCTCTCCTCTCTCTCTCTCTCTCTCTCTCTCTCTCTCTCTCTCTCTCTCTCTCTCTCTCTCTCTCTCTCTCTCTCTCTCTCTCTCTCTCTCTCCCTGTGTCTGTGTCTCTCTGTCTCTGTGTCTCTGTTTCTCTCTCTCTCTGTGTCTGTGTCTCTCTGTTTCTCTCTCTCTCTCTCTGTGTCTCTGTCTCTGCGTCTCTGTGTCTCTCACTCTCTCTCACATTTGCTCTCAGGCCTATGAAATGTACTTGGGCCCACCAGGAGGAGTCTGCTCTGATCAATTACTTTCTTTGCCCCAATTCATTTTTGTGATTAAGATTTCTTACTCAAGGAATTGCCAGCAAAAGATAATCTATCCAAGTTTAAATATCAGCCAAAAACAGTGCAGGAGGATATTTTGTGACTACTTTGAACTGAAAGCATTTTATTGAAAAAAGGCTTGTTGTATCTGGCAGCTTTCCATGACCTCCTACTGTTGACAAAACTAGCAGTGAGCCCTGTCTGACGCGTACCCGAACATGGGCCTGGTCTGTGGAAGCCGCTGCTCGAGAGCATTTACAGGATTTATCTCTAAATTAATATTTTCATCGAACACACTCACTATACACCTTACATAATCTTTAAATTATAGGAAAACGCTAGAAGGGTGTTCTGAGAGTCGGCGGCTGAAGTAATGCTCGAGATTTATAGCTCTCTGAAGTCGACATTTGTGACTGACCTACAAGCACACCAGGGCTGCTATTTCCCTTTCCTGATTCATGATAAGTGCAGCTGTCTCCAAATAAGCCTCCAGAGCCCATTAATGCTCAGTTCATTCCCTTATGGTAAATATGCACATCCCCAGCCTCACTTTTTAATACTCAGCTGTGATGGAGTCGAATAGAAAATCAGGTTTTCTTTTTTTTTTCCTCTGTTTAAAAATTTTGTTTTTCCTTCCCCAAAATCCATTTGCCAAGCGCCATGTCACTCTAGAGAGAGGGCCCTGAAGTCCAGCTTACCTAGTTAGGGCTGCTTCTAATTAAAGAAACTGTTTTCAGATATATTTAACTTACTGGAGATGGTAAAATTTCACTTTAGGAAGAAGGTACGTTTAAACAGGGCCGTAGTGGTTTCCGGTTCTTGCTTCCTGCCCCACAGCTAATTAACAAAATTGCATCAAGATTGATATGAAGGTAAATATTAAGGGCACAGAAGAGAACGGAAAGCAAATGATGGCAAATGTCAGAAAAGCCGAGACATTCATCTCCCCTCCTTTGATTTGCTTTTCATTAATAAAATATACATTGTTTTCCTCTTGGAAAAGTTATTAGTGACAACACATTGAGCTCGGAGCTTTGTATCTTCAGAAACGAAGTCTTTGTTTGGTCATCAGTGATGGCGGTTTTGTGCCATTGTCTAACCTGTCAGATCCGATGAGCGTGTGTACTTGGGGTGCAAAGATGTGCTGCCACACCTGCTGTGCAAAGCTGCGAATTCACAACTCTTCCGACGCTGGAGATGGGTTGTGCTGGGAGCTCTTTTGTTGCAGTGGGACTGTTGGTAGCTGCGTGTCTGAAGTGGCACAAGTGTCAGGGCTCATTACAGTCAGCAGAGTCACTTCCACAGAAGCTCGTGTTTGGACCGTTTCATGTTCATGCGCAGCAGATTAATGCCAGGCACTTAATAGATTTTATGATGTTCAATGGATTGGGTAGCATCTCTCTTTCTTCCTGCATCCCTTCTTTCCTGCCTTCTTCCCTCCTTCCTTTCTTCCTCTCTCCTTCTTCCCCTCCCTCTCTCCCTTCATCTCTTCTTTCCCTCTTCCTTCTTCCCTCCCTTTCTTTCTGCCTTTATTTTCTTTTTTGTTTCTTTACATTTCTTAATGTTATTAGTTTCTTCCATTTTTCTTTCCTTCTTCCTTCCTTCCCTCTCTCATCGCTTCTTTCCTTCCTGCCCATTTATAGTTTCTTTCCTTCCTCCATCCCTTTCTTCTTTTCTTCCTTTCTTCTTTCTTTTAATTTCTTGACCTTTCTTTTCTTTCTTAATTTTATTCAGTTTTATTTGTTTTCTTCCCTTCCTTTCTTCTTTCTTTTCTTCTCTCCTTCCTTTCTCCCTTCTTTATCCTTTATTTTTATTTCTTTACCTTTCTTCTCTTTCCTAATTTTAGTTTACTCTTATTTCCTTCCTTCCTTCTTTCCTTCCTTCCTTCTTTCCTTCCTTCCTTCCTTCCTTCCTTCCTTCCTTCCTTCCTTCCTTCCTTCCTTCCTTCCTTCCTTCCTCCTTTCCTTCTTCCTCCCTCCCTTTCTTCTTTCTTCCTTCCTTTATTTTTCTTTTCTTTCTATTTCTTGACCTTTCTCCACTTTTAAAATTTTATTTACTTTCCCCTCTTTCTTAGTATCTTTCTTTTTCCCTTATATTTCTTTTATTCTTTTTATATTTCTTTGTCTTTCTCCTTCTTTCTTAATTTTATTTCATTCCTTGTTTTCTTTTTAGTGCCTTTCTATTCCTATAGTCTTCTTTTCTTTACCTTTCTTCTTTTTAAAGATTTTTTAAATTTAAATTTTTTCAATTTTTTAAAAATTTTATTTCCTTCTTTCCTTCCTTCTTTCCTTCCTTCCTTCTTTCTTTCCTATTTTCGACAAAGCAAAGCAAAACATTTTAAAGTCCATCAAGGTAGGAATTTCCATAATTCATCCGCACAATATTATCTTACATCACACTTTAGAAACAATGAAAGATGCACCCAAAGGGGCGCCAAAAACATTAAGATCACATGGGAATGAGACGTATTATGAAGCAATATTCCACTAGAATAATGCTCATATTATTATTGGACAAATGGCAATGCTCACTTTTGCATCTTTTTAAAAAAAAACACACCATAATTTCTTGTCCTTTTTGCTAACAGTGATGTCATAGCAGTGAATAGGAGTTGGAATAGATGATTCCTATGAGTTTTCTGTAAAGCTACAAACCTTTGAAATTCGTCTTCTTTATCTCCTTGACACAGATTTTTTGCAGTTCCTATTAGTTCCCATTGCTGAAATGAATACACATTTACCAAGTTCACTCTAAAACAAGAACAAAATCAATTACCCCCTCCAAAGATAACAGTTAGCATCAGAATTTTAACATATTTATAAAGATATTTCATAAAACAATTTTCAGTAATATCCTTTTCAGTATTTTAGCTCTCTACCCAAATCTTATTTTTCACATTGCTTTTCTTGGGACTTTTGTTGCTTAAAAAAGTCTCAATTTTTGCGTGAACAAATTGATAGAAAATTCTTCACTGTAGCTAAGACATGGGTGCTTGCTGAGCAGTAAAAAAAATCTGGTAATTTCCCCCAAAGAGGTGGGGGGATAACCTAAATCATAAAAAGCTTCTGTTGTCACTTTTACAATTCTAAGCAGCTAGCTGCAGGTTTAATAGACCCTAATCTAGATGGGCCTTTTTAAGGACCTTAGACCTGTATGGCCTCATTAATTCAAATGGTACGTGACAGTTCAGAGGTATCCTAAACCAGCCATTACCTGCATAAACAGGCTCTGATGCCAATGTGGCACGTACATTGTTATCAGATCAGAATTTCTATCACTCAATAACTGTGATTAGAGGAAACCACAAAACTATATGGATTCTTTCCTTCTCTTTGGATACTATAGAAATTTCTTCATGGATTATAGCATATTCAATTACAAACATTTTCTTTTTGAAGTGTAAAAGCTGTATCAGTGAAAGAAGACAAACTGCACAGAAACAGAGAGTGACTGAAACAGGACAAGGCGTTTGACCTGCTTTAATTGATCTTTCTGGCCCACCTCCCTCTACCCAAGCACAAAATGAGGTAGTGAAAAGAATCAAAATTTGGGGGCTTCGGTTTCATGTTATGCAACATCTGGATTGTCCGGTAGATGTAGCAGGATGGTAGCTTCACACATTACAGGAGTAGAGGTGTCCACATATTGACAATTCCTCAAAATTGTAACAAAATGGAGAGACAGAAGAAATATTTGCTTTCCTGTTCTTGATTTTGGACTCAATTTCATAAGATATTATTCTCTATTAGCAAATAACAGCAAAGAAAGAATACACCAGCAAGCATTAACACAAAGTCATAGCTGGAGTCTGTTAGACTGCAAAATGGCATGCTTTGTGTGGCAAAGGAAAAATCCCTGACTGAATTCAACACTTTATACTAAAACTAAAAGTAGAACCAGTTTAATTTAGGGTTAATTTAATTAACCATACGACAATCATAATCTTTCACTTGTTATTACCAATAAGCAAACAAAAGTTGAAAGTGATAAAAATTATATTTTAACATAATATTTTGCTTTTGTATCATAAACATATTTCTAACTTCTACCACTTGAAAGAAGCTTTTCATGGAACAGGATTTCCCCCTCCTAATCTTTATAATATAATTAAGAAAGATACAAAGAACATATACAAATAATTTGGAGACAAAATTTCGTTATGTATTTATACATGTACACACATTATGCACATTATATATACACATATGTATGTAAAGAAGGAGCATAAATTACTTTTTATACTTGAACCACTTTGACAATACTGACATTTTAATCCGATATATAGCATTTAGAACTCTCTGCCCCTGTTTTCATGGCTAACTCTGATCCAGATAAGCAAAAAACTGACCCTATTTAAAACTTTCCCTCTGTGATGACATTTAAAGAAAGGCCAACATGCAAAATTGGTTTCCATTTCCTGAAATTAATATAACTTATTCTGTGTAATGGATCTTTGGGAAAGAAAATCCATGATTTTATGAAGATATAAAAATCTCCTACAGACTTTTATTTTTGCTATGCAGTATATCTGCAGCAGCTAAAAGAATTCAATAGTCTGACTTACATTTTTACGTGCCAGATTAGTCTTTATATTTGTTTTGATAGAATAGCAGGCAACAGCCTATTTCATGGACAATAAATTCAAGATAGTAATGATGAGATAGCACTGCCTCAGCGAACTGCACCCAGATTGGAGGGTCACATATCTGACCTAGATCTAGTATGGTCCTTAATGAATCTATATACTTGATTAGAGTTATTGTCTTTTTATAGCCCAAAATAGCTTTGCATGGAAAACTTGCTCATTTTCAGTAGAGTTGGGAGAATTGTTTTTCTTTCTACAAACCTCTAGAACTTTTCTGAAGCCTTCTAGATGACTGTTTGAAATGGTAAGTCTTAAACCATGCTGTTCCCCCTTATGAGGCTGATAGATTACAACACTACCATTAGTGCACAGAACAGAAGCGCTTCCTCTTGTAATGAAAAACCTTGCTTTTGCCACCAGCTGCTATTTCCAGCTACCATCATATTGAAGTGAAATACCGGGCTGGCTGCTCCCCCTCCTCCCCCTACCCCTCCAGAGATCTAGCCATCGTTGACTGTCCTGATCAAGCTTTCAACTTCTACCCCTTTCCCTCCCCTAAGGACACCACCTTTGGTAGATTTTAAAAGAACTGCTATCAGTGCCTAAAATGTTTAAGGATGTGTTGAAGGAAACCCACTAACTACCCGAGTTAGGATTAGAACAGTTTATGACTGTCAGCCCTTGATCGTGTGGTTCTTTTCATTACTAAGCTATCACAAATGACTCCAATCAGTGATTCCAAGTTAATTGATATAATCAAAGGAATAGGTTCCCAAGTATCACAGTCTGGTTTCACTTCTCGTGTTTAGTAACTCTCCTTTAATGTGCACAGCTGTCGCTCAGGGTATCCCTCCTTCCTACTTGGAGGTCTCTCCTTATCTGCAGGGCCATCTTCATCTATCTGTCTCTGTACTTCTACAGCTGCATCGCTCACTCTTAATTCAAGGAACTGATTTCTTAGCTCTTGTCTTTCTCTTTCTTTCTGCCAATCACTCTCAATCTATCCGAGCCTCTCCCCCGAATCCGCAACTCTTTCCTGGTGTATCTCTCTTTCTCCCTTCCTCTTTCACAAATAGGATTTAAAAAAAAAAGTACTGCTTTAGAAAATTAGGTTTCCCCCACTCCCCTCACTTGTTTCCTCTTTCTCTCTGTCTCTCCCTGTCTCTGTCTCTCTGTCTCTCTGTCTGTCTGTCTGTCTGTCTGTCTGTCTCTCTCTCCCTGTGTCTCTCCTCTCTGTCTCTGTCTCTTCTCTCTCTCTCTTTCTCTCTCTCTCTTTCCCTCTCTCCGTCCTCCTCCCATTACTCCTCCTCCTCCTTCCCCTATTACTTCTCCCCCCTCCTCCTCCTATTACTCCTCCTCTCTCTCTTAAAAAGTATCATATGATTCACTCTTTTGCAAGGATAGTAGGTATGATTTTCCATTAAAACATCAATTTCCTATCAATTTACATAGTCCTCAAAGACATATACCATATACCTTAAAAAAATTGCCAAAAAGAGCATGGCAGACCTCTATAGTGAATACAGTGAAGTTACTGAATTAGGTTAGAGACCAGAGTCATGATATATTGTCAGATATTACCCATTCAAATCAGAAGATTGAAAAATCATTAGTTTATTAATATTTTAAGTGTTTTGTCTTTGAAAGACAATGATGGTTTTCATTAATTAGTCTTCATTTCCTGTATTGGGCCTGACCTTGGTACAGCGCCATTTACAAGTAGAGTTAAATTTCTGGGAGTTTAAATTCTATAAGAGACCAAATGGCAAGTTTAAGTTGTTTTTTTACAGTTAACCTTTCATCTTCTAGAATTTGTATGTCATTTTTCCTGTCTCCCACCCTCTTTTAACCTTTATGACTTCATTTTATTTCAGAATTGTAATGCCCTGAATATCTAAGGGTCTTGTATTTTCAAGAAGACAAGGTATCTCTTAATGTTGGAATGCTGTATTATCAATCACAACTACAGAAGGGCCATCTTGTTCTAAATAACATTAATGAAACCAGTTCTCTAATCTGAATGCAGTATTAAACACTGAGTTTACTTTTCTGTTTTTTAAAATGAAAAGAAAACATCCTAGAAAAATACAGCTTTGCTACAAACTCTCTGCCTCTGTTATCCTACCAGGGTCACAAATGAACCTATCTTTTAGCCAGATGTCAGCACAAGGAAAAGTTTAGAAATGACCATTTTAATAGATACCTTTAATTTCATATAATTCTCAGCTTACACCTGGAAGAAGAAGCTAGCTGAAAGGGAGACAAGGGAAATCTACAACTGTGTTAGTCCTCAAAACTAATTTGTAAATTTAATCTTTCTTCCTTCTCAAGGAGCTAATGTAATGGCAAGCTTCCCTTTCACAGGATTCCTGGAAAACCCATAAAGATACAAAAGGAATCCCAGAGAAAATCAATGGATTTTCCTTTTCTCCATGCAATTCCCACATAAGCAGGCCATGAGATAAGATGTGGGCAAAGCCTCCTGCCTTGTTTCAAACTAGATCACGTTTCCACTGACCAGTTCTCCATACTGCTAAAAAGTATGAAATGTTTAACACAACAGTAAAGCCCAGTTTTTTACCATCTCTTCTCTACAGTAAATTCGATAGTTCAATATCCTGCACTTTTTTTCTTCTTGGAGAGGATGAAGTCTCATTCTCTTCAAGTAATATTAATATATTTTGCTGTCTTAGCAGGGCTACATTAACCAGGCAGCACTCTGAACACGTTTTTATTTCTTAGCATAGAAAAGACAGCCAGACATAGCTCATTAAAATATATCAATGAATAATAACTTCTTCCTTTAAATTAACTAATATCTAAGTTTAATGAAGCTCAGTTTATAGTGATTTTCTGGCTGAAGTGCTCTTCTTTCTGCCTAATTATGTGTGAGGCTTTCAGACAACAAGGAGTGTCTTTAACATTAGATAAGAACCTGAGCTTTTATCTCAATCAATAGTCTTTAGCCTTTGAACTCATGTCAGTGGAAGATCAGCATGCCACATTCAGTTCTACCTGACCTCTCATTCTTCTTAAAGCATGCTGCCATTTTCAAAAGAAATGCACAGAAACATACACACACTCACATGCATGCATACACGTACATATGTGTGTGAGAAGACCAACTCTTTAGTGTGTGCGCATGTGTATGTGTGTGTGTGTATGTGTGTGTGTATGGGATCCTTTATGGCTGTAAAGATGTGTGACTGTAATGACGATGTTAAAATTGTCTTGTTTCCTTTCAGTGGGCTTTGTGTATCTCAGAGGAGCCCCATATGGCGCTCTTTGTCCGAGTCATTACCTCGTTACAGCCTCTGTCTGCCAGCCAAAGGTAGAACGCTGCAGCTGTAGACAGCGATACAACTGGAATTGTCTAAGGTCAACAGTGCCGTAATTACTTTAAAATGTCAGCGTACAATAAAATACAACAGTTCATCTGGCAGAAAGCAAATTAGCTTTGACCATAGCGTAATTACCCTTTTCTCAGCACCATTAGAAGAGATCAAATCTCCACATTCAGTGTTTGAGGAAAGGCCATCAGAGTACACTCTACCTGACAAGGATGCACATTTGCCATTTTGAGATGTAATTAATTGTCCCTATAATAGAAATTTTTATATTTGACTCTGGAATTGAAATGTGTAATAACCTGGCTTCTTCATATTAACCATTTCAATGCTGAAAAGGTATGTTTTGCAAAGTCAAAATAGGCAAGTCACAGTATAGTATCAAATGGAGTCTTCATTTGGATAACAATTAGTTCTGCTGCAAAGTGATTTTTTTTTCTGAATGACTCTTAGACACATTAAGAATGATACTAATGTCTACATGCTACATCTGAATACTCCAATTAAGGAATTAACATGACCATGCTCCTCTCTACTGAGCCTATGATACTCTTCTCTTTCTGTCTTTTTGCTAGCCTGTGGGACTGATGCAAAATGTGGCACTATCATGACTTATTAAAAGTTGATTTCAACCACTGATCTTATGTTCACCTCAGCCCCTGGCTAGCAGGGCAACTCAGATCACAAAGGCCCCGTCTCTCCCTCCTCCCACTACAGAATCCCAGGATTAATGTGGCACCTTCATAAGAACTACCTCTTTCTTCATCATTAATGGCAAAGTGTACACATAGACCAATGATACAGTAATCTGATTAACTGGGAAACAAACAGCAAGATACTGACCAGTGACAGTCCCTGTAGGGCAAAGAGAGGGATACTGCATGTTGACTTTCATTAATATTTAAGGGCTCTGAAGATGCTCTAAGCTGATTTGAAATGACTTAAGGTGTCTGAGTAGCATTTCTCCTTGTGTCTGGATGCAGATACAGATGAAACAGCTGTTTTGTATCAGAAGAGCCTTGTACTCTATTTAGGGAATTCCACCATCATAAAGATGTTTACATTTTCTTGATGTTTCATTCACTGTGTTGTGGGTTTCTTCATAGCATTTGAAATCAAAGAATGCTCTCCTGGGTTCAGAAATCTCCCCTTTGAGCTCAGATTTCCTGAAGAAGCTATTGATATGACCAAAGAGAAATGTTATAGTTGGCAAGAAAATTCTCAGCACCACCCATTCTTATAGAATCTTTTCTATTTTTAATGTCCTGAAGCTGAAATATTCTGTGGCATATCTGGCAAAGCCCAACCACTATCACACACATATGCATACATACATATATACATGAACACATATATGTATACATATTTACATGTAATAGAGATGTCTATCTAGAGAGAAAATCAGGGTAAGATATAAGCTTCCTCATCCATTGTTAGATTTTTTTTGAGGCAGTTAGCTACTACCGTGAGTAGTTCATTGAGTCTGGAGTAAGGAAGACCTGAGTTCAAATTCAGCCTACAATGCTTATTAGCTATGTGACCTTGGACAAGTCATTTAGCCACTTTTTGCTTTAATTTCCTCAATTGCAAAATTAGGATAATAGCAACACCTACCTCCAAGAGTTGTTATGAGGATCAAAATATCTGCAAAATTTTTAACACAGTGCCTGGCACATAGTAAGTACTTTATAAATGATAGACATTATTGCTGCTCTTCCCCAGTGGCATTTCTGAAGCTTACATCATTTGATAATGATAAGGATGCAAAAACAGAAGTTGCAGAGGAGGAAAAACAGGTTGCTGAAGTATATAGATAAATTTAAGCAAATGAAATTCAATTTATTCAACAAGCATTTATCAACTATGTAGTATATTCCAGACATAGTATTAGGTGTTGAGGATAGAAAGACAAAATGAACTAGAATCTGGCACTCAGTGAGTTTACATATTCTATGAAATGAAGAGAAAGACAATTGTCATCCATGAAAGTAATCTTGTACTGAACCAAAGCAAATCCAGCAATTCATGAATTGAAGTTCTAGAAAATTCAGCAATCAGCTTCATTCAATCTAGAATTTGTTAGAAAAATAAATGGTTCAATCCGATGAGTAATTTATCTTTAGTTTGAACTTTGCATTTCACTTTCTACAGAAAAAAAAAAAAAGGCCATTCTCATTTAAACAGCCCTGGGGGAGGCTGATCAGTTTCCTTATAAGCTTTAGAAGTTTTGTTAAAATCCAAATGTCTTGGTTTTGAACTTAAAACCATATAATTGGCTTCAGCCTATTTTTCTTCCATTATCTCTCACTACCCCTTATACAAACTCTACTGATCAGCCAGTCCAGTCTACTTTGTATCACTCAAATAAAAGTCATGTCCTTCTGCCCTTATGTATTTAATCATAATGTTTCCTTCTCTTAAAATGTCTTCTCTGTTCGTCAAAATATATGATTTCTCGAGACCTAATTCAGTTCTGCCTCCTTCAGGAATCTTTTCTTGACCATCACACATTAATCTCTGAATTTCTAGATCATAAACAATCTGTACCACTCAATTGACACTTAAGACTTTGTGACATTGTTGTAGCTTAACATTTTGTGTATATTTCCAATGAGACCGTGAGATCTTTGAGTACAATGATAATATTTCATTTCATAGGAAAAAAACCCGAAAAACTAGAAGAAGACTTAAAAGTCATCTAGTCTAATACCCTTCATTTACTATATGAGAAAACTGAGATCCTAATAGTAAAGTGACTTCCCAGTGGTTTTAGCTACAAAATGTGAGAGATGAGATTGATCACAAGTCTTCCTGATTCCAGTTTTAGCACTCTGTCCATTATAAAATATTGCAACTCAAACTATACCTTTTCCATTCATATTAAGTGTGAAGTAGGTGCTCAAGAAACCACAGTGCTAAGCATAAACTAAATTCTCAATAAAGACTGCTTCAATTAGTGGATGAATTTGAACCAGTTAGTCAAAAAATCTTTATTAAGCCAATACTATGTGCCAGGCACTTAAGAGTACAAAGAAACCCCAAAGGTAGACCCTACTCTAAAGGAGCTGAAAGAGTATCAAGAGAAACAACTTTCAAATAATTATGTACAATAAATACTCTCCCTATGCCTCTCCTTTCTCTCTCTCTCTCTCTCTCCCTCTCTCTTTCTCCTTGCATAAACACATGTGTGTATGCATATACATGCATACACACAAATATATGTATATATACACAAATATACACATGTGTTCAGTGAATTAGAACTAATCAACAAAATGAGAAAAGGACTTCCTGCAAAAGAAGGTATTATTTTAGCTCAGACATGAAGGAAGTCAGGGAAGTTAAGAGGTAGAGATAAGAAGGAAACATGAAGGACATCCAATGTTGTGATGTAGGGAGATAGAGCATCTTGTTTGAGGCACAGGAAAGGATAAGTATCACTGGATTGAAGAGTACATTATGAGGTGGAGCAAGGGGTAGGAATGTAAGGAATCAGAAGACTTGAAAGGGGGAGATGATAGGTTATGATAAGCTTTGAATGCCAAACGGAGAATTGTATGCTTGATTCTGGATTATAGTTCCAAATATATTCCATATCATGTGTGCCTCCATCCGTTAATGTTCATAACAACAACAACAACAACAACAAAGCATCAAGGAAATATTTAGAAAAATACCCCCAATTCCAAGCCTCGAAAGTATATTAAAAAATACATCACTTTGTTTGTCAATTACTTCTTTAATTCAAAAGTTGATCTTCATTTCCTTCCTTGGCATGAAAAATTCAAAAAAAGAATGTGGCAATGAAAATAGGATCAGTAATTGGTGTGATCTGTGTAAATGGATGTGCTGAAACAAGGATAAACAGGTTTACAAGAACCGATTCTTAAATTTTCATTGTGCGGCTTTACACATCGGAAATTAGCAAATTCTATAAGTCATGTCAGGATTTACTGTTTTGGTGATTGTCTAAACTTAAGAAAGTGATGGAGCTTATGTTAATAATGAATATTAAACTTAAAAGCATTTCACATATGCATTTTTGTCTCAAGAACCAGCTGTTAAACATCTGCCAGCATACCATTGTTTGGGTACTACATTTAGGTATAATGGAAGGCATCCTGACTGGAGCCCTGCGTTTGAGCCTATCTCTAACTATCATATTGTGCGGCTCTGGATTAATTATTCTTCTACTTTTGTCCTCTATTTCTTCACCTGTCAAATAAAAGCAGTTGCATCAAATTATCTCAAAGTTCCTTTCAAACTTTCACATTTTATAAGTATAATTCTGTTACTTGAAGCACATCAAAATGTGAATAAACAGAGAAATCCATAAAGTATAGGAAGTATCACATGCCTCATGATCTAAGGAGGTGTTCTTTCCATAAAAGAAGGAAAATCAAGAAATCTCGAGGAGAGCAAAAACTATGGGATGAAACAATGGCAAGAGAAAGAAGAAAAAAATTGAGTAAAGAAATGGAAACACAAGCATTGCCCATAAAAATTTATAGTGAAAATGGTCCTTCATGACATGAGTCTGTCTGAAAATACATGAGTTGATAATGTAGATGATCCTTCATTAACTCACCCTGAACTAATTAATAATATCTGACATGTATATAGTGCTTTACTGATTACAAAATATTTTGCATACGTTATTTCATTTAAGTCTCCCACTAAGTATGTGATGACTGTTGTCCTTGTTTCCCTTCTACAGATGAGAAAATTGAGGATCAGAGAGGATAAATGATTCTCCTGCTTCCATGCAGAATGTGAATACTAGAGGCAGGATCGTTTGTCTCAGTCTACACTACTTAGGCATCAACAAATTACCTTGGTGTTTCCTTACATTGATAACTCAAATATGTTGAACCACATTTATCCTATCTCATGGCTATTCCTATAAATACATGAATGTACAATTATTTTCTGGATGCATAATGGAATCTGTATTAAAATATCCTTTTTACATAAACCACTAATAGACCTTTGGGCTACATCAGGTTAAAAACATAGATTGTTTTAACGTGGATTATCTCCAATATCATATCTTGATTTGTACCTTCTTCATTTTATTCTTTCCCTAATACCTCTGCTTCCTTAGTTCTGGTTCATTTTGCTTATACATGTGTTGGTTGTCTAGTGATGGCAATGCTTGCTTAAGAACAATATTACCTGGGAAGATGATATAAATGCTTCCAAAAATTCAAGATAAAGGACTGGGAAGAAAAAAAAATCATCAGACAGTAACTATGTTCTCCAATTATGTTTTGGAAATTTAAATAATAATCATATTTATTCATGCTTCTTTTATGGGAGGAGGCACATTCACTAACTATAAGAAGAAAATAAAGGAGAGGGGAATATTTTTCTAAATTGAAATTTTTGTTCTCCCACCTACCCTCAGCCCCAACCCAGCTCTGAAACAGGTTATTGTCAATAGAAACTTCAAAGGAAGTAAAATATTTTTTGGTTTTATTTTTTGTTACCAAGGAAAATGTTAAATTCCAATCCACATAGCATTGTTTGGGGTTGGCACAACCAGTACCTAGTCAGCTCTTACTCCTGACTTTTACCCACTTGCTTTTTATTTCTATTCTTTTCTTAAAAAAATTCATTCTCCTTCCCTTTTGCAAAGAGGGAACATTTGGTGCCCAAATAGACGCTCAGACCTTTGGGAAATACAAAATGTAAGCTGTTCTCCAGTAACTGTCAGTTCCTTCTGTCCCTGAACTAAAACTCCTTAAGAAAGGTCTAATGCCAAAAGTTGAAAGCAGACAAGATTAATGTAAAGACCACTTTTTAATAACTTGCAACTTTTTTGTCTCTTTATAAACACACATACAGCTGCATTTAAAGCTGTCTTTTCCTCTAAGCATTGACAAATTGATGAAGGAAGGGAAAAATCTCAGGAGAACTACATTTCAATTAACTTTATCAATGATTGCTGTGTAACTCTGGGTAAGTTCTTTCATAAATGGTAAGAATGTCAAATATTAATGAAGGATGCTGAGTAGAGCAGTGAATCAAGACCCAGATGCTTGCATAATTCACTTCCTCTTCCCTCTATTTTTGAATGAAAATATAAAAGGAAATGGGAGGAGATAACATCAGTACATACCCATATTCCCATATAGCAGTTAAGGATATTGACTAAAGGGGAAAAATAGCTGAACTGGAAAGTTTTCATTTTTAGTGTGTTTGACAAAATACCTTACTGAATAATTCACATTTTTGTAGCATTTAAAGATTTGCAAAACTCATTGCATTAGCTCTTTGAAATAGGTGCTTATATTACTCCCTTGTTACAGATGGGGAAACTGAGGCTGAAAGATTAATTGCTCTTGTAAAGGTCACCAATTAATATCTAAGGTGGAATTGTGTAACACAGGCTCTCCTGATTCCAAGTCTTCCATTCTATCCAGGAGAGCATACTATTTCTGTGTTTTCAAGTAATTTAGTAAATATTGATCATGAGCCAAGTGTATGAAGAGCTCTTTGCTAGGTAGGGTGTTGAGAAAATCACAAAGAAAATTAACGTATAATCTCTGCTATTCTAGAGCTTACAATTAAGTAGTTGAACAGAATACCCATGTAAACAACAGTATTATGGATAAATTGAGTCAAGTTCATGAGAAATATAAGAACAGTGTTTATTGAAATCAAAGGTGATAATAGCAAAGAAGAGTTTGTCCAAGTTAGTTGAGTTCTCGAAACAGTACATTTCTGTCCATAACATTATGTTTAACCAGATGTATTTTGTGAATAGATATATGTATCTATAAGCAAATTATACTATGTTTCTATAGTGTCCAGTTTGATCAAGAGCTTCTCTTTCTCTCTTGTCTCCTTCCTGTCCCCTTTCCCCGCCCCTTCACTTCTTTCTCCTCTTTCTTCTTCCAACATGGAGTATGGGCTGGTTATGTATATAAAGAAGACATAGATATTTGGTTGAATATGATAGTATAGAATTATTCTATACTATACACATATCATATATAATACATTGTTTAATATATGTGGTTTTTTTGTTCATTGACTTTTCAGGTGTGTCCAGCTCTGTAACCCTATGTTTTTGGCAAAGATACTGTATTGGTTTACATTTTCCTTCTCTAACTCATTTTGCAGATGAAGAAACTGAGACGAACAGGGTGAAGTGAATTGCTCAGTGACACAACTAGTAAGTGTCCAAGACCAGATTTGAACATAGGAAGATGAGTCTTTCTGGCTCCAGCTGCTGCCCTACAGCCACTGAACTACCTAGCTGAACCAGACAAAATATATTAAAATATAAACTACAGAGTATATGAAAAATATAGTACATAAATAGTGAATATATTGATAATGCAATGTTTCCTGGTATATAACATAATATGAGGAAATAAATATAATATATAATGTAAGAGGATATGATGCAATATTGAGCTCCAGTGCAATGCAATGCAATATAATAAATATTATAAAATATTATACTATACTGTAACATACTATATTATAAATTATATAATATATTAATACAAAACAGAAATATTCACTCAATACTTACATAATATACAACATAATACAATGCAAGATGTGTAAAAAGAAATGTATAGAATATATAATTCAATAATGTAGATAAATAATATATCCATAATAGAATGTATAATGCCATTTTACATATGGTTAAACATGATACGTTTTCATAGTATATCATATTGCTTTATAATATCTCTATACACATAATCTATGTATTATATGAGTATTACATGAAGACACTGGGGATACCCTGTAAACACACATATGTATGTATAAAACATACATGTATCTATATAATTACATACTATCTAATATGTAGTATATATTGTTTTAGGGTGCATGTGTCTATGTATGTATATGTGCATATTTATATATGTATGTGTATATGTATACTCATATATACTATCTCATGTATCTAGAGATAGAGACATACATCTGTACATTCAATCACATATATGTATATTTCCGTATGTATATGTTTGTGTGTGTGTGTGTGTGTGTGTGTGTGTAATAGAAAAAACAGCAGCCTGGTTTTGTTTTCTGAGGGCTAGTCTATCTAAATAAATGTTTACCAGTAGACTGGCTTCTTGATAAATTCCTTACCCATGGCACCCCATGAACAAAGAAGTAAACAAAATGCCCTTCAGTCCTATGGAGGCCCCTTCTGCTAGTGTGGTGATAGTGGAAGAGTTATGGAAAAGGGGACAGAGTGCAGAAAAAATAATAGCTTTAAGATTGTCTTTAATTTAACTGCTTGAGGGGAGGAGCCAAGATGGTGGAGTAGAAAGACACACATATGCTAGCTCCAAACCCACAGCCCATAAAATATCTGTAAAGAAGAACTCCCAACAAATTCTGAAGCAGCAGAAGCCACAGAACAACAGAGTGGAGGAAATTTCTGTTCCAGAGAGACCTGAAAAACTGATATGAAAGGTCTGTCGTGCACTGGACCAGAGCAGAGTCCAGCCCTGCCTTGGCCACGCAGCACCAAGAGTAGATCCGAGAAGGCTTCAGGGACAGAATCTCCAGCAGCCGTGCAGGTCCCTCCACCCACAGGCACCAAAGATCAGTGAGAAGGTCTTCTCAGCTTGCTGAGAGGGGAGCAGGGTGTCTCCATAACTCAGACCCCCTCGGGAGGCAGCAGTGGAGACAGCAGCAGACAAGGCTCCCAAAGCAGGCAGGAGCTCCGATCCGTGGTGGAAGGTCTCAGAGTAAAGCCCCTGAGGGAACTAAGCCCTGTGTGGTGGCCCTGCCCCCACCTGAGCACCTGACCTTAATCTCACACTGAATAGCAGCCCTGCCCCCACCCAAAGCCCCACCCAAAGCTGGGAAGCAGCATTGGAATCTCAGCCCCTAAGCACTAGCTGGGCAGATCTGGAGGCCAGATGGGTGTGGAGAGGAAACTCAGAAGTCAAGTAACCTGGCCAAGAAAATGCCCAGAAAAGGGGGGGAAAATAAGACCATAGAAGGTTGTTTTCCTGGTGAACAGATATCTCCTCCCATCCTTTCAGATGAGGAAGAACAATGCTTACCATCAGGGAAAGACATAAACATCAAGGCTTCTGTATCCCAAACATCCAAAATAAATATTCAATGGGCTCAGGCCATGGAAGAGCTCAAAAAGGATTTTGAAAATCAAGTTAGAGAGGTGGAGGAAAAACTGGGAAGAGAAATGAGACAGATGCAAGAAAAGCATGAAAAGCAGGTCAACACCTTGCTAAAGGAGACCCAAAAAAATGCTGAAGAAAATAACACCTTGAAAAATAGGCTAACTCAATTGGCAAAAGAGGTTCAAAAAGACAATGAGGAGAAGAATTCTTTAAAAAACAGAATTAGCCAAATGGAAAAAGAGATTCAAAAGCTCACTGAAGAAAATATTTCTTTAAAAATTAGAATGGAACAGATGGAGGCTAATGATTTTGTGAGAAACCAAGAAATCACAAAACAAAACCAGAAGAATGAAAAAATGGAAGATAATGTGAAATATCTTATTGGAAAAACAACTGACCTGGAAAACAGATCCAGGAGAAGCAGTTTTAAAATTATGGGACTGCCTGAAAGCTATGATCAAAAAAAGAGCCTAGACATCACCTTTCATGAAATTATCAAGGAAAACTACCCTGATATTCTAGAACAAGAGGGCAAAATAAGTATTCAAGGAATCCATTGATCACCTCCTGAAAGAGATCCAAAAAGAGAAACTTCTAGGAACATTGTGGCCAAATTCCAGAGTTCCCTGGTCAAGGAGAAAATATTGCAAGCAGCTAGAAAGAAACAATTCAAGTATTGTGGCAATACAATCAGGATAACACAAGATCTAGCAGCTTCTACATTAAGGGACTGAAGGGCGTGGAATATGATATTCCAGAAGTCAAAGGAACTAGGACTAAAACCAAGAATCACCTACCCAGCACAACTGAGTATAATACTTCAGGGGAAAAAAATGATCTTTCAATGAAATCGAGGACTTTGAAGCATTCTTGGTGAAAAGACCAGAGCTGAAAAGAAAATTTGACTTTCAAACACAAGAATGAAGAGAAGCATGAAAAGGTAAACAGTAAAGAGAAGTCATAAGGGACTTACTAAAGTTGAACTGTTTACATTCCTACATGGAAAGACAATATTTGTAACTCTTGAAACTTTTCAGTATCTGGGTACTGGGTGGGATTACACACACACAAACACACACACACACACACACAGAGCACAGAGTGAATTGAATAGGATGGGATCATATCTTAAAAAAATGAAATTAAGTAGAGAGAGAGAAATATATTGGGAGAAGAAAGGGAGAAATGGAATGGGGCAAATTACCTCTCACAAAAGAGGCAAGCAAAAGACCTTTTAGTGGAGGGAAAAAGAGGGGAGGTGAGAGAAAAACATGAAGTTTACTCTCATCACATTCAACTAAAGGAAGGAATAAAATGTACACTCATTTTGGTGTGAAAACCTATCTTACAATATAGAAAAGTGGAGGATAAGGGGATAAGCAGGGTGGGGGGGGGGATGATGGAAGGGAGGGCATGGGGAGGAAGGAGCAATTTGAAGTCAACACTCTTGGGGAGGTACGGGATCAAAAGAGAGAATAGAAGCAATGGGGTGCAGGATAGGATGGAGGGAAATATAGTTAGTCCTATACAACACAACTATTATGGAAGTCATTTGCAAAACTACACAGATATGGCCTATATTGAATTGCTTGCTTCCCAAAGGGAAGAGGTGGGGAGGGAGGGATGAAGAGAAGTTGGAACTCAAGGTTTTAGGAACAACTGTGGAGTACTGTTCTTGCCACTAGGAGATAAGAAATACAGGTAATGGGGTATAGAAAGTTATCTGGCCCTACAGGACAAAAGAGAAGATGGGGACAAGGGAAGGGAGGGCTGATAGAAGAGAGGGCAGATTGGTGATAGGGGAAATCAGAATGCTCGGTGTTTTGGGGTGGGGGGAGGGGACAAAAGGGGAGAAAATGTGGAACGCAAAATTTTGTGAAAATGAATGTTAAAAGTTAAATAAATAAATTAAAAAAAATAACTGCTGATTCTATAAATATGGAATCCTTTTCCAATACATATCCAGAGAAGTTGATTTGGTATAATCTTAAAATTATTACTATAAATCATACTAGAAGAAGGAATGAAGTAATAACTAAATGGAAGGATGGTGTGTTGGACCTTTGATAACGTCATATTGCAAGGCTCATGATAATACCACAATTAAAATAATCATGGCAAATGTGTCAACTCTTGTTGTAGAGAATGAGAAAGAGAAATTCTTCTAAGAGCTCAGTAAAATTCTCTAACCTAGCTCATCATATATTTTGAGTTATGGCAACTGCAGTGTTAAAGCAGAGGTAAGGAAGGTAAGAAATATGGAGTAAGAATAAGTAATGAGAAAGAACAAGGACTTGGCCATTACATATAAGCTTCATAGCTATGTAAAATGAATATTTTCTTTGAGAGAAGAATGAGAAGGAATGGGAAATGGTGATTACTGAATAATATTTTTTAAAGTATTGATTATACTTTACCAGATAGCAAATGATATGCTCCCGATATGCGAGTTGTTCTCAAATCAGCTGTCGTTATATATCCACATTGCTGTCATGACTTGAGAGACACTGAGATGTGTAGAAAAAGTCTGAAGAGAAATTATTTTTCCAACCCTTTTAACTAAGGGGATGAAAGGCATTCCTGAGAAGAGAATTCCCTTGGAATCAGGAGATAAAGAGATTGTGGTTCTAGGCCAAATAAGAGAGAAGGGGTGAGTTACAGTGATAATGACAACTGATAATAATAAGTAATAACAAAAAGAATAATGAAAGGTGGCATTGGGATCTTTCCTCTAGCTTAAATATTGTAAATAATTTTGAAACTCTTCCTGTGATACTCCTCAAATTACAGTCATAGGTATGCAGTTTGAGTGCTAATGTGACAATTCCTTCTTATTCTAAAGGTAATTCTATAGGTAGCTCTTTCTGCTTCTGTAGTTAACTAGCCTCCATTCTTCTACTTTCCATTAACAATCGGTCATCAGATTCATTTAATTCTTAAGTAAAGGCATTTTCTCAAATGACATAGCAAAAAGGATATTTTTAAACCTTAGGCAAAATCTCTCACAAATATACACTGTCCATGGGAAGAGAATACTTAAGTTTACATCATGGTGATTATGAGACACAAATGTACAAGGCAGACAAGTTTTTACTTTTTTTCTAGACTTCAGGCTGGGTTCCCAAGATCTGCTCCTCTTTATAGCTCAACTTTGAACTACCAGGAGTAGTTCTTTTCTCAAAGTTGCTCTTCCCCTCTCCCTTAAGATGACTATCTCTCTGTATTTCCATCTATATCAAGTGACCACCCCTGCTCCATGCTGGACAAAGTGTCTCCTTTGGTTGAATGACGACCCTTCAAAGCTCCATGGCTGTTTGTAGCTGAGGTAAGAGAGGAATCCCTTCTTCCACCCATGAAAGAATCCCTTCTAAAGTCAATTCCTACCTACTACTATCTATAGTTGAACAATTTGAATAATTTTAAAACAACTGCTAGATGATGGCATGATCAATGAAGAAAAAAAGAGAAAAATCCTTGTTTCTTTCCTAACTGGGGTCTTATTTAAAAATAAAAAGCAACTTTATGTTTTAAACCTTGGTAGTCTCAACTTCCTTAAGACTTAACTATCTAAAGATCTGGAAGGTGAGGCTAATTTGTTTCCTCAACCAATCATGTTACTTCTGTTTTGACTCAATTGGAGATATTTTCTCACATCATTAAAGGGATCAGGACATAGAAACATTCCCTAGGTATTTTAAAACCTTGTTTATCACATTACGATTATATTCTAATCTTTCTTTAGTCAACTGAGATGGGGCTGACCATTTTCCTTGCATTCTCCCCATGCTTAAAAATTTACTCTCACCATCAAATGGACCAGGATATGTTTTAGTGGAAATTGGGATCCTTCTACATGTGTTTCCTTCTATACTTCTAAATACATGCTGTTACAATTAAACAAATGAAAGTGATTTTTCCAAAGTTCTCATGGGTTAATACTGCCTGTTTTGGTGTTTGCAAAGCATTTCCCCAAACCAAAGGAAAGAACAAAAAGAAAAGGGAAAAGAAAATCAAGCTTCAACCTCACTGGGAAACATAGTAATGTATTTATTTGTTTTATTATTGATTACCTTTTAATAAGTTATATAGCTAATAACTTTAATTAAAACTAAGAGATTAATGAGTTTACCACTCAGAAAAATATGAACAAATGCTTAAGGGTAAAGAGATTTCCTCAGTAAACAAGCAATGCATTGGGCACAGAACTAGGCAGGAATCAGAGTAGAAGGACGAATAGCCTTGGGCAATTTCAAAACTCTTAAGGATTCCAAAGTTTGCTGATAAACAAAGACTCATTTTTTAGAACACTGATACTCTACTGAATTTTTATGACTGCGAGATATAGAAGATAACAGTCTCTGAACAATTAAAAAGCTATCATCACTGAGGATAAAAGAGAGATACATGGTGATTGTTAGTAGGGTACACCACATAACTGATAAGGAATTGCATAGGATGGCCAGACCCAGAAAATGGATTAATGGAAACAACGTATATATTGATGAGATCACAAATCCATTTGATCATTTGTTTAGGTGGAGATATATAAATGTGTATATACATACATATATATGCATATATACATACATACAAACACAGAGGGAAACAAAGAGAGACAGACAGAGAATGATATGGGGCAGGAAGAGATAAAGAAAGAGAAAGAGACAGAGACAGAAATAGTTTAAACATTTTCAGGATAAATCAAGTTTTGAAATCTAACGAAAGGAAACGTTTGTTCTTAGAATGCTATTTATTGGTAGCCAATGAAGAAGGTTTTGATTAGAACATGTTTCTTAATTTGAAAAAATGCTCTTGTTTTTAAATTAAAGTATATATAGTAAAGAACCTTTAAATCAGGAATTATTGGTTATAGAAATTAGGAACTGTAGGATTTACTATTAGATTACAAAGAGAAAAACAGTTTCCATTCGATGATGATGGTGGTGGTGGTGGTGGTGTTGACTATGATGATGAAGATAAATTTTAAAAAACAACTTCAGGTTTACGAAATATATTTACTTTGCATATATTTACATATGTTGTCTTATTTAATTCTCACAGCACTTCTGGAGGATAGGTTCCATTACTTTTATCCCCATTTTACAGATAACATAACAGGCAGAGAGGTTAAGTAACTTGTCCAGAGTCACATAGGACTAGAGTGTATCTGAGGCAGGATCTGCACGAGTTTCTCTGACTCCAAGACCACATCTCTCTCCATTATGTCCTCTAGACAATAGAGCTTATGTCTCTCATGTGTGGGCTATTGGTTAAAAGGAGGACAAGGTAAGCGATTGCCGAAAATCTAAATCTGAATCTCGTTGCTAGTACTAGAAAAACTGCGGAAAACAGTCACTAGTAACAAATTATATGAAAAGGACAGGATTTATTTTTAAAAGTCTGTTATGTACCATGCTTTTGTCTGAACTTTGCATTTAGCTCTTTATGGGCAGCTAGGTGGTGCAGTAGCTATAGCACCTGAATTGAAGTCAGGAAGGCTCATTTCCTGAGTTCAAATCTGACCTCAAACACTTACTAGGGTGACCCTGGGCAAATCACTTAATCCTATTTGCCTAAGTTTCCTCATCTGTAAAATGAACTGAAGAAGGAAATAGCAAACCCCCAAAGGGGTCCCAAAAAGTCATACACAACTGAAAAGATGCAACTATGTATATTTTAGATCTTCTTATGAGAGTAGCATCAGAATATACAAGTAAAACTTGGACACCTGTTGGATACCTAATAGTTTGGAGTCTTTTTATGGCACAGGTTTGAATCATGTTATCTGAGGTCTATTTTAACTGGGAAAGAGAAGCAGCTCCAAAGTCTTAGGACTTCAGTTCAAATTACACTTTTATTATGTTTTTAAATGGTACATTCTGAACCTAGGGTAATAGGTCTAAAATAGAATGCAAAAGCTTCTAAGCCAATTCCCTAATTTCACAGACAAGGAAGCAGGTCCAGGAAGGCTCAGTAACTTGCTTAAAGTGAAACAGGTAGTAATTATCAGAGATGGGATCTGAACTGAGGGCTTTTGACTCTAGATTGTTCTTCCTACTGGATCACATTGTTTAGACTTCAATGGCTCTTATTTTCCTTAATCTATGAAAAAACCAGCCAGGTGTCATGTATTGAGAGTTGAATCTGGAATGCCTAACTTCACTTCTTGCCTCTGACCATATTAATCATGTAACCATTAGCAAGTTCCTTAACCAATTTTAATAAGAATATAAGCTGAAGAGAAGGTGATAACTAGACAGTTTCCTGGATTTCTAAGGATTTTTCTGTACCATTGAAAATATGTCTGGTCTAAAATTAAGAATAGATACTGATGGAACTAATCAAGCAATGGTACCTTTTCAAAAGTGTGAAAACATATTTATTTATTTTTGTCCTGGTTTTCAGAGGAATTCCTCTGATATGATAACTACTATGATCCTCTGTCAAATTCATCATTGTCCTTATTCCAAACCACTTGAAGAACTATGTTTCTTCTGTGTAAGAATTCTTTCCATCAAAGCACATCACAATTTTTTTCATACTTTAATTATGGTTTCATGATTTGCTGTTACCATAATGAGTCATCCTGTAGAGGCATAACTCTTGTTGATAACCCTTTCTCAATTTAACTAGATTGATCCTGAGACAGGAGCTACTAGGGGTGGGGAACCTGTGGCCTTGAGGCCACATGTGACCCTCTAGGTCTTCAAGAGAAGCCCTTTGACTCAATTCAAACTTCATAGAGGAAATCCCTTTAATAAAAAGATTTATTCTGTAAACCTGGATTCAGTCAAAGGGCTACACTCAACCACATGTAGCCTCTAGGCCGCGGGTTCTCTACCTCTGAATTAGATCCTCCAACTGGGACTTGTCACAGCTTACTCTCTTTATGTGGACCTTTGCTTTCCATTGCATATGAAAAATTAGGGTTACCTCTAAGCTGTGATGAGGCATCAAAGTATGATTTTACTGTCATTGGGCATAGATCTTAGTTTATCCATGTGGTAAAGGTTCAAATGAAAGGATCAGGTGCAAAAGCTTAAGTGGGGAAAAAGCAGCAACAGCAAAACATAAATCAGAATAAATTTCAAAATGATGCATGATGATATGGAAGGGCAAGGGAAAGCCGAACACCACATGGAGGCCATTTGTTTCCTTCAAAAGTACTGTTGAGAGCGAAACATTCAGATTTTAAATGTGCAAGCGGGTAACTTCCAAGAAAGGGAAAGACCAGTTAAATAGTCTACCTTGTACACATGCACACACATGCGTGTGTGCATATACACACATATACACAGAGTGCACGTATGTACTGGTATAGCACTTTCATAGAGTGTATCTGGTGTCAAACCATATCATCTTAATAGCTGGATAAGATGATAACTGTTAAAACTCTGAATTTATAATGTTTTGTATACATAAAAAAATTCATAAGGTTCTGCAGAAATCCTGGCATGTGCAACATGTAACATTATTTACATTTAATTAGGCAAACTCAAATCCTGCGAAGTTGGTTCATTAGATTTCTCCAAGGCCAGTTGTTTATGTAAGCACTGAATCATTAATATGCAGCTTCTCCCATAATTATAAGGCTGTCAGATAAGAAACCTGCTGCCTAGGACAGATAAAGAAACTTGGAGATAGTCACAGATATAAACCCCAATTCACACTGCTCTAGCATTTGGAAAAGCTTTGCATGAAAAATGTGAATCACTTTTCAGAACCAAAAAACAGATAGCAATACTACATTTATTTTTGTTTTGCCTGCTAAAACATGGAAGGAAGTAGATAATACAATTACTTTTAAGGCATCACTTCCTTGTATTTTATTAAGGGACATCTCAAACTTTAAAGTGGGAACTTTTTTTCCCCTTGATGTAAGTTTGACAAAGGATGACGTCAAGCTCTTGGTGATCTTCCTCTTTCCCTTATGATATAGTTGAGGGCAGTATCATCCCTCCTCAACGTTAGGAGACCTTAAATATTTTAAACTGAGAATATTTGAATTTCTTAGGTACAAAAGCAACATTGATATTCTGTTTTTGTTTAGTCATTTTGGACTTGACCCCATTTGGAGTTTTCGTGGCAGAGATGCTGGAGTGGTTTGCCATCTCTTTCCTCTTGCTCATTTTATGGTTGAGAAAACTGAGGCAAATAGGATTAAGTGACTTACCCAGGGTCACACAGCTAAGTGTCTGAGACTGGATTTGAACTCAGGAAGATACGTATTCCTGACTTCAGACCTGGTGCTCCATCAACTGCATCAACTGTGCCACATAGATACCCTTGCTATAGTGTACAGAGTTCTGAAGCCAGTGAGACCTGGGTTCAAGTCCTCCTTCTGACAAATATGGGGTGAATGACTCTAAAAAAGTCACGTAATATCACTGTTCTGGTTAATTTTCTAAGACTAAAGTTTGCAGAAGAGGAGTGACCTGCATTAATAGAGTTTCCTTATACAGGAATTTCCTCATCTATGTCAAAGAAATCATACGTCCTATGATGATCATATAGTTGGTTAAGTAGAAGAGTTAATTTTCAAACATAAGTATACTAATTCCATTTCATTCATTCATTCATTCATTCATTCATTCATTCATTCATTCATTCATTCGTTCGTTCCACCCCACCTTGTAACAATTTGTTTCAATTTCCCAGGGAATCAGCTCTTTCTTAAAACTCATTCGAGAAACTTGGTCACAGTCTTCTCCCCTATAAAATGACAAGAGCTAATATTTATATAGCACCCACTATGTGCCAGATACTTTAAAAATATTATCCCATTTTATTGGTGCTATTTTCCCATTTTCCAGATGAGGGAAGTAGAGGTTAAGTGACTTGCCCAGCATGATTTAGTTATTAAGTATCTGAGGTTAGAGTTGAACTTAGGTCTTCCAGTTTCCAGGCCTGGCACTGTATCTACTTTGCCACTTAGCTGCTCCACAATTGTTTTTTTTTTTTTACTTCTCAACCCCAATATGAGTCAGAGTCAATAAGCATTTATTAACTACCTACTGTATGCCAGGCTCTGAGTATCTGGAGACACAAAGAAGTTCTTGCCTTTTTATTTTGCTCAGTCATTTCAGTCTTGTCCAGCTCTTCAAAAAAAACTGCAATGGTTTGCCATTTCCTTTGCCAGCTCATTTTATAGATAAGGAAACTGAGGCAAATAGGGTTAAGTGTCTTAGCCAGGGCTGCAGAACTAGTAAACATCTGAGGCCAGATTTGAATTCAGTTTTCCTGACTCCAGGCCAGTAATCCATTCATTGTGCTATCTAGTTGCCCAGTCTTGCACTCAAGGTCACAATGTACAATCTAACTTGAGAAATCCAAACACTTGATCTTGTTTAACTGTTTTAGAGAGTTCAGGCACACACACACACACACACGTATGTGTATATATGTATATACACATGAATATATGTGTGCACATTTATAGGTATGTATAAGCATATATTTGCATGTATATGTATGTGTATATGCATGTATGTGTGAATATGTATATATTGCATTGTGTATATGTATGTATATGTGCATATACACACCCATATGCACATATACAGACATGTATCTGTGCATGTATGTCTGTGTGATTATCTACCTCTCAGATTAGGATAATTGTTGTGTTATGAAGTTCCCCCTTTAACTTTTCATTCACTTCACAGTATTAGTGTAAGGTCACAGAAATGAGATGAAGCTGCCTGTCTCACTGGTGCTTTATTGATTTATTCCACATAAAACTAGTGATGCACTGTTCTGTAACTATTTTCACGTCACTAAAGTTTTCCTCCTTTGAGTCATCCTGGTGTGCTTGTTTTGGGGAGGGGGAGGGGTACCCTACCTGAGTCTATTGCCCATGAAAAGGGACTCTTTATTTTGCTAAGAATTCTTCCATTAGCAATAGCTTTCAAAGGTATCTTGCATATTTCATGTTCATTTGGGGGGAGGTGACATTTTATATTTAGGTCACATTTCCATTTGGAACTTATTGTGGCATATGGTATAAGCTATTGCTCTAAATCTAATTTCTGCCAAATGCCTTTCCAGTTTTCTCAGCAGTTCTTCTTAAAAAGTGAATCCTTCCCCCAGTAATTTTTGTTCTTGGGTTTTTCAAATAGTGGGTTGATGGTTTTGATTGCCTGTGGTTTTTTCTAATGTACGCTTCTCCATTGATCTACTTTGTGGTTTTATAAGCAGTATCAAGAGGGTAGGTAGGTGGTAGAGTGGATAGAGTACAGGACCTGGAGTCAGGAAGGCTCATCTTTCTGAGTTTAAATCTAGCCTCAAACACTTACTAGCTCTGTGACCCTAGACAAGTCAATTAACCCTGCTTTCCTCAGTTTCCTCATCTATCAAATGAACTGGAGAAGAAAATGGCAAACCATTCCAGTATCCTTGCCAAGAAAATCTCAAATAGGTCAAAAAGTGTTGCGCAGAATTGAAAAATGACTCAATAACCACAAATCAGTATCAAATCGTTGTACTGATTTCCTTCTTTACACTGGAGTTTTTGTGCTGGTGATACCATGTTCCTTCATTTATGATTTTTCCCCACGAATTTACCAGAGATTGTAGGGTTTTGTTTCCTCCAAATGAATTGTGTGTGCTTTCTTCTGTATAGTTTTATAAAGCATCAGTTACAGAGTTTTAGGTAACATATCATGGATGTCTAATACATACACGATGCATTGATATTAGAAACTGTGTCCCAAATAATCACATATTACTAAAAGTCACAAACAAAAGAGGCTACAGAGGATAATTCTGTGGATAGCTGGGTACTATAGGCATCACTCCTACAACACCTAGTACTTTGATATACACATAATAGGCATTTAATATATATTGGATGAATTAATTTACCAATAATAAAATCATAACAATATTAATTATGATCCTGAAAAACTAGATTTTGAAGTATCTTCTGTATTTAAGTAGAATTATGAAATTAGAATTAATACAATTACAGTGTTGTCTATTTTATTACATTTCAATTCTCTGAAAATTGTAAATCTACATGTGACAACTCTCATTTAACTTGAATTTAATAAATCAAATATTTTATTACTCAAACATTGTGGGCAAATACAACTTTACGGTATCCAGTCATGTGACATCATAAATGTCTTTAACAGTATTAATTTTTTCAACCTAATACAGAATACTTACAATCAATACGACTGACCATGCTGAAGAGAGGAATAACAGTTCAAATCATCTGATGTTTCAGAACAGAGCTGTTGAAAATACTTTAGGAAAAAAATGAAGTATTACACCTCATTAAACTTTTTCCTTGTTTTCTGTTTCTTGCTTAAGTATCATGGACTACTTTTGGCATAGTTGTGTATGGATTCCTATTCTAACTACTGGATATTTATAAATATTGGAAAGTCTCTGATTGGAGTCATGTATGGAGGTCAGTAACTCTGATCAAAATGTCACTTCTATTCAGAATTATAAAGTGACTTCACAATTATAAATTTGGGCTTATGGCATTGGGTTTTGAGTGAAATACTAGGCTGGCAGGATGGCATAATTTCATATAAGGATGATGATGATGAGGAGGAGGAGGAGTGGCACCATTCAGATGAATATGACTTTAAATCATTATAAGAGTACAAGTCTTACTAGTCAAAGTCATCATAATACTCTACTTCTGAGATCAAAATCTAATGATGAGTTGGCAAGCATACTTTAAGGTGAAGAAATAGAAGGTATCTCACAGGTTATCTACACCAGAGAGGTCAAAATGTGATCTACAGTACTACTGAGTGTGGCCAAACCAGATAAAAATATAATTGGGAAATATTTTTTAAAATAATATTAACATGTGGTTTTAAGTCAATATATCGCCCTCAGGAATCTTTAGGCACATGTTAGTGCTGCTTATTTCTGTTTGAGTGTAAAACAATTGATTTATTTCAACCCACTCATTTTAAAAATATATGACCTACGCAATCTCAGGCAAGAGATCTGAGCTCAGTTTCCATATGTATAAAATAAGAAATTTGCACAAGATGGACACTAAGGTGCCTTCAAAATCTAAGCTTTGATTCTATTATTTTAAGTCATTTCCCCGAGATCACACAGGTTGTCTGTATCAGAAGTGGGAATCACATGATTCCAAATGCAATTCTCTTTCCACCACATCCACCTCCTTCAACAAAGTATGGCAGTGTGAGAGAGCACACATTTCTATGGACCTATTATCATTCTTATTTAAACCAAATATGGTTGAAGTAGTAGGAATTTCTGGCATTGTGTGAGTCTATTCACAAAGAAGAAATTCTGGTTTGTAAAATAATAATCTTAAAGAGGACACCCTCCATTATTTCCCCTTAAATTTTTGCATCTTGAACTCAGTCTGAAAATAGGATAGGCACACAAAGCCTAAGGAAAAAAATATATAACTACAAACACAAAGGAATTTTAATAAACAAATTGAAATAAATCCAACAGCTTTAGAATTAAGCTTTTCCAGTCTACTGATTGTCAATGACTGGAGGCATGTACAAATCATGATAGGAGCATATCCCCTTCATTTTCCCTTCCTCAAGAACTATTTTGAACCATTTAATTATTGTTAAGTTCTGTATACTTAGGCATATTTAAAAATACTTAAAAGGAAATGAAAAAGCTTGATCCTTTTATGAGGAAATTCTAGCAGCAATCCCACTTGGGAGATCTAAGGCTTGGCAAAGCTGAGCAACTTAGAAAACAATGCCAAAAGCTGATTCTCCCATAGCAACAATGAAGCAAAATGAGGCAGACCTACGACAGAGGTTCCAGGTAGGATGAAAATGTCGCATAACACTAATAACCTTCGTCTTGCCTTTGAGCTACAGTTGAAACTAGATAGGGGGAAGGCTCAGAGGAGAATCCTGTACTAGTCCCAAAGACAGCTTAATTTGGAGGTCTGTTGATGGGTAAGGGCTAAAAGGAACAGAACATGCCTTCAGCACCAATGGTGTCAAAGGTCACAGGTATAGCAGAGGCTCAGGAGAATGATGTAGACCTTCCTTCCTACAGAATTCTGCAGTTATGATGTCTACTGGCAGCAGATAAATTGAATATGTAGATTGAAAAACTTCAATACCTGATGTGGGGGATATGAGAATGAGCTCCATGACTCCAAGACTCATATTGGCAAGAGCCATTATGTAAACAGGTAAGTAAAGGGATGAATCTGCGATTCAGAGATTTAGGATCTATTGGCAAATGTAAGAGCTGGATGGCAGTCTTAGCTTATGATGATAATTTTTTATAAGTGGAAATAGTGAGAGCTTGGGATGCAGAATACCTAAGAAGTTATATTGCTCTGACTTTAATTTTAATTTGTATGCCATTTCCTTAGTCCTTTCTCATAGAATCTTGTTTGATTAATATTCATATTGGTGTTTGAACCCTTTTTTATGGAAAAGACTAATTTCTCACTCCTCAATTATACTTAACTAAAAATACATAAAAGTCATTTGATCTATGTTCCATCCCAGATGGTAGCAGCTACCTAAATTGAAGACACAAGTCTTTAAAGAGATATTTAGTTCAAAATGGTATGCTGAGTCAATTCAATTTAATTTTCATAGGATTTTAGGATTTAGGACTAGATGATACTTTAGCAATGATCTACATCACAGTCTTCCTTTACAAATGAAGAAAAGTGAAGTATCTAGTCCCGTGTCAAACAGAAATCAAGGAGTTAGGGTTGGAACTTGAACCCAGGTTCTTTATTTGTAAATCCAGTATATTTGTCATTATTTTATTGATGGCAAAAGTCAGCCCATGAGCTAGAGAAGGAAAAAGAAAGATAGAGAATTAGATTGAAGAATGAAATGTAATGCCTCTTTATCCTGAAAACCTTGAGAATAAACCAAGATCCACAATGTCACCATGATGTAAACATCACTAGGTCTCTGTCCTTTATTTTTAATATGTTAAAAAAAATAACTCAATATTGGAGATGAGTATAAATTGAGTATGTACCCATACCTTCTAGTTGGGTTAATTGTATATTATATCTTTGCTACATATATACTTGTGAATTTATATACACATAAACATATACATATGTATATGTGTATATACACACAGACATTATATATATATATATATGTACATATATGGATAGGGATAGATTGATATATAGATGGATAGACAGATAGATAGATAAATAAATTAGGCCTCTTTATTCTCTATACCTTTATAGAGGCCAAACCATCAGCAACCAGCTTCTCCCCTGCTTAAATTATTTCTTGAGAGTAGATTGGCTACAATCGAATGACTCAAATATTATAAAAATGCTTTACTGCAACTGGAATTTGCTCTTCCTATTTCATGTGATCTGAAAAAAATTAATGGGTCTTCTAAGTATTTAACTTTTTTGTATTGGAGCAACTCAGACACTGGGAGAATCTGGCTTCATGTGTATCATCACTAGAACTGTGGGAGGCGTGGGTGAAAATTTTCCAGCCTGCTATTTTGGGAACATATGGGCAAAACTGAAATATATGAACATATGTATGTATGTTTGTGTACGTATATGTGTATGTGTATTTGTATAAGCAACCACATTTTTATTCTCCCCCTCATCTTTCCTCCCTTCCTCTTCTGCATTTAGAAGTGGTATTTAAAATAGAGAAGCATGTACTTGGTAGACGATCAATAAATATCGTTCCATAATGAGTAACAATTTGATTGTGTGGATACGTATAAATGTATATAAAATATATACATACACAACTCTAACCCTAATGTACAATAAAATGCGAATTATTCGTTTGGGCTCATGTGATGACATTAGTGTAGGAAATTCCAAGGATGAAAGCACCTTTAACTAATTGAGATCAGCACCTACTCTGTAACTTACATAGTCTGATAGAAAGTTGTCTAAGGGTTAAAGTTAATTGACTTGCTTGCCTATAGTTAGAGTTGTTATTTGTCAGAATTATAATTATCATCATTTAAATTTCAGCTAAATTATTCTATGAGAGAAATGCAAATAAGATATATCCCTCTATATATGTCATATATGTGTATATATTATATGTGTTATTGGTCAGTCAATTGTGTATTCAGTTGTGTCTGACTCTTTTTGACCCCATTTGGGGTTCTCTTGGCAAAGATACTGAAGTGGTTTACCTTTTCCTTCTCCAGCTCATTTTACAGATGAGGAAAGTGAGGCAAACAAGATTAAGTGACTTACTCATGGTCACTCAGCAAGTGTCTGAGGCCAGATATAAAATGAAGTCTTTGTTGCTCCAGATCTGGCACTCTATCTACTGTGCCACCTAGTTGTCCAGTGTGATGTATAATGTGTGTGTATATACATACACATATACGTACATATATACATACACATACATATACACATATGTGTATACACATACACATATATATGCACACATGCAAAAGATTTCTTTTTCTTTACAAAAAAAATAGTAACCTATTAGAATTCTGCTATGAAAAGTTAAAGCCTAATATTTCCATGCGTAAAAAAAGAATTTTTCAATTATCTTCAAAAAATATTAAGGGTAAACAAAAATTATGAATTAAGATTTTTTTTATACTGATGCCATTTTAAGGAAAGTATATAAGAATAGACTCCATGTGTGGGTGCATGTGTGAGTCTTACATGCATATTTTTATGTATGAAAGATGAGGAGCAAATACTTTCTCAAACTATGCTATTTATTGAATTGTAAAGGTGATGTAGTATTTTTAACAGTTTTTTTTTATAATGGACAAATACATAATGTTTCTTTCTAACTTATTCCTATGTGATCTTTTCTTAAGAGATCTCTACCTTCATAGGTCCTTCTTATCTAGAGAAAGGACTGATAAATAGAAGTACATACAGAATGATTTTACATCTGTGTGTGTGTGTGTATGTGTGTGTGTGAAGTGGTAGCTATCCTTAGGTGGGGGGAGGGAAGAAAAAAAGAAAAAAAGAGCTACTTGATAACGTCATTGTATGTTTAAGAGGAAGAGCAAGTTGTACATAATGGATTTGCAGTTTCATGAGCAATCATCATTTTTTAAAATTCTACTAGGTTATGGAAATGCTTGTGCTATTTCATAAATTAAATTAAACTTACATATGACTGCTTTAAAAGAGAGGGAGAGCTCAACCATTTTCTTCCTTCACCCATTGGATTCTTTCCCCTTTTCTTTAGAAACAAATACATAAAGAAAACACTGAAGTAAGACTTAAATTCGCTGCTAATATTGGAAAGATTAATAGTAGGTAAGTGGTTTAATCTAATGTGATCATTAATATTTTTAGAAGAATGGTAGCTATGATACATAGACATAAACTATGAAGAGCAAAGTTTACTAGGTATATCCTTCCAGCTTCTAGTGACTTCCTAACCTCCAAATTACTATCTATTTACTTTACATATATTTACACATGCAAACACTTACTTTTTTTTAAACCTGAGAGGAAGCTGGGGTGGCTGAGAAGGAGCTAGCCTAAAAGCCAGGATGTAGTGGTTTCAAGACCTGCTTCTCAGACATCCTGGCTCTATGACCCTTGGTAAGTAAGTCACTTAAGCTCTCAATGTTCTAAGCTACTCTCTAAGAAAATTAATTACCAAAAAAAAATGTGCTGACCTTCCTTTGCTAAGGAAGTTTCCTTTTTCATGTATTTCTTATCAATTAATTCACTGGGTCCAGTCCACCTTCATATACATACATACATATATAATATATTATATATGCACACATATACACACACATACATACATACACATGTATATACATATACACACACATATATATACATGTATTTGTACATATAGCTATATTTGTACTTATATTTTTGTTTGATAAAATATAGTCTTTCAAGCTAGAGGTATTCATTTTTGTCTTCCTATCCCTCCTCCTAGCAGAAAGTCTAGCACACAGTGGGTACTTAGTGGGCGTGCTGATGGATAGATCAACAGTACATTTTAAATACCTTATGTACTAAGTGTAAACTGTTCAGCAGTAAGTACTAGAAAAAGTTTATTATTTGAATTAGTCCCAGAGTGGGGTGGGGGGGGGGAGTGGTGAATAATCTTACAGACCTGATCTCAGGAGAAAAATTTCTGAGTTTGTGAACTCCATATGACTTTCCAAATTCTTTTATCTAGTATTCATATACAAGCTATAAGTTAATATTTGGAAAGATGTCTAGCACGATAGGTGCTGTATCAATTCTTATTCCTTGTGTTTTCACAAAAGAAATATTAAATTGCATTTGCTTGATAGGCAGCTTCTGACTGAACTGTGATTAAAATATTGATGCAAATACTTTGTGCAGATTATAGTCACTGACTTTTCATATAAACCAAAGTTAAGCAGTTAGGAAACTGAGGCAGACGAAGAGACAAGAGTTGACAATATCTTTCCATGCAAAGGACCTTTTCCTTTTAAAAATAAATAGCCTTGCTCACTTGGTAGTTTTCGCAACTTATAATTTACTCTGAAAAAAGGGAAAACTATGTCTTTTTAAAAACAGCAAATAGAAAAAATTCATCTCATAGTCATCCAACACATGCCAGGCTGTTACACCAACTCAAGGTGACAGCTCAGTTATGACAAACTCACAAGTGCCCATTACCTAAAAACACCTTTCAAGTCCTGTGCCTAGTACTGAAACGTGAGGCTGTGACTGTGTACTTATTTTAAAAATGGCTCGACAGAATTGCTAATGTTCTCATTCCTTCAGGATATTTCCTAATACTTGTAGCCTTTTCATGTTTCTAATTAGGCCAGTAATGGTCCCTGAAGTTAAACCAATTAAAATTATTTACTGTGACACACAGTGTGGAGATAATTATCTGATATCTGAATCTAACTTCTGCTTACTTCGCAACATTACTTAATAGAAAACAGAAAAACTGATGCCCATGTTTTCATTTTACTTGTCTACCAAATGTGTTTGCCCTATAGCAAACTGTTTAAATAAAGCATTAAAATCTTTGTGGTGCTAATCAAAATGTTTAAAATCCACTCACACTTCCTTTATAGTTCTGAGAAGCATATAAAAACTCTTACACATTACCTTTTACATTCTAGTTGCTGACCAATGTAGTATTATATCCTCAGTGTTCACAGACAATGCAGCTTCGGCAGTTTCTAGCAGCCTTGACTATTTCTTCCTTCCTTCCTTCCTTCCTTCCTTCCTTCTTCCTTCCTTCCTTCCTTCCTTCCTTCCTTCCTTCCTTCCTTCCTTCCTTCCTTCCTTCCTCCCTCCCTCCCTCCCTCCCTCCCTCCCTCCCTCCCTCCCTTCCTTCCTTCCTTCCTTCCTTCCTTCCTTCCTCCCTCCCTCCCTTCCTTCCTTCCTTTCTTCCTTCCTTCCTTCCTTTCTTTCCTTTCATTTTTTCCTTTTTTCTTCTTTCCTTTCTTTTTCTATCCTTCCTCTTTCCCTCTCTTTCCTCCCTCCATCTCCTCCTCTTCCTCCTTCATCTTCCTATTCTTCTTCTTTTCCTCCTCTTTGTCTCTTTCTCCATCCCATTTTATCTCTCTCTTTTCCTCTCTCTTCTCTCTCTGTCTGCCTGGCTGGCTGGCTTTCCAAATATATCACAATTAATTGACATTACTTTATGGGTTTTAGAGTATAAGTTTATTCCAAACAATATGGTAATGATGCGCAGTTTATAAACATCTATTCATATGATGATTAAATTAAGTCAGATTTATTATCATTTTATCTTTTGCATGGGAAGAGAGAAGAATTTAAGTAAACAGTCATACTTGAGGACCAAAGACTTAGCCAAAATTCAGTTTATATTTAATGTAAAGCAAATAATTCACAGGAAGCATACACATACCTGCACACACATATACATACAATAAATAAATTATGTCACGAAACAGTACTTTTCATTAAAAACTTGGGAACGTATTGTATTTTAGCACTGAGCTTGCAACACATTTTCCCCCTTTTTAAAACTGAGTTATTTTATTTGTTTTAAGTGTTCAACAATCACTTTCATGTGTCTCAGATTTTTTTTCCACTCCCTCCTCCTTATTCCTTCCTCCATCCCTACTCCCTTCCTGAGATGGCAGACAATCTTATATAGGTTCTACACACACATTCCTATTAAATGCATGTTACATAGAAGAACTAAAACAAATGGGAGAAACCATAAAACAAAAAGAAACATAATCGAAATAAATAAAGAAAATGGTCTGTTTCCATCTGTGATCCAATTCCATAGTTCTTTCACTGGATGTGGAAGGCATTTTGCCTCAAGAGTTCATTGGAATTTTTTAAGTCCATGCATTTAATGATGTACTAAGTCTACCAGAAAAATTCCTCATACACTGTGGTTGTTGCTGTGTACAGAGTTCTCCTGGTTTTGCTTTCACTCAACATCAGTCCATATAAGTCTTTCCAGGCTTCTCTGAAGTCTTTCTGTTCATTGTTTCTCATAGCAGAATAGTATTCCATTGCACTCATATACTCTAACTTGTTCAGCCATTTCCCAATTGATGGGCATCCCCTTGATTTCCAGCTTTTGGCCACCACAAAGAGAGCTGCTACAAATACTTTTGTACATGTGGGACCCATTCCCATTTCTATGACCTCTTTGAGATAGAGTCCCAGAAGCGATATTGCTTGGTCAAAGGGTATGCACATTTTTGTAGTCCTTTGGGCATAGTTCCAAATTGCTCTCCAGAATGGTTGGATCAGCTCACAACTCCACTAACAATGAACTAGTGTTCCAATTCTCTCACATCTTCTCCAACATTTATCATCTTCCTGTTTTGTCACATTAGGCAGTCTGAGAGGTGTGATGTGGTACCTCAGAATTATTTTGATTTGCATATCTCTAATCAATAGTGATTTTTGAGCATTTTTTCATGTGATTATAGATAGCTTTAATTTCTTCCTCTGCAAATTCCCTGTTCATACCCTTTGACCATTTATCAATTGGGGAATGACTTGTATTTTTGTACATTTGACTCAGTTCTCTCTATATTTTAGAAATCAGGCCTTTATCACAGACACTAGTTGCAAAAATTCTTTCCCAGTTTTTTTCTTCCCTCCTAATCTTGGTTGCATTGGGTTTGTTTGTGCAAAAACTTTTCAATTTAATGTAATCAAAATTATCCATTTGTCACTTAATAATGTTCTCTATCTCTTGTGGGGTCATGAATTTCTCCATTCTCCATAAATCAGACAAATACACTGTTCCTCGCTCCCCTAATTTGTTTATAGTATCAACCTTTATACCTAGATCGTATATTTATTTGAACTTTATTCTTGTGCGCAGTGTCAGGCACTGGTCTATGCTCATTTTCTGTCACACTGCTATCCAGTTTTTCCAGCAATTTTTTGTGAAAGAGTGAGTTCTTATCCCAGAAGCTGGGATCCTTGAGTTTATGAAATAGTAGATTGCTATATTCATTAACTACTGTGTTTTGAGTACCTAACCAATTCCGTTGGTCTACCCTTCTGTTTCTTAGCCAGTACCAAGTGGTTTTGATGATTGCTGCTTTCTAATACAATTTGAGGTCTGGTGGGGCTAGGCCACCTTCCCAAACATTTCTTTTCATTATCTCCCTTGATATTCTGGACCTTTTGTTCTTCCCAATGAATTCTGATATTATTTTTTCTAGCTCTAGAAAATAATTATCTGGTAGTTTGATTGATGTGGCACTGAATAAGTAAATTCATTTTGGTAAAATTGTCATATTTATTATAATAGCTCAGCCTACCCACAAGCAACTGATGTTTTTCCACTTATTTAGATCTGACTTTATTTGTGCAAAAGAGTTTTGTAATTGTGTTCATTTTGAGCTTACAACACTTAAGAAAAACTTGCATATGCCAGATTTTGTTACCAGATTTTTGCCAACATTGTATTGGACTCTTGGAATGTTTAGCCTAAATTCTCTATTGTTTTCTAGAAGTAAATTACAGCTCACACTGCATAGCTAACAAAGTATGGAAAAATAAAGTTGAGCATTTAGCTTGGACTTGGGATGAATTCTTGTATTTCTTCCTGATCTCTGTTCAAATGTTCATATGAATCAGACTATCAAAAAGTCATTATATTTCAGATTGATGACCCATAACTCTTATAATCCATATATACATAAACTTTAATTTGGGAAAAGAGATTTCAAAAGAGTAAGGGAATTTGGCATACCATTCACTTCAAAAACCCTGTTCCACTCTGACAGAGTGGTAGCCTGAGGATCCTAACTTTTCATGTAATAATATTGAGCTTACTGGTAAAGTCTAAGCTTGAATGCTCCCAATTACTTGATATATGACTTGAAATTCCTCAAAGGTTATTCCCCTGAGAGTGATTTCTAACTTTTTCCCCCTTATCTCCCACTTCTGGAGCCAAGTAAATAAGGAAATGGGCTTACATATCTCAAACTCCTACAATGTTCCAGACACTATGCTAAATGCTGGAGATACTATTGATAAAAAGAAAGGTAGTTCCTGCTTTCAATGAGCTTGCAATTTAAAAAGGGAAACACTACACAAAAGAAGGCAGGGAAGTGGGAGCAGAGGCAGGAATTGGATGCCATGGAGTTCCAGGGATAGTGGCATTATTCTGTGGAATTGAAACCAGGTAGAGCAGCACATGCAAAGTGAAGTGATGTGAAAGTCCAGCATCTGTTCTCTACAAAGGTAGGCATTGGGAGGAGTTTGGTAGTCGACCCTCCAGCTAACCAATCAGAGGAGAGGGGAGGCTAATTGTCTTAGTTTCAATCAAGGCTTGAATTAGCCTCCTGGTGGGGAGTTCAGAAATGATGAACTTATCCTGGGATAAGCTCTTTGGAGTTGAAACCCTGCAAGATAACAAATGTAAGAGAGAGACTTTCCCCTAGATTCTATGTACTTGTGGGAAAACATGTAACAGACACTTAGGAGAAAGTTTCCTGCCAAGTGTTCTTACTATACTACCTTAGTAAATATTCCTTTCTAGAAGTTAATTAAGTTTGGCTGACATATCAATGATTTTCATTGGAGAAAACATACAGGTGGAGAAAGGCTCATGAGCTATAACATTAGAAAAACAACAGAAAATAGCAGAATAGAAGGATGCAGCTCTAGAAGCTCTCCTTCTACAGCCCATAAAATACCTGCACAGAAAGACTCTAAACAAATTCTAGAGCAGCAGAAGCCACAAAATGACAGAGTGAAAGAGATTTCCAGCCTAAGATAGCCTGGAAGGCCAACAGGAAAGGTCTGTCACACTGGGTGGAGAGCAGAGTGCAGCCTGGCCTTGGGTGCACTGGGGTAAGGACAGGACCAGAGAGGGCTTCAAGGCGACATCTGCAGCAGCTGTGGGCCCCAGTTCCTCAATTCAGAAACCCCAAAGACAGCTTCAAAGGTCAGTGAGAAAGCTCTTTCACCTGAGAGAAAAGGGAACATAGCTGTCTAGCCCTAGCCACAGATGACAGAAGCTTCCTTTGTTGGAACCCTGGCCTCAAAACCCTGGAGGAATAGAGCAGCTGATCTGAATCTCAGCCTTGAGTGGTAGCCCTTGGGTGAGGAGGAGCACTGGTTGGTGGAGGTGCTACAGGCTTTGGAGAGGGAATTCTACTGACAAAAATGAGTGGTTGCAGTCACTCCCAGACCAGAGTGCAGATCAGGAGAGGAGTAAACTCCTCTCCCTTGATTGTGCCACCTTGGAGGAACTGAGAACTTACAAGTCCCCAGAGTATACCCCCCCTCTTGACAAAAACTCAAAAGTCAAGTAACTGGCTGGGAAAATGCCCCCCCCTCCAAAGGGAAAAAGAATAAGACAATAGAAGGTTACTTTCTTGGTGAGCAGATATTTTCTTTCATCCTTTAAGATGAGGAAGAACAATGCATGCCATCAGAGGAAGACCTAGAAGTCAAGCCTTCTCCATACAAAACCTCCAAAATAAATATAGAGTGGTCTCAGGCCATGGAAGAGCTAAAAAAGGATTTTGAAAATCAAGTAAGAGAGGTAGAGGAAAAAATTGGGAAGAGAAGTGAGAGTGATGCAAGAAAATCATGAAAAGTGAGTCAGTTGTTTGTTAAAGGAGACTCAAAAAAATGCTGAAGAAATTAAAACGTTTAAGAGTAGGCTAACCCAAATGGCAAAAGAGGTCTAAAACGTCAATGAGGGGAAGAATGTTATAAAAAGTAGAATCAATCAAATGGAAAAGGAGGTTTAAAAGCTCACTGAAGAAAATAGTTCTTTAAAAATTAGAATGGAGGAGATGGAAGCTAATGACTTTATGAGAAACCAAGAAATTATAAAACAAAACCAGAGGAAGGAAAAAATAAAAGAAAATGTGAAATATCTCTTTGGAAAAAACAGCTGACCTGGAAAAATAGATCCAAGAGAAGATATTAAAAATTATTGGTCTACCTTGAAAACTATGATCAAAAAAAGAGCCTACACATCATCTTCCAAGAAATTGTCAAGGAAAACTGCCCTGATATTCCAGATACAGAGGGTAAAAGAGAAATTAAAAGAATTCACCCATCACCCCCTGAAAGAGATTCCAAAAGGAAAACTCCTAGGAATATTGTAGTGAAATTCCAAAATTCCCAGGTCAAGGAGAAAATATTACAAGCAGCCAGAAAGAAACAATGCAAGCATTGTGGAAATACAATCAGAACACAGGATTTAGCAGCTTCTACACTAAGGAACAGAAGGGATTGGAATATTCCAGAAGTCAAGGCAACTAAGATTAAAACTACAAATCACCTACCCAGCAAAACTGAGTATATTACTTCAGGGAAAAAAATGATCATTCAGTGAAATAGAGGACTTTAAAGCATTCATGATAAAAAGACCAGAGCTGAATAGAAAATTTGACTTTCAAACACAAGAATCAACAGAAGCATGAAGAGGTTAACAGGAAAGAGAAATCACAAGGGACTTACTGAAGTTGGAACTGTTTACATTCCTTCATGGAAAGATAATATTTGTAACTCTTTAAACTGTGCATAGTATTTAGGTGGTTGAAGGAATTCTACACACACACACACACACACACACACACACACACACACACACACATACACACACACATAGACAGAGGGCACAGAGTAAGTTGAATAGGAAGGGATGATATCTAAAATAATAAAATTAAGGAGTGAGAGAGGAATATATTGGGAGGAGAAAGGGAGAAATGGAATGGGGTAAATTATCTCTCATAGAAGAGGCAAGAAAAGCTTTTTCAATGGAGAGGAAAAGAGGGAGGTGAAAGGGAAAAATTAAAGCTTATTTGACTCAGAAAGGAATAACATGATCACTCAATTTGGTATGAAAATGTATTTTACACTACAGGAAAGTAGTGGAGAAGAAGATAAGTGGGGTGTGTGGGGGGTGATAGAAGGGAGAGCAAATGAGAGGAAGGAGCAATTAGAAGTAAACACTTCTGGGCAGGGATAAAGTCAAAATAGAGAATAGTATAAATGGGAGGACAGGATAAGATGGAGGGAAATATAGTCAGTCTTTCACAACATGATTATTATGGAAGTCTTTTAGCCTATATTGAATTGCTTGCCTTCTCAGTGGGGATGGGTGGGGAGGGAGGAAAGGAGAGAAGCTGGAACTCAAAGTTTAAGAAATGACTGTTGAGAATTGTTTTTGCATGCAACTAGGAAATAAGAAATACAGGTAATAGGGTATAGAAATCTATCTTGCCCTACAAGAAAACAAAGGAGATAGGGATAAGGGAAGGGAGGGGTGTGATAGAAGGGAGGGTAGATTGCGGGAAGGAGTAATCAGAATGCAAGGTGTTTTGGGCTGGGAGGAGGGGAGAGATGGGGAGAAAATTTGAAGCTCAAAATCTTGTGGAAATGAATATTGAAAATTAAAAATAAAAGAACAATAGTCCTTAACTCTTCAGGGCCCTAAATCCTTGTGGGGATTTAGTAGCTACTCTATATACTTACCTCATCAGTGCCAGTGTGAACTGTCAGTGGCTTTTTTGTTGTTCAGTTCTGACTCTTCAGGATCCCATTTGGGGTTTTCTTGGCGAAGATACTGGAGGGGTTTGCCATTTCCTACCCTAGCTCATTTTACAAGTGAGAAAACTGAGGCAAATAGGTTAAGTGATTTGCTTAGGGTCACAAAGCTAATAAATGTCTGAGACTAGATTTGAACCCAGGAAGATGTCTTTCTGACTCTAGGCCTAGCTCTCTATCCTCTGTGCCACCAAGCTGTTTCCCGTAGTAGTTTTAGAGAATTCACATTTACTTTCTGCTAGTGCTTTTATATGAGATTTTTGTCTCCAGACAAAGATAAAATGATTTGTTGTTGCAATCTGAAAGATTGTTATAAAGGAATGGAGCATGCTAGGGAGAAGAGGTCAAAAGGGAACCGGGGAACTATTGTCTTGGACTTAACCCAGAACCTGTATTAAATTCCCTCGGAGACTATCCAAAGAGGGCTCTGAAAAGCTAGGATTCTCCTGCAGCCCTGCTGTGTGGGGAAACTGTTCCCTGCAAACAGGATACTTTGAATTTCTGTCTTGGAAGCAGATACACAGCTTTCTCAATCAAACTAGCAGCTTGTTCCCTTGTTCATAATAAAACAACAGTAGGGAAATAACATTCCCGAATTAAAAAATACTTCATGTTAGAGACAGCTAGGTGACACAGTGGATAAAATGCTGGGCCTAGAGTCAGGGAGACCTGAGTTGAAAAGCAGACTCAGATATCTACCAGCTGTCTTACCTTCAACAGGTCACTTAAATAGCTTAACTCAGTTTGCTTAACCTTAAAATGAGGAACATGACAACATTTATCTCACAGGGTTGTGAGGATCAAATATGATAATATTTCCAGAACATTTAGAAAGGTGCCTAGCATACAGTAGGCACTTAATAAACATTTATTCCCTCCCCCATCCTTCTTTGCTTCCTTCAGACCCCTGAACAGGGAAAAAGGTACCAATATCTGATAAAAAGTAGCCAGAGTTTGTGGTTCATTATAATCTCACTTGGCCCTAAGGCTATCCTGGAGGCCAGGGATTCTTAAGCAGGGGTTTCTCTGTCTCTTTCTCTGTCTCTGTCTCTGTCTCTCTCTCAACACACTCACATACACGCACACACACATACACATATACATGCACATATAGTATGTATGTATACATATGTGTGCGCATGGGTATCTAAGTATGTATATATATATGTATATATGGCCATATAGATAGATGTGAATACACATAGAGAAAGAGATAGATATAGATAACTAATAGATTGTTTAAATTCCCATTTATTTTGTGTATTTAAAATCATTACTCTGAGATGGGGTCTATAGGCTTCCCTGAACTGCCAAAGAGTCTATGACACAAAAAAAGTTAAGAACCCGTGCTCCAGGGTCAAGTTGGGTTATTTGTTGTGGACTCCTCCAGAAAAGGACTTGTAGGTTGGCTGTTAGTACTTCAGTTTTGAAGAGGACCAGTGATATTACAGGATGATATCTTGATTTGCCTGTGAATTGGATTTCATTGAAACAGAGTTGCACAAAGTCATCAGTCTAACTCTTCCTGAGTCTTCTAAGTCCAGTGTCATGACAAAAGTCAACCTGACCAACCTCTAAGCACTCCATAGATCCCTTTTCAGCCACCTTCATGACTATTGAAACAAATTGTTCTCATCCACCCATTCTACTATGGGATGTCTGGCAACACAGAAAGTTCTGTGCCCTTAGCACTGAGAGACAAGGTCCCTTTTCCTTATATGTGAACCAGAGCTGTCCTACTTGGTTTGGGCCTCAGGGGCAAAGTCTTGTCTAAGTGTTTGCTAGATGGTGCATTTTTACATGAAGTGGGTTACCCAAATGGACTTGAAGGGCTGGCCTCATTCAATCAAAAGGGGAGAGAAGACAAGGAAGGCAATATTGAGGAGGTTAAGCTGAGGCTGCTTATCTTAAGCCCCACCTACAGTATTTTACTAGTACAACACCTAGGAAATAAGCACAGAGAACTTTTGGAAATATACCTCTATCAAATCTGAGTGAGAAGATACAGAATTTAGACATTTAAATAATTAAGTACTTTGTCAGATGCAACTTTGGATATGATTCTGTTAATATATTGCTTACAGCACTTAATTTTTTTCAAAGTTCATTAAACAAGACATAATTTGAAAAATTCCATGGTGGTGGTGAACACTTAGAACCTTAATGACAAATCAAAAGATAATATTTTTGAAATTGCCATTAGGAATGTATATTCATAGGTGTGTGGGTATGGTTGTGGGTGTGAATTCACAGGCATGGGATGGGGGAGGAGGAAGACTGCCCACTGAAGAAATGCCTTTCACTAGTAAAGATCAGCACCTGTTTTGCACTCAGTTAATGTCTTACAGAGCTGTTTAGGGCACTGAGTGGTTACACGAGGGCTTATTGTCACCCAGAAGCAAGACACAATTTAAATCACAGCTTAAACTTCTTCACACCTTTCCCCCTCCTGATCTGACTAAAACCAGACCTCCATGCCTCCTTGACAGCATCTGGGAGAACACAATGTCTCCATGTGCCCTGTGAGTAAACACTGAGACAAGAGAACTTTAATTAATCCAGCATTTTCTGACTTATACTGTATCTAATGCTCCATGCTGCTGCTCATCCATCTTTCCTCATTGCTTCATGTAACTGTGATTTCATCATGTTTGATCTCTGTCCACCAGCCCACATCACAACATACCCAGACCACTGCCAAGACTGTATTTCACACCTTTATAGCTTGAAACTCTTTCCTAGAAAGTCTGTGTTCCTTCAGCAAAGCCTTTTAAAACTCAGGTTCATTCCTCATCCATGATGAAGCATTGGGGTAAACCTTTACTAAAAAGTTTGTGAAGGCAAAAATACCCATGTGACTTTAGTATTGCAGATTATCCTTAACTTGGGATAACCCATATTTTCCTTTGGTTTTCCACTCAAACAGGAGAGTTTGAGTAGTCACAGTAAGAATGTTATGAACAAGAGTTCCCCTATGAAATCTGTAACATGTTGACTGTGGACCTGGAGCAATGTAATTGAAGTCCTACAGACATATAGTGTTCAATTCCAACTTTATTAACAGATTTCCCTTTGTGTTGTAGCTTCTCCAGACTAGAAGGTCTCCAGGTACTCTATATTTTATTCCCAAGTATTCCATTCAGTTAGATCCAACATTTATTGAGTGTCTATTATGGGCAACTTGTGGCTAGAGTGATGCATCAGTTATCTGCAGTTAACCAGCTATTTGTGCTGGCTGCTCTCATGTTTGATTCGGTTTCTTTATCATTGTTATTAATGATGTGAAAGAAGAAGGAAACAATATTAGTGTAACTTGTATATTGGGAGCTATTGTTAACATTAAATAGGGCTACAAATAACACAAATAGGCCCAAAGAGGTCAGAATGGAAGCATATAACTTTCAAATGAAAAATGCATATTAACGTATCAGGAGAAAAATAATCACAAGCAGATCCTCCTAATAAGGACTCTCTAGTCCTGTAATGGAGGAATGGTACTTTGAAAAGCAGCCAAAGCATAAATGATAGGAATAAATATATATATGTATTTATAACAGTGTGATTCTGGAGGAAAATATCAATCTGATTCGGGGTACCATCTCTAAATAAAATGTCGTAGAATTATAGAATTATAGAAGCTCAAATGAAACTCAGAGACAAACCAGCACAAGCCATCTTGTACCTCCACTAGACTCTTTTCTCCAAGGTATCCAAAAACTGGAGAGCCAGGTTTTGCTTGAAGATCTCTGGAGCCTGCAATGGGAAGGGAGCAGAGTAGGCCCATGTTAAAATGAGACTTACATGCTGAAGAGTAAGGCCTAAGGATGCCACCTCTGCACACTGGCCTTTGTCTTTCTTAAATGAATTGCATCACTAAGTGCCATTTTATTGATGTGGGGGTTGTCCAACCTCGGGAGAGTCCTATCTGCCCCTGTTGCAAGATAAACCATAATTCTCAGCCCTCTACTTCCATTTCTCAAGTGGATAGAGAAAGAGAACTGGTTTTGGAGTCAGGGGATTGAGCTGAAATATTACCTCAGATAGTGTCTCTGTGACCTTGGGCAAATTACTTAGCCATGTTCTGCCTCTTTTGTCATCCATAAAATGAGGAGTTAGACTAGAAGTAAACTAATGTCTCTCTTAGTTCCACAGCTAAAAAACTAAAGTTGGTCCCTCAATTTTTCTTTCAAATCCTCAGCCTAGTCACCTCACCTTCCCTATATATGTTAAAATCCTTCGACACTTCCTACTCCCCATTTTTTTATAGTAACCCTCCTTTCACTGAGCTATCTTGAACAAAATACAATGAAACTTTTGAAACATGCTTACCTCTTTCATTTTTGTCTTTTGATCTCCAGTTCCCTGTTTTAGTGGGGAATAAGAAGAGTTTCACAATTGATATTCAATAATAGACCATATTTTTGTCATTTCATAATTAGGAGGTAGGTAAAATAAGATATCCTTGGGCTTATTGTCAATTGATTTGAAAAAATATCGATCAGTAGAACAAGAACCTTCTTATTAGTTCTTTTGCAACAAGTTGTCTCCTATCTATATATTAAGATAGTTTAAAAGCTCAACAGCAAGAGATAGAAAGAGAAATCTCATTTAAAACTAGGGTAGATACTATAAAATATTTGGGAGTCTACCTGCAAAAACAAACCCAGGGACTATATGAACACAATTACAGAACACTTTTCACACAAATAAAGTCAGATCTAAGTAAGTGGAAAGACATCAGTTGCTCATGGGTGGGCTAAGTCAATATAATAAAAATGACAATTGTAAGTAAATTAATTTACTTATTCAAAACCATACCAATCAAACTACCAGATAATTATTTTCTTGAGCTATAAAATATAATACTAAAATTCATCTGGAAGAATAAAAGATCCAGAATATCAAGGGAATTAACAAAAAGAAATAGTAGGGAAGGTGGTCAAGCCCTAACAGATCTCATATTATATTATAAAGCAGCAATTATCAAAACCACCTGGTACTGGCTAAGAAACAAAAGGGTAGACCAGCAGAATATGTTAGATACTCAAGACACAGTAGTCAATGAATATAGTCATCTATTGTTTGATAAATCCAAGGACCCCAGCTTCTGGGATAAGAACTCACTCTTTGACAAAAATTGCTGGGAATACTGGATAGCAGTGTAGCAGAAACTGACATAGACCAATGCCTGACACTGTACACAAAAATAAAGTACAAATGGATACACGATCTAGCTATAAAGACTGATACTATAAACAAATTATGGAAGCATGGAATAGTATATTTGCCAGATTTATGGAGAATGGAGAAATTTTTGACCAAACAAGAGAATGAACATTATGAAGTGCAAAAATAGATAATTTTGATTATATTAAATTGAAAAATTTTTGCACAAACAAACCCATTGCAACCAAGATTAGGAAGGAAGCAGAAAACTGAGAAAGAATTTTTGCAACTAGTGTCTATGATAAAAGCCTGATTTCTAAAATATATAGAGAACTGAGCCAAATGAACAAGAATACAGGTCATTGCCCAACTGATAGATGGTCAAATGATATGAACAGGCAGTTTCCAGTGGAAGAAATTAAAGCTATCTATAGTCATTTAAAAATGCTCTAAATCACCATTGATTAGAGAGATGCAAATCAAAATAGCTCTGAGGTATCACATCACACCTATCAAAATGACCAAAATGACAAAACAGGAAGATGATAAATGTTGGAGAAAATGTGGGAGAGTTGGAACACAATTCATAATTGGTGGAGCTAGGAGCTGATCGAGCTATTTTGGGGAACAATTTGGAACTACGCCCAAAGGGCTACAAAAATGTGCATACAAAAATGTGCATACCCTTTGACCCAGCAATATTGGTTCTAGTACTGTATCCCAAAGAAATCATAAAAATGGGAAAGGTTCCCACATGTACAAAAATATTTATAGCACCTTTCTTTGTGGTGGCCAAGAACTGTAAATCAAGGGGATGCCCATCAATTGGGAAATGGCTGAACAATTTGTGGCACATGAATGCAATGGAATACTATTGTGCTATAAGAAATGATGAATAGGAAGACTTATATGAACTGATGCTGAGTAAAAGGAGCAGAAGCAGGAGAACTTTGTATGTGGCAACAACACAGCATACAAGGAATTGTTATGGTAGAGTTAGCCCTTTACAGCAATGCAATGACCTAAAAGTTTCCAATGAATTCTTGAGGCAAAATACCTTCCACATGCAGAGGAAGAACTATGGAATTGGATTGTAGAATGAAGCAGACCATTTTCTCCTGTGTTATGTTTTGTTTTGTTTTATGGTTTCTCCCATTCATTTTAATTCTTCTGTGCAATATGACTAAAAATGTATTTAATAAGAAGGTATGTATAAAACCTATATAAGATTGCATGCCTTCTTGGGGAGGATGTGTGGATGGAAAGGGGAAGGAGGGGGGAGGAAAGGGAAAATATCTAAGATATATGGAAATGATTGTAGAAAACAGAAAACAAATTAATTAATAAAACAGATAGTTTAAAATTTCTTGAAGGTATAAGAGTAATAATAACCCTATTCAATAACCCCCTGATAATAAACATGAGGCAAGGCACAGGGCAAGGGAGCTGCATGCCCACTAAAAGTATTTACTACTGTGATGGAGTAAATCAAGTTCAGGGCAATGGAGGATTCCCTGTGAATAGTAAAGCCCTACAGATAATCTTGCTTGTGGATGACATTTTTTCTGATGTCATCAAATCCCATGACATTTCTGAGACTCTTGGAAGAAAATTTCTTTTAAAATAGTTGATTCTATCTTGTCCATATAGGAAATACTATCAATAAAGAATATCTGATATATATATTCATATACATGGATACCCTTTGGAACTTATCAAACAACATCTGTATCTGGGATGACCAGCAGAGATGAGCAATCAGTTAAGTTAGATTTGAATGGTAGAGTAGAATGAACTGTTTCCAGAAAATTGCAGACTCTTTTAGTGGCCATAAATTTCTCATGAAAAAAAATTTTTTTCAATATTTACACGTGAAAACACCCAATTCTAAAGAGATAAAAATGAATACAACATAGAGGACAAGAGAGAGGTAGGTATGTGGTGGGTTCAGGCAGCACTGACATGTAACCAATAAAAACGTCTAAACTACAAGAGGTGAAGAGGACATCAGGTCTTGTGGCAAGGACTAGGGATAGCCTCCCTGGAGAGAGGGACACAATTGTGGCTAGACTACTTTATTGTTGCCTCCAAAAGTTTTGGAGAAATTGAGAAAGATCTCCAGAACTTTGGATATAACTATGTGGCATACTTTTATGAGGACAAGGATGAGAGCAGCATAAGATGATCAAAAATGGATGGGATGTAATAGGCATCATTGGTAGGAACCCTCAAATCCATGAGATTTCAAAGTCTTTTGAGTAGTCTTATATTCAGAAGCTTGTTCACCAGTTAATGAAGTAATCTTGGTTTATGGAAGGATATGGTCATGGAAAGATTGCAATTTTTCTTAGTGAAAGAAACACCCACACTAATGAAATTAGGAATTTTTAAACATACACACAGGATCATAGACTTAGAGATAGAAGTGAAAGAACATCTAGTGTGAATTCCCTTATATTTTAGATGAGGAAACTGAGGCCCAGAGAGGTTAATTGATTTGCCCAATATCACCCCAATAGTTAAGTAGCAGGACTGGAATATGAACCCAGTGCTCATAGCCTATACATAGCTAGCTTCCACGGCACCACTCTACTTTTCTGAAAGGTCAAAATGCTTTCAGAGATGAGCTTTTGTTGCGGTTGTTTTTGGTGCTGCTGTTGCTACTGCTTATTGCTTGTTTCGTTTTTAAGATTGTGTTCATTATCTGGGTATATGAAAATTAAAAATTTGTACCAAGTATTAATAAAACTTTGAGAAATATAGGGAAAACTTCCTAAATTTTTCCTGCTCATAAAATTGCTTTTAACACCCATTGATTTGTTAAGAATTTAGTTTGAATCATTTTGTATGCCTCTCTTGTTTTTGGAGAGGAAAGAGTTTAAATGGGAGATTTTATTGGTATGAGGAAACTCCCCTGCATGAATGCATATTAACAACTCCTCTGTCACTTACAGTCTGAAAAAGTCACCTGGATCGCTAATATATTTAGTGGCTTGCCCATGGTCACCTAGCTAAAGGGATACTCTAGAACTGGTTCAGATTTGGTTGAGAATGTCAGTTGTTGCATTTTCATTGTGAGCTATAGGTCTTGGCTTGGTTTATTGATTTGTTGATTGGCTCAATGTAAGAATTTGATTGGGAAAATGTTCATTGTCCAAACTGAACCTCAGAGTGTTTTGGTGAGTCAACATTACAGTTGTTAAATTTTCATGAGCACATATGTGCAGAGGAAGCCTCTTTGTGATCAAGGAAAAACTTAAACCAATGTCTTCTTGAGTCTATCTAGCTCTCTATCCTCTGCCATGCTTCCTTTTATGCCTCTTAAGTCCTTCAGTATATCTGGTAGCTTACAGAGGTGACTGCACTTTACAACAGAGCAGATTACAACTCATCTGTGATTTCTCATCCATTTCCAATCCATGTTAACATGTTTTAGAGGTTGATCCTTGTCAAAAGAGTTCTACTGTATGCCCAAATAGAGAAAAGACAATAGAATTTAGGACATCATTTAGTAGGAGTTACAAACCTGGGGTCTAGTCCTATTTTTGACGTAATACCTAAGAAACAAAAAGCCTACTTTTGAAAACCTAAGAATAAGTATACTAAACATAAGTAGCTTAGTTTACAGAGAAGCTAAAGTATCTTGGACCCAGCAGATCTTAAGCTGCTCTTTGCAATTAAATAAATAAATATTCCCTGACTTTATTTTATTTACTTATTCTAAATTTTATTTATTATATTTCTTTATATTATATATTATTTATTTATTAATGTATATACTATTTATTTATATATTTCTTATAAATTTAATTCCCAGTCTAATGACATTGTGGTCCAATGAGAAAGACATGAACTTGGAAGTAGAAGACTTCAGTTTGACCTGCAGTTACTTGTCTAATCTTGGACAGGTTGCTTTGTCTCCATGAGCGCTGGTCTCCTTAATTTTTTAAAGTACTAGTAATACTTAAAATGGGGATGATCAAAGGAACCTTTCCCATTAACCTGAATATTTACACTGGCTCTCTGCCATCATGTACCTTGCTGGTATGACACAACTTTGGTCCCCGTTACTGAGCACCGGTCTGGAGCTATGTTCTCAGTAAGTTGCTTGTTGCTCAGCAAATAGCCAAAGAACATGGCAAACTCCATGGGAAGAGTTCTCTGATCATCCAGTTATATACTAATTCTAGATATCTCACAGGATTACTATGAGGACCTAGTAATTGAATGTATATAAAATAATTTGAAAAGATAAAGTGCTACAGAATTACTAATTATTATGACTAAACTTTATGCAACAATTTCTTTGGACATCTTGTCAATGTTTAGTAAATAATTCTCATACTTACATAACCTTGGTGATTAATGGATGAATAACCCATTCCATCATGGGTTCATGGTTAGAAAAATAGAATTAAAGAGAAGGGAATAAATATTTAAGTGCCTACCATGACTTTAAAAGTCAATAGTTCAATAACAGAAAAGTTTGATCTTTTCTTTCTTAGAGCATAACAGAGTGGTAAGTATAAAAGTACTGAACATTTCAAAAATTAGTGCTGATCAGCTGAAGGGAGACTCCTTGGAAATACTTCCCTGCCGAGATCCTTTTCTGTCTTTGCTTTAATACTGCAACTTGAAATGATAGCTTTAATTTTAAATTGTTTGATGCACAGTGAAAAAAAAATAGAAAAATCACTAAATTTCAAGAACTAGAATCACAGTTCTGGCTGCTCCTGGAGTCAGTTGTTTCTCCCTGATCTCATGGGTTCACAAGATACTGTAGGACTATATATGGCCCCATAGACTCAGTGTTGGATGCTTTTCTTCATGATAGCATTTCTTTTTCAGGTGCTTTCCACTGCTAAGGGAGGGATAGAGCTCCTATGTTAAAAAACTGTTTTCTGAAATATAAGTAATATAGATTTGCATTGTCAATTTTTCTGAGTTGGAAGGAACCTTTGAAATCTAGATAAGCTTTGATTTCTTCATTTGAAAAACAAGGGGATTACACAAGATGAGAGGTAAAGGAAGACCTAGAACTTAAGAGTTTCAAGACTTGAATTTGATACTTGTGTGGCCACTTGCTACCCATGTGAATTTAAGCAAATCTCTAACATCTGTAGGTTTCAGTTTCCCTAACTATAAAGTGAGGGAATTAAACTAGATGACTTTAAAGATTCTTTCCAACTCTAGACCTGTGATCCTGTAACATTTAAAGTCCCTTCCACTTATAAATTTCGCAAACTATAAATTTGACTAATCATTTTATTTTTACAGTTGATGAAACTGAGACCCAGACAGTGGAAGTAAATTGTCCAAAGTTATCCAACCAAATGAAGAGCTTGAACTGGAATCCAAGTTTGTGACTCTTTCTTGACACCTCTCTAAAATCATGAGTAGGCAAGTGATGATGGTCATTGTAAATTGTTTATTTCTACGGATTTTTTGGGGGAGCTAGTTATAATGATGACAATAAACCTTACTAATCCCCAAATTTCTACAAGTAAAACAGATGAATTTTAAATAGAGATATTTAGAAAAGAAATTGACATAAAGAGATAATAGATGTCGGTAGACAAATGATAGCCTTGTAGATAGATTAGAGATATTGATTGATACATAATATATAAGTAGATCCAATTGGATATCTAGATTAGGTTACAAATGATAGATAGAGAGAGAGATTGATGATAGATAGGAAATAGTAGCCTTATAATATTGTTTTGTTGAAAACAATGTAAAAATGTGGCATAAGTGAGGGAACAGAGAAGAAAAAGATCACAAGATAGGTGCCTGTAGTAACATGGATATATTTGGGGGAATTAATTTTTCATTATTTTCTCTTTTCTCCTTTATAGAAGTCACCTCATGTGACCATGTCAAAGCATATGTGTTGTGTTTTTCTCCCACTTGGTTTTGAAGAGTAAAGCAAGTGTTGATAGTGAACTTATGGACGAAAGTTTTTCAGGGGAACCACCACTTACCTGCTCAGAGTTCAGCTAGTCACAATGAGTAATAAGACAGTGATGACTGATTTTTTAAACCTTATATGCAGTTATCTCACAAGCTGGGACATAAATATGATCTTGAAGCTTGCAATGATTTGAGGAGGTCAAGAAAATGATATTGAAGTTTTCTCCTCTCGCCAGCAAAATGGATTCATTTTAAAGCCCTCTGTGACATGTCACTTACACTAGCAAGCCAAGACAATGGAATGCCATCATGTAGCACTTAAAGATTTTGGCAATAGATTTTTACAAGTAATGATATCTGGTCCAGAAAGAGTCAAAGAACATTTGATCCAGACACCCTAAGGAGACACAGAGCTTTGCTCAAATCAAACTCATTACTGACATAACAAGGGCTCTTTGGAATTCAGTATTACTAAGGAAAACACTGATTTTCATTAATATTTCTTCAAAAAAAATCTCAATAATCTTAAGTTGAGTGGTTTTCAAAGTTGAGAAAAGAAGAAGAAAGTCTCCATCCTTCTTGCTTCTGCCTTTTGTTCTTTGAAAGTAGCTGATAGAAGATTGTAGTTAGTTAAGGGGAAGGGGTGGAAATGAATAAATCTCTATATTTTTTGTTTGTACATGTTATTTAAGGGCTGTATTCACAATGATTGCAAGACTGTAAAAAAAATGTAAAATGTAGAGGGAAAATAAACAAGAATTCCAACTTATTCTATCATCCTCTACAGAGTTCTACTTAACTCAGGATTGACCTGTTCAACACTTTTATCAGTGACTTGGATGTCGGAATAGATGACATCCAAATCAAATCTTCAAATGATACAAAGCTAGGAGGATGATTACCTACTCTCTAGATTACCCTGAAAGAGGTCCAAAGGTTCCTTACTGAATAAGATGTATTGAATGGAAATGCATACAAAGTCCTGCAATGAATAATCAATATTGGAGAAGATGTGGGAATATTAAAGTATTAATGCTTTATTATTCATGGAGTTGTGAACTAATCCAACTATTCTGGAGAGCAATTTGCAACTATGAGCCAAAGGGCTATAAAACTATGCATACCTTTTGACCCAGCAATACCATTTCTAGGTCTGTATACCAAAGAGATCATAAAAATGGGAAACGGATCCATATGTACAAAAATACTTCTTGAAACTCTTTTTTGTGGTGGCCAAGAATTGGAAATTGAGGGGATGCCTATCAATTGGGGAATGACTGAACAAGTTGTGGTATATGAATAGAATGGAATACTCTTGTTCTATAAGAAATGATGAGCAGGTAGAATACAGAAAAATCTGAAAAGACTTACATGAACTGAAACTGAATGAAGTAAGCAGAACCAGGAGAACACTATACAAAGTAACAGCCATATCGTGTGATGACTAATTTTGATAGACTTAGCTCTTCTCAGGAATACAGTGATCCAAGACAATTCCAAAAGACTCATGATAGAAAATGCTATCCACATCCAGAGAAAGAACTATGGAATCTGAATGCAGATGGAAGCATACTCTCTTCATCTCTCTCCCTTCCTCTCTCCCTCCCTCTCTTTCTCTCTCTCTGTCTCTGTCTCTCTTTCTGTCTCTCTTTCTCTCTCTCTCTGTCTCTCTTTCTCTTTCTCATTTTGTTTCATCTTTCTCATGGTTTTATTGGTTCTAATTCTTCTTTACAACAAGATTAATATTAGTGAGAATATGTTTAATAAAAAAATAAAAAGTCTTGCAATGAGGTATAAAAATAATAAACAGAATCTATCCAAGATGAGAAAGGAGTTCCAAAAGAGCATTTCTTGTAAAAAAAAAAGAAAAAAAGAAAAAAAAACTAGAGATTTTGGAAGCTGCAAGTTCAGTAGGAGTCAAATGATATGTGTGAAACGGCAGATAAAAAAGGAAGGAATAATAACAGGTCAAACACTTTTACAGAAAACCTTTCAAATATCTTTTTCTTTAAAAAATTTTGTTATATTTTGTGGTTATAAAAGTCACTAAATTCCAATCCAATCATACAACCTACATCCAAACAATTTCCATACCTCTCCCATAAACTATATCTCTCAAAAAAAGTAGGATCGTAGTGACTCTTCAAATATTTGAAGATAATAAGTCTTCATGATAAGTAATTTTCTCTCCAATATAAATATCTCCAGTTCCTTCAGCTGTTCTATGGGCAACATGATATGAGGCCGCTTAACCCTCTTGGCTATCCTTCTTTGGGAATATTTCATTTCATTAATGCAGTTCATAAAATATGTTTCTGAAGACCAAACCACAGTCTGCATGTGGGAGATGACATGTAATCTACATCCCTGACTAGGAAAGAATGCAGTGTCATGTAAGTTCTTAGAGGTAGGGGGTGTTAGTTTTGGTTTTGTATCTCCAGTAACTTACACCTATTAGCAGTGATTTAAAGTCCATTAGCCTTTAAATTCTATCCCAATTCTAAACTTACTGTTTTATGAAAGATAGGAATTACGTTCATTCTTCTTAAGTTTTACCATGTTCAAATAATTTCATGTTAGATTTGGAAATATTACAAAAATGAAAAAAAAATGAAACAATCTAACTCAGGGTTGTGGACATGGTAAGTGATTATTAAACTTTATTGAACTGATTGAAATTGAATTGACTCTAGTTTGTGGGGAAACCACAAACAAGTGAAAAAGAGCATTGACAAGTCAAAATAGACCTATTATTTATGACCTTTGTATTTATCAAAGTGTCTAAAATATCTTAATGCAATATTAAATGATTGAAATTTAAAACATTCTTAAGATGTTTGGCACATCTTAAACACATTCTGGCTTTACTAATTGAAGTTATCTGACTAAATGTGCTCCACAGTTTTAATTGGGCATGTTATTTTTTTTTTTAATTCTATGGAATTGTTATTCGCTGTCATAAATAGTGGCCTAGAGGTGGTTGCTTTTCATTTGTAGGGATCAAAGGGAAGAAAACATGAATTTTAATGTTTTTATAATTCTTTATAATTACATTAATTCATTAGAAGATAATAATTCTTGATAAATGTAGAAGAAATTTTAATATAAGATGTGAACTTCTATTAAAAAATTTTAATAAAAATTAAAATAAATTTTTTAAATAAGATGATCATTAAGGTAATATAAAAATGTAAAAGAATCGTAAGAATTTGTTTTTCATGTAAAGGTAGACAAGGTAGCTTTTTTGTTGTTCTTGTTTAGTTGTTCAGTTGTGTCCAATTCTTCATGACCCCACAGATCATAACATGCCAGGTCCTTCTATCCTCCACTATCTCTGGAAGTCTGTCAAAGTTCATGTTTGTTGATTCTATGACACTGTCTATCCATCTCATTGTCTGCCACCTCCTTCTCCTTTTGCCTTTAATTTTCTCCAACATCAGGGTCTTTTCCAGTGAGTCCCATTGTCTCATTATGTGACCAAAGTATTTAAGCTTCAGCTTCCATATTTGACCTTCCAGTGAATAGCCTGAATTAATTTACTTAAATATTATGGATTTGATTTCCATTCTGTCCATTGGAATCTCCTAAGTCTTCTCTAGCATCATAATTAAAAAGTGTCATTTCTGTGCCACTCGAAATTCTTTATACTCCAACTTTCACAGTCATACATTGCTACTAGAAAAACCATAACTTTGACTATATGGACCTTTGTTGGCAAAATGATGTCTCTGCTTTTTAGTATGCTGCTTAAGATTTTCTATAGTTTTCCTTCCAAGGAGCAAAAGTCTTTTAATTTGATGGCTGCAGTCACCATCTGCAGTGATCTTTGAGCCCAAGAATCCTGACACTGCTTCCATTTCTTCTGCCTCTATTTGCCAGGAAGTGATGGGACCAGTTGCCAAGATTTTAGGTTTTTTTTTTTTTATGTTAAGCTTAAGTCAGCTTTTAAACTCTCCTCTTTCATCCTCATCGAGAGGTTTCTTAATTTCTCCTCATATCTTAACTTTTCATTTTTAAAAAGAAATAAAATTTAAAAAGGTTTTATTTGATAAAATAATCAGTTTTGAAATTAATTCGCAAACCTGTATCTATGAAAAAAGTTTTCCATATTCCTGACACAGTAAAATGAGTGTTGGCTTTGTCATCAAGAGATCTGGTTTTATATTCCTGTCCTGGATAGCTAGGTGCCACAATGGAGAGAGCACTGGGCCTCGAACCAGGGAGTCTCATCTTCCTGAGTTCAAATTTGACCTCAGATACTTAATTATTGTGTGACCCTGGGCAAGTCACTTTATCCTGTTTGCCTCAGTTTTCTCATCTGTAAAACGAGGTGGAGAAGGAAATGCCAAACCACTCTGGTATTTTTGCCAAGAGAATCCCAAATGAGATCACAAAGAGTTGGACAAGACTACAAAAGTGACACAATAACAATTTTGGGAAATTTTCAACCTTTGTCTTTCAAATTCCTTATTTGTACAATAAATGGGTCATTAATGTATTTTCTATTTTTAAATCTATTCTTTATGATGGTCATTGTATTTAGGGAAAGTATTTAAGACTTTTCGGACTTTCCAAGAAGAGGATTCTCATTCTGCCTAGCTCACTACTACTGACATTAAAAAAGTTTACACTTACAAACTGCTTTACAATTTAAAAAGTGCTATAACTTATGCCAGCAGTGGGGTGGGGTAGGAGGGTGGTTCCTCTTCCTTGATACATTCAGAACCTCCTGCAGGCTCTTGGTTCTGGTGTTTCTAGAAAATATGGCAAATCAAAAAGACAACTTCAGAAAACCCCTTAACAGCTCTTAACAATATGTATATGTGTTCCATGAAAGTCCTGCTCTGATGTTGAAAGAGATGTAGTGGCAATTCAATATTCTCAAATATTCACAGAGCATGGCTTCTTTCCAGTCTTACCATTCTCCTCCAAATATGAGTCTGATGACAGGCTGAATTTCTCTTAACAAGATAACCTGAAGACCTAGAGTGAAAAATATCATATATATCAAAGTAAATAAAGCCAGTTCTTAATCCAAGTTGCTCCAGTGTCCAGGTGCTAATCATTCTGCTTGCATAATGCTAATTTATTGTATAACTGAACAACTACTGAGAAACTTAATCTAAGTTAAGAATGTATATGTAACTTTTTTTTTTTTTGATAACAACTTCATCATACACATAATCATTTTGGAGAAGGAAATGGCAGACCACTCCAATGTATTTTCCAAGTAAACCCACGAAAGGCTGAACTAAAAGCAACTAAGCAAAAATAACACAATCATTTGAAAACAATCCTGTATGCATGCCTTTCATGCACTTTAAACTTATGTCTTATTAATCAGTACTTAGTGGTTTTGAAAAAGATGATAATTTACACATATACTTAAAGAAACTGCGCATAAAAGTAAGTCATTGTTTCTTACAAAATCCTGTTTGGGTTCATTTTAGACGTATTCATTTTGTGTGTGTGCATTTATGGTTAATTGTTAAGTTCCCAATCAAAAGAATGTGTATTTAAAATTAATAGTAATGATTGTCTGGAGTTGGTTAAAAATACAAGTCTGGAATTCTGAGGGAGGGTGAATAGTAAGACAAATTTAGTGACCAGGAACCTGGGAAGAATAGTGATATTTGACTTAGAGTCAGGAAATATTCAAAAGAAGGAAAAGGAAATAGTTTTCCTTGATTTTCTCCCTATTCATAAATTATTGACTCCTGGGTACTTAATATGCGGGGAACTCTATGTGTGCTCCAAATTGCCATACTTTTTAGAGTCCTGAGGTGAAGCTAGAGGAGGCTGCCACTCTTACTTCATTACACTGTTGCCATCTTGGATTCCACATGGGATTTATTCTTTGATTCAGTTTTCTTTCTTTCGAAATAGGCTCATGTACCAAATGCTTGCACTCATTTACCTTGGGTATTCTTCCTAGTATGTATGTATGTATGTATGTATGTACATGTGTGTATGTGTGTGAATGTATGCATGTATGTGTATAGGTATGTATGTATGTCGGTGTGTGTATGTATGTATGTTAAAACTATATAGTCAGGTAGGGTTTTTCAGTCCCATGTCTTATGATTCGATTGTCTCTTGTGACTGATGAGCTTCACAGGCAAATTTTTACTCTAGGACAAAACTCATCTTGCCTAAATCATCCCTTTGAATAAATACAAAAGCCTTACCCACCCTGCCCCCATATAGGCTCAGTCTCTCATATGAAAACTAAACTTGTTTTAGGCATTTGAAACAACACCAGGAAGATCATGTTATTTTATTGCACACTTGGCAGTCTCCCTTCTCCTTGTTCACTTGGTGTTCAGTGTGTTCCGTGTTGCCCATTCCCCTTCAGTCTGGACCAGTATCTGAGCCAAACACCATGGGCACCCATGGGGTGAACTTGGCAGCTGTGAGACCCAGATGCTGAGCTCCGGTTTGTAATTTTCCTGCAGCAGCATCTGGGTGTTTGGTTGGCCTTTTATCTGGCTTATGTTTCCTGTCATGGTGGCTGTAGAAAGTCTGTGAGCTTGGCACAGGATTAGTCTGCTGGCCTCACTTGTCCCCATTGAATGTCACATCCTATTCATTCGAATTTAGTGATTGTACATTTTAGCTTTAACTATATATTCAACTAAAAGAGATTGTGTAAACTCTCCTAGGAGACCCAAGCCTAGGCCCTTTTTCAAGGTTCCCTTCACCTGCACCCCCTGCCCCAGTCATATGTTACATGCTTTTTGCTCATATTTTCTGGTCTTAGGTTCACTCTTATCTTGTCCCCATTTTCTTTGTGAATCAGAAACTGTAATAAAATGATTCAGTAGTTGGCATACGTGTGCATGAGCCATTTCTCTGTGATTGGAGCCCTAGGGCTCTACTCCTTATTTCTGTTTCAGGTTCTAATTTTAGACCCAGACCATCAAAATCCAATTCATATCTCATATTCCATATTCATTGTTTGAATCAAAGAACAAGGTTATTAGAGTTAAACCAGTGGGGTTTGGTCTTTTAATCAGAATATTAAGGCAGCATGGGTGTCTGTTTTTAATATAGTGCTTCAGCAAATTTGAAATACTTATTTGCTTTATGGTCTCTTCAAAACAACACCATATGAAGTAGTTTAGAAAAAAAAGTTTTGTGTTTTTTCATTTGTTTAGTTTTTTCCCTTCTTTTCTTTTAGCTTAGAATTTTTCCCGTGTTCTTGGTACGAGAGAATTTGGAACAAGAAAATTATCCTTTGCATTTTGGTTTTATGAAATTCTCTCTTCCTGAAAGAAAACCTTTCTTCCAGAGGCTACAGTTCACATAGATGATCATACTTAAAAAATGAAATCAAGGAAATAAATAGTGAGCCTCAAAATGTTCATTATAAGCAAGTATGATATTTTAACATGGAAATATAATAAATTTCAAAAGGGAAGCAGTTATTTCTAAGTAATAGGAATAATTTAAATTTTGATCATTTTTTTCTTTACAGCTTGACTAATGAAAAAAAAATGTAAAAACATATCAATTCATTGACTGTCCTTGCTCTGAAAATACAACTCCTTATATGGTAAAATGTGTGACACCTATCTCACAGACAAGAGCTTACAATCTTGTTCATTAATTTTATCACTAACATAAACTTTTAATATGCATATGATCAGCATATAGGACTTCCAGGGCAGCTTAAAATGACTGTAACCTGTAATTACTGTTCCTGTACTTGATTATAATAATCTGATTGCAATTATTCAGTGATTTTAATACAAGCCCCAAGCTACATAACAATAATTCAAGTGCAGTGATTGGGAACATGTTTCTGTTTGGCTGTGAAATGATGTTTTAATCCATACTGATTCAGGGATCTGGCTATAGTTCTGTTCATGTAATTAAGGCACATTTATACAGTCAAGTAGAATAACTTTAGTTTGAAGGGAATTTAATTAATGCAAAGGCTCTATATAAGTCAAAATAGATCATAAGCATGAATTCCTTATGAAGAATAATAAAGCCAAGATCGTGGTGGCTGGCAGACTTGGCCATTCTGATAACCTATTCCCAATTCACAGATGCAGGTGGATGGGGGGCAAAGGAAGGGGGAGGCAGAGGAGGAGGAGCCAACCAAACACTACATCAGCTGGGTGTTACTACAACTGCCCTAAATATTTCATTGAAAGACTGCACTTAAAGGGCTGAAAGGTTGAATGGCTAATCAGGAATTGAGTTTGTACTATAGAAAAGTTTCTAGACATACCTAAATTGGAGAAACATATTTTGCAAATCAATTTTTTAAAAGTCTGTGAGGCAAGGACAGAATGCAAGGAGAAGAAATGCCATCTTTGCCAAGTACTTTTGTCAAGTACTTTCAAGAAAGCAATATGGAGCTTCTCTTGCAGAAAATAAATCTTTGAAGAGAAGGAAATATATCGCATACTATATCTGTGGCAACAGTATGTTTTTTTTTTTTTAAGAACAAGCAGTAAACTTTGACTCCAAAATGGGAAACGCAGAACCCAAAATAATGCAGTGAGACACTTAAACTTAACCTAATGGTGAAGTGATAGTTCAAAATGAGAGATATACAATGCTATAAGAAAAGGAGAATATTTTTAAGCTACTGTCTTGAACTAGAATGTCAGAGTTATTGGACTGCCTGAAGGGGTGAAGGAGCCAGACCCAATAGAATTCCTTGAAAAATAGATCCCTAAGGCTCTTCAACTAGATGTAACAAGCGACCCAATTTACTTGGAGAGGTGCTTAAGGATTCTAGGAAACAAAGGAGCAATGAAAAAAAGCAAAGTGGAGCTTGGTTTTTGTATGGTCTTCAACTGGAGAAATACAGGGTGAATGTTAACTCCATGTCAAAGAAATGAATTGCAAAATAGAAGGTGCACAAAATGCTTTTTTCTTCTGACACTGGACCTATCATGTTAATAAAGGACCGAGCATTATGACCTCTCAGAATATTATTCATAGTTGATGGTATAGAGATAACAGTATTAGAACCAGATAAGTGAGTGATCAAATATTGTTCTTTAGAAGAACTATTACATGAAAAAGAAATGCAAGGATAGGAGAACAAGCAGACCAAGCAACCTGTTCAGCAGTAAGAAATAAATTGTTCTGTCCAGGATTTCTCAGGCACCAAGGGTAACACCCTTGAGCCAATTATTGTGATATCATTTAACCCTGAGTGATTTTTAATAGTGTAGAAGGCATGCAATCTGGCATATGATCTCCATATGCAGTTGGCAATGTTTTTGTATGACATTCCCATGGGGAGTTACTTCCTTTCCCTCTTTGTACTTTGAAGAATGTTCTTTACCAGGCTTTTAGCTCAGATCTTATTGTGAAAGCACTTCCATTTCTTTGCTATTATGAGTAGAGGTTTATACCATTGAATTATACCAGTGACATCTATTGGAGCACACAGACCCTGCCTGAAAAGAACAAAAAAAAGGAAAAAAAATAAAATAAAAATCTCTGGTTCTATTTGTTGAACTATTTATTTCCTTTGGCCCCTTAGTCCTGGGAATGCGATTAAAAAAGACATGTCATGACAACATAGAAACCATCATCTGTTAATCAGTTTCAACTTATTTGTTTTCACTGCTTCATAGTTACAAATGCATCTTTTTGGCCTTTCGAAATATATTGCATCTGTAGTATATTCAATTTCAAAGAAATACTTGGTTTGATATTTCACAGGCTTGACTCACAGAATCGTTGAATGTAAAGGTTGGAAAGGACCTCAGTGCAGAGATGATCTAACCCATAACTGAAAAGAAGTCCCTTCACGTGACAAGCTATGACCAAGTCTTTGCTTGCAGATCTCTAATGGGGAAATGCTGGTTCTGGAAGCAACCAACACCACTTTTGAACATCTTTGGTTGTGAGAAAATTTTTGTTTCCCCGATCCTAAATTTGCCTCTCATGATTGTCCACCTCTTGTCCTCAATATTTACCACCAGGACAAAAATAGACTGGGTACTACCTTTTGCTCATGACTCGAATACTTGAATGCATCTATAATCTTATTCATTTGAAAGTTCCTGCCAAATATGCAGATTGACACCCACATATACCTGCCCAATGTGTATAACTCTTGTACATACCTCCCTCATAAATGGACTCAATCAATATGATGGAGGAATTCCCTGCTTTCTCCTGAAATCAAGAGGGCACTGATGAAGCACAGTGGCTATATTTCCTTTGTCCTTGACACATGGATAGAGCATTTTCTCTTGCTACATTATATTTTCTTGGTGATCCCAATGAATCAATAAATCACTAACCATTTATTAAGCATTTACTACCTGCTAGACATTGTACTACTCACTGGGAATACAAGTAGAATGAATGAAGTAACACCTTATTACAAAGAGTTTGCATTCTAAGAGGGAGGCAACAAGAACATTTTTGCATATATACAGAATTAATATAATGAGAATAAATAAAAATATTTAAATAAAAGTGATTTGGGAGGCAGATACAGTGAGAACTAATTTTGCTACCTTAATAAGATAGTAGGAGTAAGTTTCTTATTCAACCATAACTGACAACATAATAAGTAATTTTTTTAAGGTAAGATAGTGTCAACTTAGCATAAATGATGCTGTTTCATTTTAAGTCTGCATTTCATGATTAACTGTCTTGAAAAAAGTTGTTTTCTTCAAACTATTTTTTGATAATAAGATAAGTACTTGTGTGATACGACAGAGCAAACAGCATATGTGCATTTTTTCACCATTCTGAGTGTTGATAAAGAACTATAAAACAAGGAGCTGTCCAGCTATTGGAGAATGACTGGAGAAATTGTATTATATAAGCATAATAAAGAATTATTGTAATGTTTTAATAAATTAAGAATAATTTCAAAAAAATCTGTAAAAATTTTTATGAACTGATGCAATGTTAAGTGAACAGATCCAGTTTGTTCAATGTTGCAAAAATTTTAAAGTTTTTTAAATAATCTTTACAAATATATTCTATTTTCTTTTGTGTTGTCCTCTTTCACTGTTCAACTTAATTGACTATTTACTTTCATAATTTGCCAAACTTTCTTTAAACTAGGGCAGCTAAGTACTATAGTGGATAAAGTGCTGAGCCAGGAGTCAGGAAGACTCATCTTCTTGAGTTCAAATCTGGCTTCAGATACATTCAATTTGGGTGACCCTGGGAAAGTCATTTAATATTATTTGCCTCAGTTTCCTCATCTTTAAAATGAGCTGCAGAGGAAATGGCAAGTCACTTCAGTGTCTTTGCCAAGAAAATCACAAATGGGACCATGAAGAGTTAGAAACAACTGAAAAAATGACAGAACGACTTTATACAGTTTTTCCCTGCTTTATGACACAATATGGATTATAAATGTACTTGCTCTTTGCTTGTGAGATTTCACAAAGGAGTTTATACTAAAACTCAGTATTTCCTTTAACTATCATTTTTCTTTACATGGCAAGTAAATAAAATGTTTGCTGACTGAAGCACTTTATAAACTCTGTCGGTCTTTTTGTTGTGGTAATAGCTTTATATCAGTTAGACCAATATAAAGTTATTAGACTTGTCCTTGACATAGTTTCCATCCAGACAACAGAATCGTGAACACCTATCACAAGTAATTGACAATAAAATATGCAACATGGACAACAGAAATGACATCAACATTGATTACAGTAATTTCTACAAGACAGTCAATATTTTAGAATCAGGTCACTGTCTCTCATCTCCCACCACACACGCACGCACATACACACACACATTCATACTTAATATGTTCTTTTCCTTTGATCAGTTATCATGTAGCATCAATATTCAAGCCATATTGTTGTTTTCCTCATTTTACGATTGAGGAAGCTAAATGTGCAGAGTTTAAGTGGTGTAGCCCTTGTTACCCAACTAACAAATGTCTGAGCTTAACTCATGTCTTCCAGAGTCTAATGTAGAGATCTTTCCCCTGTGTTACTTAGGTGCGTAGGCAAAGAGAAAGAAAAGATTTTTTTAAAAGGTGTCTACCATGTCCTAGGCACAGTCCTAAGCACAAGATTATCTCATCTGATCCTCACAGCAACCCAGTGAGGTAGGCGCTTTTATTATTCTCTTTTGTTAGATGAAGAAACTAAGGCAAATAGCAGTTAAATTACCTGCCCAGAGTAACATAGCTAGTAAGTATCTGAGGTCTGGCTTGAACAATTACTGTTGTTTGTCCTTTAGTTCTGAAGACCAATGACCTCACGAGGTGAGGTCTTGACTTGTACATGAATTAGATTTAAATGAAATAGTTACACAAAGTTGTAAGTCAGCTCTAGTCTCTCTTCCTAAGCCATCAAAGTCCAGTTCAGACAAAAGTCAAGAGGACCAGCGATGGCCAAAGATGCACTGGACCATCTTGGCATCTTTGATGTCTGGTTTGAAAATAGATTTTCTGACTCTAGGCTTAATAGACTACCTATTACAATCTAGCTATCTCTTGGCAGCTAAATATGAGCTGTCTAACTCAAGTTTTTATATCCTTCCCACAAGAACAACATGAGAAACACTTTATCAAATGGCTTGCTAAAAATCTTGATAACTTGTAACATTCACCTCGTCTCTCCAATTGGAAAACCTGTCAAAAAAGGCAATAATGTTAGTGTGACATGATCTGTTCCTATTGCAACCTCGCTAACTAGGATTACTGAGGACTTTTTTTGTAGATGATGAATGAATTCATTAAAAGACATTAAAGCCCCTATTCTGAGGATGCAAACATAGAAATGGTGGGAAAGGGGAGGGATAGGACAATATAAACTGTGGCATCATTTGAAAATAACCAGGCATGATAAGACAAAAGAGGGTACCCAACATTCTCTTCACTAATATTTACTTATCTACAATCCTTCAGTTCCTCTTGTTCTCCACAGTCTTCCAAAGATTTTGAAGCATGGCTCAGGAATTATGTTTGTCAGTTCTTTTAGCATTCTAATAATTCTCCCTTCTTTCAGTCACCAGTTAATATATCAGTGAATTGAAGCAATTGTCCTGTACATTTTTTCATTTTCCTCTTTCCCCCTTAATATCACTATAAATTCCTCTTTTCTATAGACTCTACCCTTGTTGCCATTAGCTCAGTGCGAGGTTTACCACTCTTGCCACTGTCTCATAAGCATTATAGAGAATTTCCGTTTTTATCCTCATATGTTCCTGCTTCCAGTTTCAGTAAGTCTTTTGAAATTTAAGTTGATTAGCAAGATCTTTTTATATATTCACAGTGATATCTTTGGACAACTTACTTATCCTCTTCACAATAATTGTTTCTTTGTGGGTCTTTGGAATTTCATTTCTAATTGCTTCTCATTACTTTGGGGTTAGCTTCCCCTATAGAAATTTAGTCTATGTAATATTACCTTCTAAACCCTTTGAAATGTGCTTTCCCATAAAATGGGATATGTCTAGCTTTCATTAGCCACTTCCGTAACCCCAACTCCACCAAGGAACTAGTGAGTTGCTTCCACTCTAGAAATCAGGTCTTTCCTACTGATGACATTTAGATCTAAAATGGAATCCCCTCTTGTTTATTCCTCCACTGTGTAAAGGAGAGAATTATCATCAAGGTAAGTCAAGAAGAGAGAAAATTCCAGCAGATGTCCAAGTATATTAGGTCCCTAATCACTACTATATAAGGCTTTTGTTCCAGGTTTCTGACCAGTTTCTTGAACCACCTATCTAGTTCTTCTTTCTGTCCAGGTGGTCTGTAATATATTCTGTTGCTAATATCATTTATTTATCTATCTCTTAATTTCAACTCAAATGTTTTCCATCCTATTTCTCCACACTGTCATTCCAATATTTCTTCAGGAACATATATTCCTAATTCTTAATCTCTAATTCCTGTGCATTTATCCTATTTGTTTTTAATAAGGCATTCAGAGCCATATTCTAGTTATGAGTCCTATCCCACAAAAACTCAGTGATACTGACGAGATGAAATTTAACCCCTCACTTCAGGATACCTAGTTTGTCTTGTTTGCTGTTCATGCTTTATATATTCATGTATAGACATTTAAGACCATGGAAATGATTATTGGATCTTTCCTTGGATTTTTGCCCCATAGCAACTGGATATTTTTTTTTCATTGCACTTATTGTGCAAAGGTTCATCTCCAGGGATCTATGATTCTGTTAAGTAGGTTAAGTTTTCTGAATGTAAAGATTTTCTTTATTGGTTTTTCAGACAGGGTATATACAGATGACAGCAACAGGAGCTGCATAAACTCTTTCAGACAAGCCAATTCTTCTGACTATAATTATCTCAGAGAGAAAGAAAAAAAGCTGTGCTCTTTAATCTCATCAATTTCTTTACTTTTGTAATTTGTTTCATTTTTAAATAATCCATTTTTATTGATATGAACAAGCTAGGAATGTGACAAGCACTTTTGAATCTTGAAGGACAGAGATATTTTTTGATGCTGTTTGCCTGATAATCTATCAACTAGAAAATATCAGTAGTTTTGCTTATGTCTGTGAAATAAAAATAAATCTTAGCCTTCAATGTAAGTATAGTCTGCTGAACATTTCATATTGGAGTAGCTTTCCTTTTTTCTATGCAAATCTTCTGGAATATAAATCTATATTAATTTTTCACCCTTCCCCAAATTATTTGTGAAGAGTAATTCATGATATTACAGCATTTATAGCTGGAAAGGATTTTAGAGATAATTTAGTCTAACCTAGTCCATCATTTTACAGTTGAAGAAACTAAGAACCCCAGAGAAGTCAATTTCCCAAGCTCATAGTGATAATAACAGTGAAAACTGTGATGACAGGAAATTATGATGCTCAAAATTCTTGAGGCAAAATCATAGAATTTTAGGGTTCAAAGGGGACTGTGAAATAATAAATAACTAAGCAAAGTTTTTACCCCAGATCTTTTGGCTCCAAATCCAGCAATTAGGTATACTTAATATACTCCATCATAGGTATATTTAATGTGACATATAATATTCCTTTTTTTGCCTTCTTTAGGAGCTTTCTACCTACATACTTTCTTCTTTCTCTCATCTTGTCTCTTTATATTCACTGGTACCTTCCCAGCTACCTACAAGCATGCTCAGGAAGAGCTAGGCATCTATTAAAACAAAAGGAAAACCTTCTTTGACCCTATGATATTCCAAAAACATCTTCCTTATTTTTTCTTTCTTTTACTGCCAAGCTCCTAGAATAAGTCATCTACCTCAAAAGGAAAAAAAAGAGAGAGAGATGGTGGAGAAGTTGCAAAAAGGTAAATTTAAGCTTGATTGAGGAGAAACTTCCTTACCAGTACAGCCATACTTTAGTGTAATGGGCTGAATAGGGAAGAAGTGATTTAACCTTCATGGGAGGTCTCCAGAAGTTGGACAATCACTTATTGGGAATATTGTAGTGGGAATTAATTTTGGGAGCTGGACTGAACTCAGAGACTTCTGAAATTCTTTTCAATTGTAAAATTACTTGATTCTGTGATATTCTCAGTGCTATCTAACTTGGTGACTCTGCACAAGCAGTTTTCTCCTTTCCCCTTCCTTCTCAGTTTACATTCTTTGGAAATATTCATATTTGCAAAATTCTAGGCAAAGATATTCTTCTCAGTCTTTTGTAAGGTACACCCCATCCCTTATAGAAGGCTAGAATTTCTATATTTTAAAGCCATACTCCAGAATTTCAAATCCCATTCTCAGGTAATACCTCTTAATCAACTATTTCTTAAATCTGTTTTTCTTTTCTGCATTCCTTGCCTTTAATTGGCAATAGTGACGAAAACATAACCTGTTCTCTTAAGACCTATAGCTGTTTTTTTGCCTTAGTCATTGCCCTAGAACATTGTAATGTTCTACAATCTTTTCCTTCTAAGCAGTTTTATTTTTCCCACATAAATCACTTGAAGCACATGGTCGTGGTCCTGGGGTTTGTATTTGCTTGTTCCACCACACTGAGGTTCAGTTTCTTCCACAAGTTTGCTGAGATATGGCTTGCTGATACTTCCTATCCCAGATTGTGGTTCCCTTTTACCTGAGTGAAACAAAACTTTCTTGATGATCTTCTAAGTTTCTTTAAATAAAAGACCATTTTTATTTCATCGTTTTGCTGGTTCTGTTCTTTCAGGATTTGTTTTGAAGCACCATTTTATGGTTGTTTGGAGTTGAATATAGGAGAGTTACTACAATTTACTGCTTACTCTGCTATACTGATTCCTGGAAAATCATGTATGTTTACTTGTTCAAAATATTTAACATCTTCTATCATACTGTCCTCATGAACAAGATAGCATAATGTTGACTGCATTTTGCATTTAGCCAAATACCTTACTATCAGAGTATTTTTAAAGACATTCACATCAACCTTGATGAAAACATTTACAGAAGTGCCATGGAATTCGATTTTTATGTCCACCTTTTCCAACTTCTTTATCAGTTACTTACATAAAGACATAGAATGCATTCTTATCAGATTTTAATGACATTGTTCTGTATGTATACCAGTCTATCAGTCAGTCAAAGCAATTTATGAAGTTCCTACCATGTTCCAGTGACAATTCAAATTTCCATAGGCTGCAATACTAAGCTAAGCTAATGTATCTGGGTGAATGGTGGCTGATAGTCTGGTGGAGAATGGCAATAAGATAGCACATATTCCTAGCATGGTAACTTGCTCATTGTTCTTGTGCTCTTTGCCTTTGAAAGGACTGTGATGGTTATAACAGCTACTTACATGTGGAGAAGTCCAACAGACTTTGTTCCAGTAGGAATTGGACAGAAATACAGCTAAACCTTGAGCATGGGAGAAGATCAACTTCAAGAGAGGGAGTTGAGGAGGTCAGTGAAAGTAGATTATATCATCACAGTAGATTTGCAGCTGGGAGAAAGACCTCAGAGATGATTTGCAACAACCTCCTCTCCAATTTTACAAATGAAGAAATTGAAACAAGGGAAGGTAAATGACTTGTTAAAGTCATGCAAGTAGTAAGAAGCTGAAGTTGATCTCTTATTCAAGAACAAGGGTTCTATCAAATAATCAGTCATTCCTCACCCTCAAGTACATGTGGCATGAAACATAATAGATGTTTAGCAAATATTTATGTACTGAATTGAATGAGGGTAGATACCAGGAAATTTGTGGGTTTCTGTACGGATCAGCATAGCCCTGGTTCTGAGTGGATTGTCTTTGCTCACTTCTGGACTAGTAATTAATTCCTGAAGACCAAGTTTCTCAGCTAGCTTTCTTTCCAAGCCTAGAGGGAAAGAGAGACAGACAGACAGACAGAGAAAGAGGGAGATACAGAGACAGACAGAGAGACAGACACAGAAATAGAGACAGAGACAAGGAGACAGAGAGACACAGAGAGATAGAGACACAGAAACAGAGAGATACAGAGAGAGATGAATACACAGAAAGAGAAAGACAGAGACTGAGACAGAGAGAAAGAGACAAATTAAAGCCATAGAGAAGCAGAGTCCCAGAGTCAGTTACAGAGATACTCAGAGACAGAGTGCAAAGACATACAGAAAGTCAAAGAGATGATGAGAATGTCATAGGGAAAGGGACCTTAACCCATAAAGGGTTTCTAACTGTGGAAATAACTGATTCCAGGGATCAGGTGTAATGTTCAGTGTATGTTACATGCGAGTCCTGCTTCTACTTTTATTTCTTTTTATCTAATCTGATAAACACTTTATAAAATAGTGGCATTAAGGGGGTACATCAATGAAATCCATACCAGTGGTATAATAAGTGGTAGCTGCTTAAGAATTAGGAGCCAATACAGGAGCCAATCAATTAGATTGTTCGAAACACAAATCCACATCCCTAGATGGATGGCACAGATGTGAATATAGGTAATGTGCCATTTGCTCTGAGATTTTGAAGAGGAGATGGAGAAGTTTTTTATGGCCACAATGAACTCTGTTGTTGGATAATTCATGGTATGCCAATAAGATGACATTTAACAGTCATAAATTTAATTTAAAAATAAATTTACTTGACTAGTGTGATCCCATTCCCCAGAATGTAAGTGTGCTAAGGCTTGACTGACCTGTGAGACCTGTCTCAACCTCATCTCTGTGGCTTTTACTCTGTAGCACAAAATTTAATTTTCTAGATTCCTGTGCTTCATTTCTTATTAACCAGTTCAAAAAATACCTTCATTACAGTGGTGCAGACTGTCTCCATTTCCTTGCCTCAAGTACGTTTTGTTGTTCAGTAATTCAATTGTGTCTGCCTCTTGGACAGAGCTCCATATGTTTTTCTTGGAACAGATACTGGGCTGGTTTGCCATTTCCTTCTCCAATGGATTGCTAATCTGTAGGCAAACAGATTTAGTGACTTTCCCAAGGTCACACAGCTGAAAAGATTCTGCATTTGTATCTGAATTTAGATTTTCCTGACTCGAAGGCCCACTCTCTATCTACTGCACCAGTTAGCTGCCTCTCAAATGGATGGGCCAATTTCCAATTAGTAACGCTTTCTGTTTAAAAATTCCATTTGATTTTGATCCCAGAGTTATGAAAGCACATATTATGTTGCACATCTGAGTCACTATCCTGCCTATGGAGCTGGGGACAGTAGGGACTGCCTGCCTATGCTGCTCCCCTCTCATGGCTGATCATTCCTGTGTGGCAGTATCATTCTTTGGAGACAGCTCCTTACTCTTTTGTCCTGTACTTTATACTCAGTTAATGTCAGAATAGGAATCTTAATTCGCCATCAGCTCAAACTAAGACATTAATGTAATAATGAGGGGAAAACAGAAAGCTCCCTTGGTTCATTCTAGCTTAAGTATGGCCTGTGGAGTGATGAACTTTATCTTTCAACTTCTAGGGAAACATAAATTTTAGTACGACTCAATATGTAATTTTTGCTCCTCCCCCAAAGCTACGAGCCAAAGTGAGGCAGGGTGCTGCGTCACTTAAAAAGGAGAGAAAATTTCAGGCTAACTCCCCTCCTTCCTTCTTGTCTCTGAAATATGGGGCAAGCAACTTTCTCTGTAGAAGACTCACATGAAGTGTAGGTAAGAGATTGCTAGTACCCTTCCCTTTTGCTGGCAAACTATTCAAACATGGAAGTTAACGTTACGTAAGGTAGGCTCAGATAGATAAGTTGAGTCTGAGCCTTAGACCCTTGGATGGTTTTCCTTCCTTGGGCATAAATGAACAAATCACAATCCCCAAATAGATATGCTTAGGCTTAGAGAGAGCCTCATGAGACAATAGGAACATTTTAGTCTCAGCTTACTGGAAGAAGGAATTTCTGCACTGGAGAGGATGATCACTGAGTAAGGATGACCTCAAGCCCTGGTCTGACTTGATAGAAAACAGAGACATGGAGAAAAACTGATTCAACAGTATATAACTGAAGTGAAATGTAAAAGGTCTATTTAACAGTTCTGCAAAGTGCTTCATGTTTAAGTCTTGAGAGATATTAATAGTAGCGGCTTGGCCATTGTTTAAGTTTTACCATCAATAAACACATATGTCTTATGTGTACGTTGAATGTTTCTTTGTGCAAAGGAAGTAATTAGCTGTTGTACAGTTTATTTACATCCTAGGTTCAGAGTGTTAGAACACATAAATAAAATGCTGACCTTGGAGACATCAAGATTGGAGTTCAAATTCTGCTCATATGCTTATTAGCTATATAACTCTGAGAACATCAGTCTTAATTTTGGAAAAACCTTAGACATGAGCCAAGTCTAAGCTTTAAGCAATTTTCCCAAGGGTTCGAGGGTGAGGACATAAAGAGTTAGAGGCAAAAAGCCCCACAAGTGTGAATCCTCCATTTTGAGATGTTCTCCTAGGATTGAAACCAAGTCTGTATCAGCGTTGGGTCTAATTTAGGGTCCCTGAGCTCAAATTTAGCTTTAGACATTGACTAACTGTGTGACCCTGGACAAGCTACTTCTGTTTGCCTCAGTATCCTCACTTGTAAAGTGAGCTGGAGAAGAGTTGTACATGATCGAAAAAAATAGAACAGGATAGAGGGCAAGAGCACCAACACCCTTGAGCCCTACAGGAGAGTAATTCTTTGTACAGTGAGAAACAACTTTTAAAAATGCAATATAAATTGAGGCAATAATAATGGGAGAACACTATAGAAAGAATAAGAAGGAACAGTTTCATTTTCCTTTACGTTAGCATCAGACACCTGATGTATAATATTGGGTATTACAAATAGAAAGGAGCACTAACAAACTAGAATATATAGAACAGACAGTGACCAAGATTTTAGCTATTATGGAAACTACATCATACATGGAATAGTAGGAAGTAGGAGAATTCTTGGTGATATTTAAAGATAAAAAGAGAAGAATAAGAAGAGACATCATAGCTGTCTTCATGTATTTAAAGCTTATCATGCAGAAGAAAGACTAGACTTATCCTTTGTTGTTTTAGAGGTGAAAAAAAGGGAATCAAATTTTGGCTTAATATAAGAAGTCATTTCCTAATGATAAGAGGTATCTAGTAATGGTGAAGTACTGACAGTATTATGATATTCAAAGTATGTAAAAAAAATGCTAGATAACCTCTTATCAAGGATGTGGGCTATCTGTAATGCATTCTGAGAATGAAGTTTCTACATTGGTTGGAAATTTGTACTAAATAATCCCTATTACACCATCAACATTTAAGACTTTTTATTCTTACCTGAAGAATCTTAAACATCATGTATGCCTATCATCACAACTTCCTCTGTTATCAATAAAATTCAACTTTTACATTGGTAAATATCTAATTTTGTCAGTATTTCCTGGTCAATTTTTACTATTTCCTAAATATCAACTGTTAAAAATAATTGTTTCTGCCTCTCACATTTAAAAATACCTAAGGGCTTTTGATTTAATATGTCTAAAGGAAATATTTTTTATTTCCATGTGTTAAAGTTATACTATTCATTTTAAGAGAGAATTTAGCAATTTACATCCTTGTTCTTAGTAAAAATTCAATATTGTGATATAGTATTGATTCTCATACAAATGTGTTATTTTTTTAATTTTCAGTTCTACTTTTATTCAGATATAAGGGGGTAAAACATGGTTGCCTTTAACCCATCAGTTCAGTGTCTCAGAGAGCACATCTGCTGAATATGTGTAGTCACACATTGATTATGAGGCCACATTTATGCATGGAAACTCACTATGTAACTGTACATGACTTTTACTCTTTTGTCTACTATCTATCTCTTATTGCTGTTTTCTGATCCCCACTTTGTGCTCCTTGATAATTTTATAAAAAATTTTATTTAGTATTCCCCCCCAGTTACATGTAAAAACAATTTTAACATTTATTTTTAAAAGTTTTAGCTCTAAATTCTTTCTCTTCCCCCCTTCCAATCTCACATCCATTGAGAAGGCAAGCAATTCAATATAGATTATATATGTATCGTCATGCAAAACACTTACATAATAGTCATGCTGTGAAAGACTAACTATATTTCCCTCCGTCCTATCCCATCTCCCATTTATTCTATTCTGTCTCTCTTTTATCTTGTTACTCCTCAAAAGTGTTTTACTTCTGACTGTCCTTTCCCCCAATCTGTCCTCCTTTCTATCACCTTCTCCTCTTTCTCCTTCCCCCCTACTTTCTTTTAGGATAAGATACATTTCTATACACAATTAAATATGTGTGTTATTCCATCTTTTAGCCAATTATGATGGAAGATTTACTCATTCCCTCTCACCTCCACCCTCTTCCCTTCCACTGTAAAAACTTTTTCTTGCCTTTTTTATGTGAGGCAATTTATCCCATTCTACCTCTCCCTTTTTCTTTCTCATGGTAGATTTCTCTCTCACCCCTTAAGTTTATTTTTTTTTACATATCATCCCTTCATATTCAACTCATACCTGTGCCCTCTGTCTATATATACTCCTTCTAATTACCCTAATAATGAGAAAGGTCTTATAAATTACAAATATCATTTTTCCATGTAAAAATGTGAACACTTTAATAAGTTCCTTATGATTTTTCTTTCCTGTTTACCTTTTCATGTTTCTCTTTAGTTTTATATTTGAAAGTCAAATTTTCTATTTAGCTCTGGTCTTTTCACAAGAATACATGAAATTCCTCTATCTCATTTTCCCCCTAATGAATTAAACTCAGTTTTGTTGGGTAAGTGATTCTTGGTTTTAATCCTAGCTCCTCTGACCTCTAGAATGTCATATTCTAAGCCCTCTGATCCCTTAATGTAAAAGTTACTAAATCTTGCGATATCTTAGTTGTGGCTCCATGATACCTGAATTGTTTCTTTTTGGCAGTTTGCAATATTTTCCCTTAGACTTGGGAACTCTGGAATTTGGCAATGATGTTCCTGGGAGCTTTCATTTTGAGATTTCTTTCAGAAGGTTATCAGTGGATTCTTTCAATTTGTATTTTGATCTCTGGTTCTAAAATATCAGGGCAGATTTCTTTGATAATTTCTTAAAAGATTATGTCGGGGCTCTCTTTTTGATCATGGCTTTCAATAATGTTAAAAATTATCTCTCCTGGTTCTCTGTAGGAGCTTTGACTTTGTTGTCTTCTTGGGAGTGTGTGTTTTGATCTTCCTTGTCACCAAAGTAAGTCTCTTTAGTCAGAGGTTTTTTTTTTTTTTTTTTTTTTCTGTTGTTTGCTTATTTTCTCAGCCTATTACTTGACTTTTAAATTCTTTGTTAAGGTAGGGCTCTGCTTCCATTATTGTGGGCAAACTATCCCAAGCTTCAGGGGTTTTGTGCAGCTATTTTCAGAGAGCCTTCTAGCAACCTGTAAGCTCTCAGTTCTTCCAAGGTGGTATGATCTAAGGAGGTGTATTTACTCCTCTCCTAGTCTGTGCTCTGGTCTATGAGGAACCACAAGGACTCTTTGCTGCCCTAGAACTGTGAAGAGAGTCCCTCCTCCACTGGTGCAACAAGCTCTGCTATACTAGTGCTTCTCTTTGTCCCAGGACTCTGTTGCTTTGCCCATACTGTAATCTGGGCTGCAGCCCTGTCTTAGAGCTGGAAAAGAGATCCCTGTAATATCTTTCTGACCAGTTCTTCAACTCCCTTATTGTCTGTGGGCTAAGAACTCTGGAAGCACCCACTGCTATTGCCACCACTGATTCAATTATTCTCAATGCCTGCTGCTGGTTTGCTGGGGCTGGGGCTATGCTGGTGTAGCCTACCCTGGGCTGCACTCTTCTTTTACTCAGGTGAAACAAAACTTTTCTGCTGAACTTCTAAGTTGTCTTTGGCATCTGTGGGCTGAGAAGTCTGGAAATCACTACTACTGCCCATGATTCAGTCATCTGAGGCCTGCTCCAGGTTTCTCGGGCCCAGTCTGTACTGAGCTGGATGGTACATGTCTCTCCTCCTGGTGCAACTGACCTTTCCTGCTGACCTTCCAAGTTGTTTTGGGCTGGAAACTTGTTTTATTCCATCTTTTTGTGAGTTCTGCTGCTCTAGAATTTGTTTGGAGTCATTTTTTTAAAGATATCTGGAGCAGTTTGGGGGAGAGGTCAGGTGAGTCCCTGCCTTTACTCCACCATGTTGGCTCCACCTCCAAATCTGTTCCTAAAAACTTGGTTGATTGTGCTTCCTAAAAATAATTACTTTGATAAACAAAGTGCTTTTAAGAGAAATTAATGATTATATTCTAAAACAAGGCAAACTATAATATTTACAAATATCTTCTGAGGAATTTTTAATTGTTTCTCGTAAAACCATAGTGACTTTTTTGGGAGGGAAGGAAGATTTTAGTTGTAGCAAGGCCCCTACATGAAGCATAGAAGTGCCATTGTGTGGCTTGAAGGGTAACAGCAGAGATGTCTTTATCCTCCTTTCCTTCCACCCTTCTCAAAAGGAAAAATTCTTCCCAGGAGTAGGAGGTTGGAGTCAGAAAATTGATGATTGCTCTCCTCAGAGAGAAAGGTGATACCAGGCAAATATATCTATCTACTTCTTTAAATATTATTAGTCTAGTGGATAAAGTGTGTATGTGTTTGTGTGTATGTTGTCTTATGTATTTCTATATATTCTTTTTCTGATTTCTGTTTCAATATAATTTGGAAAAAAATGGGTTTCTTTGTGACTTCCTTTTTGCATTCCTTGTAGAATTCATTTTTCATGGGAATGGAGCCAATCATTGGACACAATGTATTGGGTCCTGTTCCCTAATTAATAAAACTGCATCCCCTAGACTAATTAGAGAGAAAGCTAGAGATAGAGACAAAGACAGAGAGAAAGAGAGATACCAGAAAATCCAGAAGTCAGAGTAAAGGAGCTCTCCCATTGGGAAAGAGATAATTTGGGTTAATCAAGGGAGAGAACTGCAGATCTCATATAAGGTTTCCCAGAGTCCTGGTGTAAAAAGCTGGTGATAGTGAATTGATGGAGATTGCCAACTTTTCTCATATCAGCTTCTTCCTAGAGTTTTATTTTCCCTTCAACAACCTGAAATGGAGCTGACCATGACCACCTTTTCTTTCAAATCTAGACGCCAGATGCTCCTGTGGAACTCAAAGGGATGAAATAAAATGGAAGCAACTGAAGATATTATAACTTTCCTCTCTTCCACTCTCACCAAATAAGCCCCACTCCTCATGTAAGGTCAGGGCATTGATTTCCATCAATGAGGAGAGAATCTCATACCAATAGGCTTTGTGACACAAGTTACATAATCTTTTCTCTATTTTCAAATATATCTTTTCCTTTATGTTAATTGATAGAATGAAATATGGCACAAAATCACAAAAAGAAAATTTAACAAATAATTTGTGATCTATGCAAATATATAGCTATAGATATATAAATTGTTACCGATATATTGATATGTGCAGCATGATATACTGGATAGATCCATGAACTTGGAGTCAGGAATACCTGGGTTCCTCCTCAGTTGCTATGTGTTCATTGAAGTGACATTTAGCCACTCTCAGCCTCAGTTTCCTTGTCTATAAAATGGATATACATATAGCACCCACCTTCTAGTGTGGTTGAAAAATAATGTATGTAAAACATTTTGAAGACCTTAAAAGACTAAATGTTAACTTTAAATATAATGACGCAAATACTATTTCACTTAAAACATTAAAAGTTACTTTTAAGAGAACAGCAAACAGAAAAAAATGTAAATACTAAGAGACATATAAAGATAGTTCTTGTGTCCCCGCTCCTGGGGTGCCAATAATTTTCTTCTTTTTTTCCTTGAACTGAGGATTCCTAAATTTTAATATTTCCCAATTATATGTAAAAACAATTTTAAATTTAAAAAAAAAATTGATATCCAAATTCTCTCCCACCCTTCCTTCCTTTATTTAGTGGAAGTAGGACAAGAACCCAAGAGTAATCCTCTTTTCATTGGATCATCTTCCACTCAGTTGACAAAGTGATGTTTTTCTAAAGCACAGGCGGATGTGACTATGTCAATCTCCATACCCCTATCCCATTGAGCATCAAATGTATAATCTTGTTTGTTTTTAAAAAACCCTTCCCATCTTGTCTCCTTTCTACATTTCAAGTCTTTTTCTATTTTATTTCCCTTCATGTATGACCAGGCTCATCACTGGTCTTCTCACTATTCCTCACACATATCATTTCTTCTCTAGTTTTTCATGGACTGTCTCCTATTGCATTAATACTCTCCTTTCTAGACTGTGCCTCTTAGCTTCTCTGGCTTCCTTCAAGTGTGAGCTCAAGTTCTCCATTCTACTAGAGGGCTTTCTTGTTTTCCCAGTTGATAGTGCCTTCCCTCTCTGATCAGATATATGTGTTTTTGTATGTATATATGTATTTATAAATGTGTATATACATGTATGTATGCATATGTGTATATATGTAAGTATATGTATATATGTGCATGCATATATACAGATATATTGCTATTGATAGATCTATATGTAGATCTATCTACATAGATATAAATATATCTATATATGTACATGTATATGTATACATGTATATGTATACATGTGTGCATATATGTATAGATACATATTCATACATGTGTATGCATGTAGATATTATGCTATATATATGGTATAATACTGATACAATATAAAATAAGATAATATGAAAATATAAAAATAAATATAAAATATTTTAAAACATAAAATAATATAAAAATGCAATCTTGAATGTGCATGGTTGTTTGCACTTGTCTCTCCATTAGAATGGAAACTCCTTCAGGGTATGAATTATTTTTTTGACTTTCTGTATATCTCCAAGGTTTAATACAGTGTCTGGCACATATTAAGCACTTAATAAAGATTTCTTTACTGCTGACTGACTGGCTGCCTTCTTAGTATTTAAGGACAAATCTGCGCGTTGATAGATGTGTATCTTACATTTTAGTCAAAGCCAATAAAAAGCACTGTGATCAAGACCAACCGATAATGAAAATCCCTTGGCAATTTTCTCCCTACAATGACCCACATATAAAATATAAGAGCTTAAAATTCAAATATGATTTCCTTCATGCGGGCACACCAATGTTTACTCTGATTCTCTAGCTTACTACGAGGCAAGGTTTAGAAGTTTGAGTATATAATCTTCAGCGACCTTAATTTTTTATTCACCAAACATGAAATATCACAAGGCAGAAATTCTCAGTTATTATAATGATCCCTTGACAAATCTGCAGAAATCAAGAGATATTAAGAATATTACCTATTATACTATTTCATGTCAGGAACATCCCATTAAGCTTTTCTTCTGAAAGCCAACATTTTCAAGCTTTTCCTGAAGAGAAAAAAAATAGCTGTTAGGAAAAATAATCTCCTTTTGTATTTTCAGCTATAAATTTACTATGAGTACTTTGAATATAAGTCTCACTAGGCCCCTTTCTCTTTATCCCCAAATTAATAGGCTAGATTTCATTCATCTTAAAGCTGTATTAGTTCCCAATAATATATCAAAAGTTAAACTACCAGAAACAAACAAATGATACTTTAAAGCCTCTGGAGAAAAGATGATGTAAAAACCAATTTTTAAAATGAAAAAAAGGCTCTGAAGATTTTTTTAAAAAATCATTTACCAAAGTACACTTTTTATCACTGTTTCTACAATTACTTTTTCCTGATGTTTTCTTAACATGTATGATTTTATCTATAGAAATACTAACGTACTGGTTTTAGTAGTATATCATACTATGGAAAAGTAACAATCACTTGGCCATTTTGCTACTGCAACGGCTCATTCCAACTTCCTTCCTTTTTGATTATTTAAATTAAGCATACTGAGCCATAGGACATTAAAGGTTAATTGTTTGTTACATCTTTTAAATATTCAGAAATGAAATCCGGAAACACTAAAGTATTTGCTTCCTCATGTAATGATTTTTATGACATTAAGAAATGAATGTAATTTATTGAGATACATGGTAGCTTTATAGAAATGGCAATGGGCTAATAGTACTCGGAAGATCTGTGATCTAGCGCAGCTGTTTAAGTGCTTTGATATGTGTTAGGCTAATTCACAACTTCCTTCAGTCTCAGTTCCCTCATCTGCAAAATATCAGTCAATCATTTGTATAAGACCTACACACTATACTGTACTCCGAGGATAGAAAGGGCAAAAATTAAATAAAATATGAAATAGTCCCTGTGCCTCAAAGAACTTCCATTTTGTCATGGAAACAACATGTATACAGTAAATGATTACAAATTATAAAAAGTAATTTTGTAGGGATGAGGCTGATTGGGAATTTCTTTTAAACTGGAGAAAACTCAGGACAACCTATTATGGGAGGCAACAACTGAACTGAACCTTATAGAAAGTGGAGCATTCTTAGAGGTGGTAGGATGGGGAATAGTTGACAACATAAAGGCATGAAAATGGTAAACAGAACATTGTATGTGGGGAACAATAGCAAATAGGTTACCCTAGCCAGAACAGGAAGGATTCAAAGTAGAGTAAAGGGTACCAAAGAAGGAGAGGCAGGCAGGATCCTGGATGTAAAGGGCTTCAAATGTCAAATAGAGGAGTCGATCCCAGAAGCAACAGAGAGTTTTTCTACAAGACAGGTTAATTTGATAATCATCAACATAATGATCATAATTCTATCCCTAGGAGCTGATGAGATCACCAGGTGAGGTAATATAGAGTGAGAAGAGACTTAGAGTGAAGTTAGAATGCTGAGGGACACCTTAGATCAGAAGATATGATTTAGAAGAGGATACAGCAAATGAGACATTGAAAGACTGATCAATGTGGTAGGAGAAAAACCAGGAGAGACTAGTGTCCCAAAAACCTAGAGAGAAGAGAATACCAACACAACAGTGCCAAAGACTACAAAATAGTCAAGGAGAATAAGGCTTGAGAAAAGGTCATTGGATGTGATGGTTGGGAGATCATTAGTAGTTTTGGAGAGAGCAGTTTTCGTTGAGTGATAGGGTCAGAAACTAGATTGAAAGGGATTAAGGTGAGAGTGAGAGAAGAGAAAGAGGAAACATCTATTGTAGATGGTCTTCTTAAGAAGTTTAGCCCAAAGGACAGAAGATAAATAGGAATCGGAGTAGCAGGGATAAAAAGAACAACTTTTAGAATGGGGAGATATGGACATGTTTGTAGGCAGTTGGAAATTAGCCAGTAGTGAGGGAGAGATGGAAAATAAATGAAAGAGTGGAGATGACAGAAGGGTCAGTATGATGGAGGAAATGGGATGGAAGGGAGCTACTCAAAAAGATAGAGGAATTAGCCATAATGAAGATTAAGGCCACTTCATCATGTGCAACAGGGATGAAGGTGGAAAAAGTAGCATGAGGCACTTGAGTGATAGGAGATGAGGAAGAGTAAAGAAGAGGGAGCTTGCGGTGGATAGCCTCAATCTTTTTTTCTAAAAAATAATATGAGGCAAGATTTACCACTGAGAGAGTGGGGAGGGAGGAGCCATGGGAGGTTTGAGGAGGGATAAAAAGGTTTGGAAAAGTCTGTGAAGAGTGGGATAGTGAGTTGATTAGGACAGTACAGTAGGATTGCCTAGCAGAAATGAGGGCCCATTGAAGTTATGGGGCATAAATTAGTAGTGGTTCCAGTGTCAGAATGACTATGTCATATTCTCTGCCTTCATTTAGCAGAGTATGTGTAGATGCAAAGGCAGTGAACGGTAGAAGTGATTCAATATTGAGGTTTGGCTGGGTGTAATCAGCGATATGATAACGGGCATAGGAATTCAAGGAAGAGGACAAGGTAGAATTGAATTTGATTCACAAAGGAGTAAAGATGTGAGAAAATGAAAAAGTGGCTAGTGTAGGAGAGATGGCCTGGGGAAGAATTGAGGGGTCAAGGGACTGGAGGTCATGATGTGGACAAAGATTAAGACTATGTAAGGGAAGGCAGAGAGAGGTGAAAAGCAAATAGATTAAAGTCAGATAAAGGGATTTTAGAATTCCTGAACATGGAGATTATACAATTATGAATGATAACAAGATCAAAATTATGAATGCCTTTGTATGTGACTGAGGTGGAGTAGAAGAGTACCTCATGAGAGAAACATAGGTTGAGCAACTAAGTGGTTAGGGTATTTGAGGGAGAATCTCTCTCTCTCTCTCTCTCTCTCTCTCTCTCTCTCTCTCTCTCTCTGTGAGTGTGTCTCTGGCTCTCTGGCTCTCCTCTGTCACTCTCCTTCTAGTACTGAATTGGGAATAGTTGGGGAGGAGAGAAAAATTACAAACCAGGTATCAAACTCATAGATAAAAGAAGGGGAGTGACCTAAGTGTCTGTAGACAATAGCTACCAGGATTTTGATTGGGTGGTAGATATGAATAGCATGAATTTAGAAAGAAGAGAGATTACTGAGTAATGGAGGAAGTAGGAGAACTAGGAAGGGGGAATGTGGAGCAAGAAGTATTCCAGCTCCCCTGCTTTAACCAGTGAGCTGAGGACAATGAGTGAAAGTGCAGTCAGTACTAGAAAGGGTAACCAGAGAGGTATTGTCATCGGGGGCGTGCCAGGTTTCAATAGGAGCTAGTAGTTGGAAGGAATGGAAAAGGAATAGATTTAAGATGAAGGGAAGTTTGTTGCCCATGGAACAAGTATTTCAGAGTGCCCAGTGGAAGGTCTGGGTGGAGTTCAGATGAAACTTTGGGGTGGGATGGTTCAAGGGAATGAGAATAAGGAATTAGGTCACAGAGGGGTGTTGAGTAGATTTTGTATTATATCTACAAGAGTTTAGAGTCTCTGAGATATGAAGATTATAATTATATGCGAGAATGTACATCATCATCGAGTGGAGGCCACTATTCATCTACCCTCAAAGGACAGGCACAAGAGGAGATAAAGAGGGAGACTGGGCTGGCAACAGGAGGTGGTAGATGCCTTGTGCTAGTACAGATAGAAGTTATTGCTTTAGGATAGATGGTAGTTTTCCTGCCTGGTCTCTTGCAGTTTTTCTTCAGGAGATGGTGTGTGCTGAATAGGAGATGGAAAGCTCAGGGTGCTAGCACACCCACAGTCTGAGGTCTTCTCACCTGGGAGGTTGTCCATGAAGTGGTGTTGGGTAATGGCAAACTCCCTGAGTGGATGGAAGACTCCTGGCCTGGACACAAGCAGCTTTTCCTCAGGGGATGCGTTGCACTGAGCAGGAGATGGAAAGCTCAGGACTGTCATGAATTAAGACAAATCATGGCAGGGATGAAAAACATAAAGGAAAATAAGGCCATTCCTTCTTTTTGAGTAGTTTGACTTCTCCTGATTGACATTTTTTTTTTAACTTTTAACATTTATTTTCACAAAATTTTGGGTTACAAATTTTCTCCCCTTTTATCCCCTCCCCCACCCCAAACCCAAGCATTCTAGTTGCCCCTGTGACCAATCTGCTCTCTCCTCTATCCTCCCTCCCTGCCCTTGTCTCTGTCTTCTCTTTTGTCCTGTAGGGCCAGATAGCTTTCTTAACCCCTTAACCTGTATTTCTTATTTCCCAGTGGTAAGAACATTACATTTGATCCCAACACTTGAGTTCCAACTTCTTTAGCTCCCTCTCTCTCCACCCCTTCCCCTTAGAAGACAAGCAATTCAATATAGGCCAAATCTGTGTAGTTTTGCAAATGATTTCCATACTAGTTGTGTTGTATAGGACTAACTATATTTCCCTCCATCCTATCCTGTCCCCCATTACTTCTATTCTCTTATGATCCTTTCCCTCCTCATGAGTGTCGACCTCGGATTGCATTCTCCTCCCCATGCCCTCCCCTCCATCCTCCCCCCCACCCTGCTTGTGCCCCTGTCCCCCACTCTCCTGTATTATGAGATAGGTTTTCCTATCAAAATGAGTGTGCATTTTATTCTTTCCTTTCGTGGAATGTGATGAGAGTAGACCTCATGTTTTTCTCTTGCCTCCCCTCTTTATCCCTCCACTAATAAGTCTTTTGCTTGCCTCTTTTATGAGAGATAATTTGCCCCATTCAACTTCTCCCTTTCTCCTCCCAATATATTTCTCTCTCACTGCTTGATTTCATTTTTTTTAAAGATATGATCCCATCCTCTTCAATTCACTCTGTGCACTCTGTCTCTATGTGTGTGTGCGTGTGTGCATGTGTGTGTGTGTAATCCCACCCAGTACCCAGATACTGAATAGTTTCAAGAGTTATAAATATTGTCTTTCCATGTAGGAATGAAAACAGTTCAACTTTAGTAAGTCCCTTATGACTTCTCTTTGCTGTTCACCTTTTCATGGTTCTCTTCATTCTTGTGTTAGAAAGTCAAATTTTCTTTTCAGCTCTGGTCTTTTCATCAAGAAAATTTGAAAATTCTCTATTTCATTGAAAGACTATTTTTTCTCCTGAAGTATTACACTCAGTTTTGCTGGGTAGGTGATTCTTGGTTTTAGTACTAGTTCCTTTGACTTCTGGAATATCCTATTCCATTCCCTTCGATCCCTTAATGTAGAGGGTGCTAGATCTTGTGTTATCCTGATTGTATTTCCACAATACTTGAATTGTTTCTTTCTAGCTGCTTGCAATATTTTCTCTTTCACCTGGGAATTCTGGAATTTGGCCACAATGTTCCTAGGAGTTTCTCTTTTTGGATCTCTTTCATGCGGTGTTCTGCAGATTCCTTGAATATTTATTTTGCCCTCTGGTTCTAGAATCTCAGGGCAGTTTTCCTTGATAATTTCATGGAAGATGATGTCTAGGCTCTTCTTTTGACCATGGTTTTCAGGTAGTCCCAGAATTTTTACATTGTCTCTCCTGATTCTATTTTCCAGGTCAGTTGTTTTTCCAATAAGATATTTCACATTACCTTCCATTTTTCGAATCTTCTCGCTATGTTCTGTGATATCTGTCTTTCTCATAAAGTCCTTAGCATCCATCTGTGCCATTCCAGTTTTGAAAGATCTATTTTCTTCAGTGAGCTTTTGAATCTCCTTTTCCATTTGGCTAATTCTGCTTTTGAAAGCATTCTTCTCCTCATTGGCCTTTTGAACCTCTTTTGCCAATTGAGTTAGGCTAATTTTCAAGGTGTTAATTTCTTCAACATTTTTTTGGTTCTCCTTTAGCAGGGAGCTGATCTGTTTTTCATGCTTCTCTTTCATCCCTCTCATTTCTCTTCCCAGTTTTTCCTCCACCTCTCTAACTTGATTTTCAAAATTCTTTTTGAGCTCTTCCATGGCCTGAGCCCATTGGGTGGGCTGGGGCACAGAATCCTTGATTTCTGTGTCTTTGCCTGATGGTAAGCATTATTCTTCCTCATCAGAAAGGAAGGGAGGAAGTGTCTTTTCTCCAAGAGAGTACCCTTCAATAGTTTTATTTCTTTTCCCTTTTCTGGGCATTCTCCCCAGCCAGTGGCTTGACCTCTGAATATTCTCCTCACACCCACCTCACCTCCTGATCCTCCCAGCCAGCGTTTGGGGACTGAGATTCAAATGCTGCTTCCAGCCTTAGGGCTTTTGGTGGGGGCAGGGCTGCTATTCAGTGTGAGAATTAAGTTCAGATGGTCAGGTCGGGGCAGGGCTGCCTCTCAGGCACAGTTCCCTCAGGGGGTTTATGCACAGACCTTCCACAATGGATCCAGGCTCCCGCCTGCTTGGGGAGCCCCTGTCTGCAGCCGCCTCTCAGCTTCTATCTCGGGGGGGGGCAGGCCATGGGGGCACCCCACTCCCCTCTCGACCCGCCAAAGAGACTCTCTCACCGACTCTTGTCACCTGTGGGTGGGGGGGCTTGTGCAGCTGCTGGAGATCCCGTCTCTGAAGCCTGCTCGGATCTGTACCTCTCAGAGCCGCGGCCGCCGCAGGGCTGGGCTCCGCGTCTGCAGCACGACGGACCTTTTGTGAGAGGTTTGCAGGTCCCTCTGAGGGTGGAGGGACCCGCGTGGCCGCTGGAGATCCCGTCCCTGAAGCCCGCTCGGATCTTTTCCTCATGGTGTCGCGGCCACTGCAGGGCTGCACTCAGCTCCCAGTCCCGGCGCCCAGTCCACAGCACGAAGGACCCCCCGCGAGCGGTTTGCAGGTGTCTCCGGAACAGAAATCTCCCTCGCTCCAATATTCCGTGGCCTCTGGGTGCAGAATTCACCGTGAGTTGGTCCCCTCTAGCCATTCTGTGGGTTGTGGGTTCGGAGCTATGTGTATGTGCGTCTTTCTACTCCGCCATCTTGGCTCCGCCCCCTGATTGACATTTAAAGTCAAGTCTGATCCTGTCTATTGGGTCTTAGAGTGTTTTCACAGTTTGTCTTTTATAAAAACCTTCTAACTATGTCTCTTTCCCCCATTTCCACCTTTAGTGCAACTCTCCCATAAAGTCCCCTTCTGACCACTTATGGCCATGACCAAAATTCAGGCCCTCAGTACCCTTTCCTGACTTTTGTCTCTCCCCATTTCAATCTACTATCCACTTAGTTGACAAAGTGATTTTTCTAAAGCAGAGGTCTAACCATGTCACTCTCCCCACTGAATAAACTCCAGTGATTCCCTGTTATGTCTAGGATCAAATCTTTTGTATAGCTTTTCAAGCTTTTCATAGCCAGGTCCCTTCCTACCTTTCAAATCTCTTGATACTTTACTTCCTTACTCTTAGATTCAATCTATCCTCCATTGAATTCAGCCACCAAAGAGATTTTCCTAAAGCATAGGTCTAACCATGTCATTCTCCTATATCGTCGATGCCAGTGGCTCCCTATCACCCCCAGGATCAAATACAACATTTTCTGTTTGGCATTCAAAACCTTTCACAATCTGGCCCCCTCCTGCCTTTCCAGTCTTCTTTCACCTTATTCCCTGCTATATATATTCTTCCATCCACACTGTTCTCTGTGCTGTTCCACAAAGAAGACATTCTGTTTCTTAGCTGTGGGCATTGTCTCTGTCTCTAATGCCTGGAATGCTCTCCCTCCTTGTCTCTGTGTACTGACTCCCCTGGCTTCTTTTAAGTCTCCACTAAAATCCTGCCTTCCACATGAAACCTTTACGAAACTCTCTTAATTCTAGACCTCCCCTCTTAATTATTTCCTATTTACCCCTTATATTAGATTGCAAGCCACTGGAGTGCAGTGACTCTTTTTTTCCTCTTTTCATATTCCCCAGTACTTAACACAGTACCTGTAACATACAGTAACTGCTTTTTAATATTTATTGAATTGAATTGATAAAACAACACTTGCCTACTTGCACACCTATCTCTGTGCTTTTACACTGACTATACTAACGTATGGAATATTCTCCCTGATGACTGCTGGTGCTTAGCTTTCATGGATTCCTTTAAGACTCAGCTCAACTTCTACCTTCATAAGTCTTCTTATCATTTCTCAAGATGCTAGTACTTTTCATCATTTCATGGAATTCTATCCATGTTTTTCTAAGATCATCAAGCTCATTTCTTACAGCACAGGAGTATTTCATCACAATCACATGTGACAAATTTTCAGCCACTCCCTAAAGGATGGGCATCCCCACAATTCTACTACTTTGCCACTACAAAGAGATTTGCTATAAATATTTTAAAACATATAAGTTCTTTTCCCTTTTCCCTAATTATTTAGAGAAAAAAGTCTAGTAGTAGTATTAGCTACAGATGACATATTAAGGAAGATACTATCTGCATCCAGAGGGGAAAAAAACCTGATAAATAGTAGCATGTATGGGATGGTTTCACACATGCACATGTACACACACACATATACACACATTTATGACTAATGATAGTCATCTCTAGAGTAAGGGGGAGGGAAGGAAAAAAGGAAAAAATGTTATGTGATAACTTTATTATATGTTTAAAAGAAATAGCAAGTTGTACATAATAGATTCACAGTTTTATGTATAATCACATTTTTTCTATTCTACAGTAATTCAGAAATGCTTGTTTTATTTCTTCAGTTCAGAAAAAAAATCTTAAGAAAAGATGCAAATGTTTTTCTGTAGAGAATTTTTTTCCAACTACTCTGCTTACACTTTAATATCCTTACTTATTTATACTTTTTCTCCCCCATTGGAATGTGGACTTTTTGAGTAGAGGGACAATGTTTTGGCCTCTCTTTTTATGCTCAACGTTTAGCCCAGATGGCTGGAGGTTAATTTTGTTCAATAATTTCCACCATGTCTAACTCCTTGTGACTCCATTTTGGGGTTTTCTTGGCAAAGATACTATAGCAGTTTGTCATTTTCTTCTCCAACTCATTTTACAGATGAGGAAATTGAGGTAAACAGTATTAACAGGTAAACAGGGTCACACAGCTAGGAATTGCCTGAGACTGGATTTGAACTGAAGATGAGTCTTCTTGGTTCCTATCCAGGGTTCTATCTATGGTGCCAATTTAAGAAGACTACTAAATTATAGAGATGATATTGTAGAGAATGAATTGTTTAGCAGGGGGGAAAAGGTTCATGTTCTTACCTTTCTCCCTCTAATATTTCTGTTTTAGCCAATGAACCAAGGGATTATCCTACATTTATTTCAAGTACTACCTTAGGGAAAAATGCTTAGTACACTATTACTTAGAACAAGAAAGTCAATGAACTCATAAGTAACACTGGAAAGTTTTCAATGTCTTGGGGACACTCTTTAGAGGGCAGAAAATTCAATCTTGGTAGTATCTAAGAAATAACAACCACAACAACTTTTATGAATTTGTTAATGATTTACAACGATTCAATACCAAGTTGTTGCTATTGCTTAAGATGTCAGGCCAGCTATGCCAGGACCAGAATCTCCCTGATGAAATTTCATTTGATATCCACAACATGGGAAAGCTTTTCCTAAAAGAAGACAAAGTTGTCCCTTTGATCTCACTTCCTAAATGCAGTTTCCAGGTCATCTAGTGAGATGAAAAGTCCCAGACACGTGGAGTCTCATCCTTTCAGACTTGGGTGCCAAAGACCATGAGAGTGCCCATGTGGGGGTGGCAAGTTATTTTGCAGGGTGGTCTTGAAAGAATTCACAGAGTCAGTCCATCTCCAAACCAAGCAAAGGCATTTATTGAGGATTACATTCTTCAAGTGGGCTAGGTTCCTTAGAGAAGCTAGTAACTAACAAACAAGACAGGAATTTTTTATAAGGCAAAGATGTATATGAATATGCATTATAAAACATATGAATATTAAAATAAAGGAGGGATTTGCTAATATAAGAAGGGATCCTTGCATTGGTAGAACTGCATGTGTGACTACCCAGAATGCATATAGAAAAGACCACTGGGGGGAATATTAATGTATGATAATGATATTATAATAAGCTTCTCTAAGTCATAAGTTCACCTAAGGACAATTCTTTGCTGTTACTATGCAGGTGTTCCCTTCTGTGATTTAGTGGTCAAACAACCTGCTCACTATCCTGTTGGTACTGTTTTTTTGTTTATTGGTTGGCTATTATGGGTCTTGCCTAAAAACAGCCAGATGTGGTTGACATGCTTGGTGCTCTAGTGAGGTATATGAGGAAGCTGAGATTTTGGGGCTGGGGGCAGCAGCTAGATGCCATCATTCAAACTCTGATAACTTACTGGCCAGAAGCATTTCTACGTGGAGATGAGGGAAGCTTCATCCAGAAAAGATGAGTATTCTTTTTTACATTCCTTGCTTTATTAGGGTAAAATAAATCTCCTTTCGGAAATGTTCAACGTCTTATGAGTTCCTCATTTAATTCCAAAATTGAATCTAGACCAAGACCGTGCTGGCATTAGAGGCACACCTCCAGCAACACCTATGTAAAACTTAAGACAAAAGATCCAGTGATCTCATAGGAACGAGACGATGCCTGTCCTTCCTGAGGAATAAAGGACGTGAAATGATCAGACCTATAAGCAATAATCTTCTTCCATTATAAGGTAATATTACAACAATTCAAAACAGGTGAATGAGGCCTCTAGCACGTGAAGCTAACCTGGCAACATCTGAAGAAATGAGCCCCAAGGTAAACAAAATAGGGAGACTTTCAACTTAATCTGGAAAGCTTCTACTTTCCACAAGGAAATGTTCCATTAGAAAAGGGGACAGCAAAAAACAGCCAAAGTTTCCTGTCAGCTTCTCCAAAAGAAAACGTTACCCTAAATCTTTAGGAAAGTTTCTTCAGACATGCTTATTCAAAGCTCGTTATTACCTTTCCCAATTCCATGCCCCCAGGGATCCTGCCATTTCTGATTCATCTAAATAACAAAAAGATAATTAAATAAAAGAAGGAATGTTTAAGGGGCATTCCTTTTATCTATCTTAAGGAAAAGAAGAGACAGTTATATGAAGTAGTGGATAGAAGTAAGGACTTCGGAAGTTCTGAATTCCAATAATCGTAATGATAGCTAGTATTTATATGTCACTTTATGTTTTGCACAGTGATTTACAAACACTATACAGTTTCTTTTCATAACATTTATTCTTATCTGGGAGGTAGGTACTATTACTATCCGTATTTTTTGTTGTTTAGTCATGTCCGACTCATTGTTGACCCCATTTGGAGATGTTTTAACTAAGATATTGAAGTGATTTTACTTTTCCTTCTCCAATCCCTATTTCACAGATGAGGAAACTGAGGAACAGAATGGTTAAGTGATTTGCCCAGGGTTACACAGGATATAGATGTTGATTTGAACTCAGTCTTCCTGACTCCACATCCAGCACTCTTTCCATTAGCACACTTAGCTACTTCAGACTATAGTGCTATGTAGTACTATTGCTAGCTTAACAGTAGCATCTACGTTGCAAAGTTGTTATGAGGATCAAATATAGCGTCATATGTAAAGTGCTTTGCAAACCTTAAAACATGTCAGAGTCTTCTTTTATTAAGTTTGTGATTACTAAGTGATTTTAGAATGTTATGTGAACACACACACATATAATTGATTGAAGAAGTTGGTGGTCTATTATGTAAAAAGACTGGTCATAATGATGTTTCTTGGCAATGTAATCAGGGCAATGCTCAAGTCAACTCACGGTAGCTGGAGAACCAATTGTTAAATTTTCATTATGAGTAGAGCTCAAAAATCAGTAAATTGCACATCAGTGTTTGATTCATTGCTTTGTTGATTGTCTAGACTTAAGAAAGTGATGGAAAAGTGTTAATAACAGAGCCTAAGCTAAAAGCGCATCCTGCATACATTTTTGAATCCAATTGTTAAGTATTTACCAGTACAACTCTAAATATAACCTTCTATTATGAGATCATTTCCATAGGGAAAAAAAAAATCAAGATTCTGGTTCTAGTGCCTTTTCCAGAAATCTAAGTCACTGTAAGGACAAGTACTGCTGGTAATATGAAGTCTTTAGATAGTCTGAAGAATGACTCATTAACATCAGGACAGCTTTCCTGTAGCAAGGTCATTCATCCAATTTTACAACTTTGGCAAAGAAGGCAGCTTTCAGACTGGGTTCAAGTAAGGGCAAGGTGAAGTGGGATGAATAAGAAGGAAGGAGACGCATGAAAGGACTTAGTGAAGTAAAGTAATCAAGCAAGGGAACACAGGTGGAAAACTGTAACCTAGCAGATAGAGTAGTGGATCTGGAGTCGGAAATATTTGGGTTTGAATCCCACCTCTCTTAAGGAAGTCCCTCAATTTCTTTGAGTTTTAGATTCCTTATCTGTAAAATAGGGATAATAACAACTGTTCTAGCTGGTTGATATGGTTTTTGTTATGAAGTGCAAAGTAGATAAAGCATATAAAACATTTTGCCAATTTTAGAGCATTATATGAATGTCAGTTATAGGGATCATAAATCTAGAGCTGGAAGAGGAACATCATTTAGTCTAATCCTTTAATTTCATAGATAAGAAAGCTCAGGCTGAGAGTATTGAAGTTATTTGCCTGAGGCCAAAAGGATGGTAAGTATAAGAGGCTTGATTTCAGGGGGCAGTTAGATGGTGCAGAGGAGAGAATACCAGGCCTTGAATCAGGAAGACTCATCTTCCTGAGTACAAATCCAGCCTCACACACTTCAGCGCTGTGTGACCCTGAGCAAGTCATTTGACCCCATTTGTCTCAGTTTCCTCATATGTAAAGTGAGCTGGAGAAGGAAATGGCAAATTACTCCAGTATCTTTGCTAAGAAAATCCCAAAATGGGGTCAGGAAGAGAGATAGGGCTGAAAAAAACATCAGTAGTCTAAAAGTTATAAATAAATAATGAGAGGCTTTACAATGAACAATTACTATTCCTTAGTGGAAGGGCTATCATGAAAGTGGTAAAAAAAAATTGGTTCATTCATTTTCTTTCTCTTTATCTGTACTCGTATACCAGAATAACAATATTATCAGTTAAAATAAGTTTGAATGTGACAGAGAGAATATTATTAGAGTATTAATAGATTCCCCCAAGATATTTTAAGGTTCATCTTTTCCCACTAGATGAGGTAAAATACATAAATAGACAAATGAGTAAACAAATAACTGAATGGATGGATAGATAAATAAATGAATTACTTAAATAATAAGACCACAATGATTTAAAAAGAGTTTTGCCAGTTACCCCCAACAAAACCAGGCAAAATTTTTAAACTTGATTCTTTCCATGACCAAACTGTATGAATAAGTTGACATATTTTACATTTTCTCATAAAATATATGATTGTTCATTATTTGGTGAATTGAAGCTCACTTTCCATTTCAAGAAAGACAAAAGGGTACTTCATGATTTTACTAAAATGCAAATGAACTAAAACAATGTGTTGTCAAAATGAGAAAGATGAATGCAAAATGTGAGTTCTAAAAGATGATCTGACCTCTTTTTGTCATTCAGAATCATGAAATCTTTCTCTATGGCTTTTTAAAATGTGCAGACTTAGATATTTAATACACCTAACTTTTTTTCTGGAGAAGGAGAAACTTCAATGAACACCCATCCAATCATCCTTTCAGACACACCTGAAATGGGAGATTCCAGAGGTGATCCATGGATTAATGTTGTCATTGAGCATATTTTCCCTCAAGAATTCATCAGTTTGATGTTAAAGGCTCAATGTAGTTACCATGTTCTTTTGCACATGTTCTTTTGAAGAGCAGCTGTTCTGCAGCTTTGTAAAGCTAAAGGCACAAGACAAATGGATGATCTAAAGCAAACTCGGGTGGTCAAACGGTTGATTACATATCAGTTACAGCATGTTGGGCAATCATCCAGTCTACCATTTCTGCAGTGCCGATTTCCAAAGAAAATGTCAATGAGGAACATGCATTGTCTGCCTATTACTGGCTTTAGTTGGATTTCTATAAATGCCGTGCAATATTAATACAAGCCAAATTTGAGCCAATGAATGAACATTATTTCCATGAAACAGTCTCATAATGCTCTGTATTAGGCTTGCTAATCACTCTGACCAATCGTAGGCATCCTAAAATTGATAAGTCTGGTGAATAATTAGTTAGAAAATTGGCAGAATATCCGCACACACACAGAGGCACACACCTATAGGTACACAGACACAGATAAAAATAATTTCTTCCCACCTATCTCTGTATTGTTTATGTTAGCTTGCACTATAGAATTCAGAATGCAGCATTATCCCTGACGAAATCAAATTAAACTTAAATTGAGCTGCTCCATAAGACCAAATCGTAATTCCTTATTTTTCTTTTTTGAAACCAGTGGCGGGCTTTGACTAGCCCTGAACACACAAGGTTGTATTTAAACTATGATAAAACATCTCCTATTGTTCAAATAGAAAAAAAAAATTGGTCAGTTACAGAATTTGGAAATGAGAAGAAAGCAAAGCACATAATAGCAACTATTGAAATGAATGTGTCTTCCTTTTATATTTAAAATTAAGGAAGATTTCTGCCTTGCTTTGCAGGTAGGTACTGAGACCCATTGGTGCCATGTGCCTGGATGTAAGAAAAACAAATAATTTGTCTCATTATTTTGCTGCAGCTCTCTGGTGACTTCCATTTTCTTTTTTTTCTTTTTTTTTTTTTGTATGTGTAATGGTAATTATACAAGGTTTAATATTTCCTCTGAAGTCTTAAAAACAGGCCAAAATGAAGGGGGGATACTTCATTGAATCATACCTAGGACTATACTCACTTGGAATTTTCTTATTAAGAGGATAATTCGTTTAAAATAAACAAACAAAAAACCCTGGTGACCTAAAATATACAAGAACAAATCTAATAAAAGGTTAAGAATCTCTGAAAAATATTGTCCCTTTGCAACGTCTTCATATATTCCTAAGTATATGTTCTCTTAAGAATTTGATCCATTCTTCATGTAATGTATAGAATTTAACCAGATAGCTTTTCTTCACTTGTTTAAAAAAAGCAGAAATCGAAGTGAATTTTACAATGTAGATGGACATATAAATGTGTGTATTAATTATTATGTTTATTAACTAAATACTACTGTATATGTATGCAAATATGTCGTGATAAAATACATAGTCCTAATTCCAAAGAACTTATGAGATTTCTTCTTCATATAATGATTTTTAATATTTTTTTTGGTAGTTTTAGCAAAAGAGTCACTACCATGTTGGGAGTACCATTCTAATTGGTTCCTCTGTGGAGGGAAAAGAAATGTGAATCATTTCAATTCACACTAATTCTGAGAATGTTTCAGGTCATTGACCTGCACAGATAGGATGTACATTAAACTCCACCTATCATTTCATGATATATTTAATTTCTGTATACTAGATCTCACATGTTCCCATTGTAATCATATATGTTGGTTATTTCATTTTGGTACATATGTGGGAGGTGGGTTGAGGAGAACTTGATACATGTCATTCAAGTGTTGCCCATGTGTATAAAGAAAACAGATTTAAAAAATATATTTTAAATAAACCTAAAAATTATTTTAAAATAGATTTTTAAACATTTCTTACTAAATAAGTGATTAAAATTATGTACATCAGAGTGAAAATTTCTATCCCAAAGTGAAGGAATAGAAACAAACATTTTTGTGAACTTTGTATCTTTAAAAAATTGGGCAAGTGGGTATGTACAGGCTTAGGCTCAAGTTAAAAATAATTTTCACTTCAAATTCTGGATGTAGTAGTGACTGTGGAAGTACAATCACAAAATACGAAATTATTTAATAGCAGCTTTATGTAAGGTTGGTAATGAGAGACTTGAAATATATTAAGAACTTTCATTTATTAACTGAGATATTGTGATGTGGGAAAAGGCTTTTCCCAACCTTTTTAGAACTTTAATGAGGCCATTTTAAAAGATTACTACCACCTCCTCAATACACCCAACTTCTCAATCCTGCTCTCAGGGAATCACATGAGTACTTGACCTCAGTAAGATTTTAAGAAGAAAAACAAACTTCATAAAACTTAATCACATTAGTTAAAGCTGGAAGGGTGTTTTAATGTGCCTCCTAAGCTACCAAGTTCCATTACCTGAAAACCATCAACATAATCCTTCCTAAGAAAGAAAGGAATGAATCAAATTGAAAAGATTTGTAATTGAATTATCCTCAGTCTCTGGGCCAATTAGAAACATTTTTTATAAGAACACCTAGATATAACCTTGACTGTTTCTAATTAGTCCATCAGCTCAGATAATAAGAAAACGCAAGAACACTTTTACAGTGTTGTAAATTGAAAAGGGTTCATATTGTTGATAGCACACATATTACATATATGAACAGACAAAGAGAGCAAAGGGGGGAGAGAAAGTACATTTATAATAAGTTGCAGTGGTATGACATAACATATTTCCATTAGTGATTAATCAAGGTCATTCCTTCACAAGGAGGAAGTTATAATTTTATTGTTCTCTAGTTCGTATTCTTTTTGGAGTTGACTTTTTTTTAAAAGCTACTTAGATTTTTCTTTTAGAAGTAAAATGCTCAGAGAAGGGATAACTTCAAAGAAGAGTCACAAGCTGAAAGACTGATTACCTTTGGTGTCAAATAAAAGAGAAAGAAAGAGAAAGAGAGAGAGAGAGAGAGAGAGAGAGAGAGAGAGAGAGAAAGAGAAAGAGAGACAGACAGACAGAGATAAGAGTTTAATTTTATTTACTGACAGATTGGAGATTTTTAAATCATTCAAAGAAAGAGTCAATATATAAATTTTTAAAAAGAAACACGATTAAGGTACAATTAGATGAATTTTGAACTTTTTGTTTTGGTCTTATATTCAGGAAGTTCAGAATCATATATAAACATACATATGAATATGTATATATACTTGTGTATACATATGTACATATACACATGTATGTTTATATACATCTATATGTATTATGTACATCTAATCTATCATCTATCAATAACTTTGCCTCCATGTCTACTATATATGTATGTATGTGTACATACACATATATACACATAAATACACACACACACATATATATATATACATACATACAAATAAAAGTTTTGGTCAGGTGGCTTCCTTGCTTGAATAAAAAAAAAAACAATAGCTTTGACAAAAAAAACATTTATCTTTATTTTCAAAACTTGAAAATTTTTAGTGAGAGTTAAAAAAAATAACTCGATATTTATGAAGCAAATTTAATAAGATCAGTTTTAAGAAAGTCGTCTGGGACAAAACAAAAAAGTTTCAATTTTTCTAATTTTTTTTTGTCTTTCCTGTATAGAGTTGACAGTGATTTTAAAAGCAGTGGTGTACAGATAGGGGAAGATATACACTTAGAGAAACAGTCTAATAATTAGAAAGGAATGGAACTTTAACTTTGAGAAGCAAGGGCTGGGGGGAGGGGCAGGAAGAACAAAACAATTTCAGATTTTCCAAAGTCTCTTCTTTACAAGACTAACCTAATTCAACAGAAATTTTTCCTCACTATAATTTGCATAATCATATTTTCAGTTTTAGAAACTCACTTCTCTAATCTTCGTGACGCACAATGAGCTTGACAAGAACAGACCTGTACACCAAATCTGCAACAGAGGTAAAGCATTTCCCTCATTACCAAGCTTGCCAATTTGGCAATTTTGAGAGATTACAAGGAAATGAAAGTGGAATATGATTTGATTTAATACTCTAGATTGATTTTTAAATTTGTGTTCTTTAAAATATGGGATTGTTTTAGTCTATAGATAATAATGAAGATAAAGTAAATATTTTGAGGATCTAGTGCCAAAAATACAATTTAATCATCATTTGGAATGGATTATCAAAAGCAATCTGATGTCAATGAGAATGGCCAGATGATACTGAACAAATAGAATCAGATCCATCTTCAAGAAGGGAGAGAGATTTATAAAGACATCGGACAAATTCCATTTCATTACTTAAAGAGCTCTAAATGAACTATAAAGAAGTACTTAGCTACTATGTGATTGCTATTTTTCAATTTTTCAATGAGATATTGTATTGTAGTAGAGAGCTAGTCAGCCTTTAAATCAGGAATACTTGGGTTTAAATTCCCCCTTTGACAACGTGTTTGTGACCCTGGGCAAATCATTTAACTTCTCGTTTTTAAGGCTGGAAGGCTGTAAGCTGCATTCATATTCTAGAGGTCCCTACACCAATTAAATCACAGGTCTAGCTACCCCCCCCACCAAAAACTAAAAAAGTTTTCTCTTGATGAAATGCAACCGTCTGGAAGAAAACTGTAATGAGGTATTTTCCTAATCAGTCTATATTTTAATGTAATTTTAGGGTCACAATGTTTAGTTATACAATCTGCTCTAGTATACAAGTAACGTTTAACATTTCTAATGGCAATAGTAGAAATGTAAAAGTGTGAGAAATAATATAAAATTCTCTATTTTCAGTCTTTTTTCCTATTAGGAACATTTATGTCCATCATCAATGCAGATCATGATTAATTTGTGCTTTAGGGAAGAAAAAGAAATCACCAGATGCCAAACTTTGGGTTATGAACTTTTCAGGCTGATTCTTGCATAATGACAGATATACTTGCCCACATTTGAATGCCTTGAAACTTACTAGAACCTATGGAGTATGGGTTCCTTTGACTTAACCTTAGAAAACCCAGGGTTAGAATCACAAGATAATAAGGTGCCAAAGTCAGGTATTAGTAGAAAATTAGGAATATTGAAGAAGTTAAAGTATTAAGCACATGGGAGTTAGTGAAGAAATGTGAACATCAGGTCCTTTTTTAAAAATTGTTACAACACATATCTTTTTAGATTAAAAATTCTTACCTCCTTACTTAACACTGATGGTCTAGTGGGGCTTTTCATACTTAATACCAATTTTCCAGACATATCATGGTGATAATAAATACTATACATTATGAGCACACTATTTTCTTCTGCTAGCCTATACTCACTGGGAAAAAGAGATGGGGGAAAAACGAAAATATTGGCAGGGAATTCCCAATTGTCTACATGAAATTTTATTTGTGATAATTCAATTCTAGGTCATAAACCCCCTTTTCATGGTGATTCACAATCTTTCTCAGGGGAAAAAATGCCCTCACTAGGCCATGCCCTTTCTGAGGAGATATATAGGTCATGTTCAGGCTCCTTAAGTCATTCCCTTGAGCCTTATCACCAAATATGTCAATTATGAAGTATGAAACCATACTTTGCTCCCCCAAGGAGAATGAAGAATTATACAACCATATAAGACTTAAACCCTCTTTTTTTGCAATCTACATCCAAGAGGGTGGTGCCTTTGGGACAGAGAAAGACCTTGATAAGATAAATTTGGGTTGGCTCCAAAGTAGCAACATTGAGTTGCCTGCAAGATGCCATTACAGGTGTGATACTATTAATAATGTTAAAAATTCATTTTATTCACTATCCCTTAGTCATGAAATGTGTCTTTTCAGATTCAGTATAATAAACAAGTTAGATAAAAACAAAATCTCAGTTCTAAAAACTCAAAATGAGGAGACACCAGTAAGAAGTATATACCTGCAAAAAAAAGTAGCAATGTTCTGGGGCTGAAGTTTAGACTGAATGCATTTGTTTGTTGAAGAAGAGCTGACAAAAAGTAAAGATCTTTTGAAATAAAGTCCCAGTTAAATGAATGTGGTCTTTAATTTTCAACTTCCCTTCCACACAGACCTCCTCTCTCTTCAACTCTTTATTTTGCAGGTTAGAAATGCCATATGCTTTGTGGACATCCTACCAGGTAGTCAGCAAAAAGTGAATGCACTTTATTATGAGGTTTCCTGAGGGGGCAGGTGTCCTGGGCACTTTAAAACCATTAATAATAAATTTGCATTTGTTATTGATGTCTTAATGTTACAAGTGGCTCAGTGCAGTTACAAGAAAACATAAGGAAAAACGTGGGCTTAGAGAAATTACATTTTCTAACCAGAGGAACATCAATATGCCACTTTTATTTTCCTCTCCTGATAAACTGTAGCGAGGTAAAAATGCCTTACTACACTAAAATCTTACCTTGAGGTTACATGCCATCTATCTGTAGCTAAGGCATGAGGAAACAATATAGTTCTTGCCAGCACAAAAAACAAAAGTCAGGCTACTGAGGGATTGTCTACATTTTTTATATTTATGTTATGGTTAATCATACCCTTGCAGCTTGTAATCCCTTCAATTTCTGACTTCATCCATTAAGGGTTAGGTGTTAATATCACCAGTCTTCATCATAGTCTAGCCAAGTAATGGGAATATCACATAATATAGAGATGGCGAGAACAGTAGCCCTAACACCTAGAACTGATTTATTAAAAACAACAAACAAACAATGACTAAAAGACATACTTCTGCAGGTAACTGCTGGGAGAGTTTTTAGGTTTCTGGTTTTTCATGTATATAATGGGCACAGGACATATGAATATAAGTATGCTCAATTTGAAGGAGTGCAATTTTTTAAATGAAAAGTATTCCATAACTCAATGATTGGCATAGCATTTGACATCATAATGCAATCTTGTATTGGCTGAAAAAGTTTAGTTTAAATTAAAGTAGGAGAAGGGGACAGTGAAAGGATGCTTAGGTCTGCACCCTCAGTTTATAGGAGTGTATTGACTGTATAGTTTGGAATCTTGGAAAAGGTTAACTTGGAGTTCAAAGGAGTTGATGTTCCTTGTTATTACAGCTCCAAAAGAAAACCTGGAATATCTTACCTTTAATTGAATCAGATTTATTCATTTTATGCAATTAAAGTTTGACTTTGTAATACAGTAATAAAATTTCTTCCTCTTTGGAAACATGACAGCCTTTCTCCCACTGTTCATCTACACAGCCATGTAATGGAGACCTATATATATGTATATATATATATATAATATACACATATGTATATATGTATGTATACACACTCACACACACATATATATATATGTATGTATGTATTTATGCAAGAATTCCTCCAAAAGCAAGCTCTAATTTCTGATTCTGTCCAAAGAGAGATGCATATAAATCTCTATGACTAGAAGAGATAAGAAGATTATAAAAATGTCAATACACATCATAACCCTGAACATCTAACCCAGAGATAAAGGGAGAGTCATGGGTTACTATGGCATTGGTAGCATGATAATCTATAACAAATCTATGGAGAATCTCAAACTGTAAGGAATACAACGACTTTCTTAAAACAAGAACAACACATGAGGGAAAAAAGCAAGCCGTGGAAACATAAATTCTGCTTGAGTTTTGTGTCACTAAGACAGAATAGTTCAAAATCAAATATTATGTGAAGTGCTTTAGATTGCTCTTATGAAAGGCACTATAGAAATGTCACCCTATTATAACCTACTGTATTTAAGAATTAGCTACAGCAGGACAGCCACAGGAGATGAATATATACTGATGTGATCATCGCCTTCAATTGCCCACCAGCCATTAATACAAGGCACTCTTCAGAAAAGAAGCTGGAAGACAAAGAAATAAACACATTATTTAAAAAAAAGGACTGCATTTAATACCAGGATTTTCTCCCCATTCTAAGAGACTCTCCTACTACAGTATTTTCTCTTTAATAATAGGAGCCTTTCATTTAAATGATGCAATCAGTATGCCACAAGCGGGTTCTTTCTTTGGTGGGAGGAGTCAGCAGCTCCAACATTCAATTGACCTGTTTCCAAATAATCTACAGAAAAAAAATGAAGTTTAAGCCCTCTAACAAGAGCAGTTTTCACAGTCTAGCATACAAAGAGAAGGATTCGGTAAAAAGATGAGAGGGCAAGCCGCATTGTGCTGGCCCACTTAAATCTTATTTCCAATTCACTAAATGTGTTATTTGACTTGGCAAGTGAGCTGGCATGTGTATTAGATCAGCAGGGAGCCTAATCAAGGAGATGCCAAGTTTGCTGCAGCCCCTCTGTGCTGCATTAGCCTCAACTAGTGACCTTAAGCAAAGTGGGTGGTTGAACCCAAAAGAGAATAGCTTTAACTTTTGCTTGAAGTTCAGCCTCATTTGAAGTCTCCTTTTGTGCTTTATTCCAAAAAAAAATGCAAAAAGCATTTAACAGAATGGAATCTAGTCTGCTCAGCACCATCTTCACATGCAAGGCTTTATAGAAGCTTGCCTCCATTAATGCTGACGCATGCAAAAGAGAAGAAAAAGCATGAACTCAGCGAAGGCACTTGATTTTGCAGCTGCAGAACAATTCGCTTTGTAGCTCAGTAACTCAGATGGGGTTTTTCCACCCAGATAAACTGCTAATTTGCTAATTGATACAAAAAGTATTTTCAAATATTAAATAAACTGCAAATAAAGCAAAAAAAATGGACATCAAATTACAGAGTAGTAGGAAAGACATGCTTTTGTCCATCTTTCCTAAATAGAAAAGAATTTTAATGCTTCTTAAACACCTCATCTTTTCTCTATCATCCTAGTTTCATGTACTAGGTGGTGAGTATAATAAACCTGCTCAAATGTACTTAGTACTGTGTGAAGGATTTTAGTAACTGCAGTTTTTACCAAAAAATACATTGCAGTGTGCAAATAATCCATCTAACATGAATTTTGCTGTCAAAACCATGCACTCATGGTTTGATTTTCCTAATTGTAATGTTGCATCATGATCCCACAACTCAAACCCCATTTGGAAAAAAATACATTCAATCCATTATTTATCTGAGTATTTCAGTCAATCTCTGGCATACTGAGTTGAATAAGTGTGGACATCATTATTAGCACGACCAGCATCAATATATAGAACTTGGGTGCTTTAGGGCATTTTATTTTAAGATACTGTTTTGTAATGTTGCCCTTGTGTCTACAGACAACCAAAGGGGATACTCTCTTATCTCTGTCTTCATCCTTGACTATTTGCTCAGCTTCTTTCCCTAACACCAGTTAAATTATGCACCAAGCCACTGAATCCTTTCAGCTCTGGAGACTGCAGAATTAATGCAAGCAGAGGACAACATCCATCCCATCAAAGACTAGTTCCCTTGGTGCTCAAGTCATGGGACAAGGCTGAAAAATTAGGTTTCTCTCTTAATAGAATGTCTCAGGTTGAGGGGAAATTTTACTGAGGCAGTTAACACTGATGCATGTGATCTCAATTTAGGTTTCCTCATTAAAACAGAATTACTTCTGAAATGTAATTGTCATGGCACAACACAGATATTTAGAAAAGTATAATGCCATGACTGACTTTCTAGACATCAAACATAAATATAATTGGCACTGACATTGTTCTCTTTTATTCAATGATCTCTAAACATTTTCCAAACATTAATTGCAATGGTACCCTAGTGGGGTTGATATTATTATACCTATTTTCCAGAAGGGTAAGCAGGAAGCCGAGGGCCCATTTCTTGTCTTGCCCTTGCCCTGCAGAGCTTGTTCAAGCTCAGAGCTCCTTTGAAACATACTGGATCAGCTCCAGGGGAGCAGAAAGCAAAAAAAAAGGAATGAATGGCCTCACAGAGATTTAAGTGACTTCCTAAGGTTGTATTCGAGTAAGTAGAAGAGTTAGATAGAAGTTACAACTTGGCACCCTAGCTTCCTTATTTAAAGTTTAAATATATGACACTATTAAGATGCCACATGCGAAGTATTTGACTTAAAAGAATATATACTGGAGAATTTCAAAGCTGTTGCAACATACATCTTTGACCATGATGAAAAACAAATTTTAAATTTAAAAAAATCACTGAGATTAAAACATTTAAATAGTCTATAGCAAGTGAATTCTCAAGAGTTGAATTCACAGAGGCCAGTTGTTACTCTGTACTGAATTTGCATACAGATTTAAAAAAAAAAGACAAACTCTTGCAGTCTAATCTGCCAGGTTCTGCTCCCATATGAGAAAGATCACCGTTATAAAGGAGAGCCATATACCGAGGGTGAAATGAGGGGTTACAAGTCACACCAAACATGCTGGAAAGGCCTTCAGGCATCTCAACCTTTATTCTTTAATTGGGAGGAGAAGAGCTGTTACTAAAGACTAAGTCGACAATGTAGGCCGGCAACCCAACTGGGAAATACCCTTGATTTGAGCAGTTCGCAGTGGTCCTATTCTAAACTCTTTGCATGGATCTTCTTTCAAACCTGGGATATGATTTTTTTTTAAGTAGAAAAGGCATTTTACTAATTTTTTAAATGAAACTTTGACTATCAGAAATACTTGAAGTTGGTAATCATTTGCAGACTCCTTTCCTCTTCTGCACGGCAGGACTGAGGGTAGTTTCACAGCTGGTTTGCAGCACAGCTCTCGTTACTAACACCAATTATTGGTTTTTAAAGGGTTTGCAGTATTAGTATCTGGTTCCATCTTTTCACCCACAATCTTAACTTTTGGTCTGTCTCTATGCTTAAAAAAAAAAAAAAAATCTGAGTCTAACTTTTGTATAGTTCTGTAGTCAGTGTGGATTTCCTTCACATTTTCTTTCACATGATTGGAAACCATGAATGGTTTTTTTAACATTGGTGCTCATATAGAACTGTCACAAAAAGTTACACTTGAAAAATCCTGATCTTCCTGTTACTTACCATGTAAGGAGAAAGTGAATGAGCAGAGAAGAAAGGAAAATGGTAAACCAAGATTTCAGGATCTCTACCCATTGCACTTTCTACTAATTGAGTTGCCTTAATTTCCTCCTATACTCAGCTAGTATCACACATTTCTGTTACATAAACTTACCTGCTTTCACCTTTTCCATCTTGTCATTTATGTGGGCCTTTGCTGCTATCTAGAAATATGTATTTATACTCCTTTTCATATGTTCCTCCTTTGCAAAAGACTCATTCCATGAAGTCTTCTCAGAGCTCTCTTTGGCTTCTTTCATGCCAACCATTCTAGCAAAGCCTCTTGCCTATGATTTTATTCTCCTGTCTTTCTCAGTGAACAAAGGTTTGCATTAGAATATAGGCCAGGTGTGCTGGCATAATCAACACATGTTTTAGTGATGCTTTTTTCTGGGATTCTGTCTCCTGGGAAGTAATGGTTATCTTTTTATATGCTCTTGTGACATATACTTACAAATATTCATCACAGCTAAAGACTTACAGACTTCCCTTTAAGTAAGAAATAACAATTAGCAAACCAACCAGTTACTCCTTTATCTACATAACACTTAGACGCAAGTATTTTCTGTAGATGACACAGTGCCTTGTCTAAAAACCAATATTTAATAAAACTTTGAAATTCACAAGAATGTTGCCTATTTTATATAAGAATATCAAATTCAGCCACTATTTAAATCCTTGAGCAGTCAACAGATGTTAGTTTTAAGGATTTATATAGAAGTGTAAAAGTCAATACCTACGATAAGTTGGTATCTATCTAATTTCAAAGACAAGAACAAGACATATCAACTCAATTAGTGAAAAAAATTGGACATGATAAGGTGCTAATTGTTCAGTACAGTCAATTAAGATATAGGCAGTGTGTAATAAGGTGCTAATTGTACAGAATAGATGATAAGGGAAATGGAGTTGGAAAAAAAAAACTTTATAAATCATTTTTATGTATTTAACCATGAGACATTTAACCATTTCTAATGTGTCCTGAAAGCCATACTGGTTCCTAAGGCAATGTCTACTCAGTTCAAAAATCACAAAATGTTTAGATATTTGATGTCAAACAGACAAAGTCAACAGGAGACTAAATAACTTTCACTTCTCACTCAGATATTTTGACATCATATCATCATAACCTTAATTTGAACATGAGTTACTATTTGTTAAGACTTTAGGGAAAATAAGTCAACATGGTTGGGGCAGTAGTAGACAGGCCTAATCCACAGAGTTATCTTTTTGGATTGTAAAGAATATTTGTTTAAGCTTTATGTTTAGATTCTCTGAAGACTTTGAAATGATAAAATATGTATAAATGCCATTGGTTTTCTAATAGCAATAATTAAACTTCCAAGTCCACCCACCAGGTAAATTTCATGTCTTATTTCTTTGCACCTGTTATTCAAATGCCAATCAATATATTGCTGTAAACAGCCCCATACTTTGAGCATGTATAATTTTTGTCAGTGTCAGAATTCCCTCCGATGACACATATCACAACCCCTCTGCAACTCACTAGATTATCTTCAAAAGATGACACTGTGGCAAAAAAGAAAAAAAAAAATTCCATCCTCCTATGGTTGACTCTTACAATTCCAAAGGTAGTAAGCTGATCCTTGGTGAGATAATAAAGATGAATCTAAAATTGGGTTGCATTGATAATGCATTTTTATTTGTTTTACTCTAATCAAGTGCCTCTGATTGAATAATTTGATTAAAGAAGATATTCCCCAGCCATTAATGGACCTGGTAAGACTTGTAGGAAGGACCACACCTTTTGTTAATGAAGCACTGGTTCTCAAGGGTTGTGATGCTTTTTGGATCTAAAGAGGGTAAAAAGACTGAAGTGAGGTTTTACTTTGGGGTTTACTCTTTGGAAGTGTTTGTTTGGCTAGAGAAGACTCTAGGAAGCTACTAAGGAGCCCTCAGGTTTTGAAAACCTAGATGTTGGTGCTTCTCTCTTTGGTAACTATGTAAGTAATGGTCAGACAGTTTTGGATCTGTCTATTGAACTATGATGTATGTATTGCTTATGTCAGACAATTAGCAGCTCTGCCTGTTGGTTTTGATTTCTCTGTATTTTCTCTGAAGTTCAGGGTGCTGACTTTTTCCCCTGAACTAAATGAATGATATACATGTGCTTGATCAAACTGATTGTTGACCCCCTCAAAAACTGCCTGTCCTTTTAGGAAAGCAGAACAAAAAACCTATACAGCAGGCCTTCCTGTGTATGTTACATGGGCTCATACTCAAAACATTTCTTGTTTACTTGAACTTACTAGAGCTAATGTTTGCCAAGAATACCTCCACAGTGGGATGAAGCATGAGTGGGACTTGAACATAAATAGGTTATTTAATCTACAAAGTGAAGTGAATAATTCTGGTCAGTGACTTAGCCACAATCATAAGATCTAGCAGTTAAGTGAGCATTACTCATCTGATGCAAACAAAATAATCTCCAATCAATAATTATTTTATTATTTATTCATAAATATAATTAAGACACTGAGGTTAATGGATAGAAAGCTAACCTAGAATTCAAGCAGACCTGGCTTCAATTTTTGACTCCTCTGACACTTATTTTATTATTCTGGGCAAGTCATTTAACTTTGGAGTGCTTTAGACAATTCTCTAAGACTATAAGTTGCAGAGAAGGTGCTCACCTGAATTAACAGAGAGAGTTTCCTTACCTGAGAATTTCTTATACCAATAAATTCAGAGCGGACTTGAATGTTTAGTTACTGCTATTAGAAAACTAACGGCATTTATATGTATTTTGTCATTTCAAAGTCTTCAGAGGATCTAAACACAAAGCTTTAACAAATGTTCTTTACACTCTAAAAAGATAACTCTGTGGATTAGGCCTGTCTGCTACTGCCTCAACCATGTTGACTTTTCTTTTCCCCCTGAAGTCTTAACAAATAGTAACTCATGTTGAAATTAAAGTTATGATGATATAATGACAAAAATATTCCCACGTGCCTGTAATTATAATTAATTAACTAATTTAATAATTAATTTGTAATCAAGTGTCAAATGACTTTGGAGTTCATAGGTTTCTAGACTTCACCTTATTGGAAAAGTTTGTTCAACTGCCCACATGTGCATATTTAAGTAATTATTGTTATTGTTATCAGTATCAGTATTGATTATCCTTATCGTCAGCCTAAATTTTTTCTCTTATCATTAAAAATCTTGAAATTTACCTTATTTTTGCTAAACACCATGCGATTGGAATATTAAATTACTCTACACTTTTCTCCAGAAACTGGTCCTGAAATATTATAGTCTCCAGAGGCCGTGAAGAGAATTTACATGAAACTACACATGAAACTTACATGAAACTATATGACTTCCAAAGAATAAGGTTATGTCTTGAACACATCCAAGATTATAGCTACAAAAAAGTTATTCTTTAAATAATGAGTATGTTGACCATTTAATTTGACAGTACCTGTCAAAATTTATCAAAGATAAATTAGCATAGTTAAGGTCACCAAAAGGAAACTATTAAAACAAAAATGTTTTCATTTCTCCTCATCTAGTACTTTTCCTACAGAGTTATATATCACTTTAGTGTTTCCTAATTAAGAATGAAATTTTCCTCCTACCCTTGGTCTACCAGGCAAACATTTCTCTAGTCTCTTTTTCTTTTGATTTACAAAGTAGTTTATAAAGCTCGATTCCATTAATAGCTAAATACATAGTGCTTTAAGAGTTACAAATAGTTTTATAAATATTATCTCATTTTATCCCAAAAATAACATTGGCTAGTATATGCCATTATGATCCCAGTTTTGTAGATAAAGAGGCAGGACATGGTTCATTGATTTGCTCAGGGTCATATAGTGATTTGTTTTGAGACTAGGTTTCCTTGCTCCAGATCTAGCAGCTTATTCTCTATGCCATGTAACTAACTCCATTATCTTATCATAAAATCAACACATGATGGGTGATTTTTAAAAGTAATATTTTTATATATAGCGAAAATCTGAAATTGAGAAATATTCCAAATTCAGGTATTAGATACTGCCAGAGATTCTATCTTAGTACATATAAAACAATACTGCTTTATTATCTTAGACATTCTCGTAATTCAAACACTTTGAACTTACCTCTATCTTCCTTAATTTCAAATGTAATCTTTGACTATTTGCTTCTTATGAAACATATTAGCATGATTTGCTCCCTTTAACATCCAGAAACAGCTATACAAATGTTTTATGTAGAACTAGTGAGCAGCACAACTTCTAAAATACAGATTTCCTCAGTTTCATACAATAAATGGAATCCACTCTAATGTCAATTGAGTCCAACCACTTATGGATAATCCATTTCCCAATTAGTCTATTTTCTCATGAATTCTAGGACAATCTCATTAAATGCATTTTCCCTCAATCCTAACCAATAATGAGTTACTCTTTGAGATCTCAAAAAAGGGGCCCAGATAACGTGGAAAGGTTGCCATCATTCCCTCCAACACCACCACCACCAAAGACAAAATAAAGAAATGCCAACTCCCTTTTCATGAATTCACACCATAGTTTCTAATCATAAGTTCAAAAGAGGTTAAGAAATATGAATCCATTTTCAGAGTTGGGGCATCAGCTCATTAAGAGTAATAGAGCAGGCTTCCAGTTTGAAAAAGGCACTGACTCCAATTTGTAATGATTTCACTTTCAAATTTCTTTTATCTCAGCTGCTTCTATTTCAACAAATACAAGTGCTTCAGATATAATAAGTAGACTAATGAGCATTGCAGCTGATTACTAAAATATTATAATATTTCCCAAGGCATAATGACATCTTTTTTTTCCAAATTAAGAAAAAAAGCCTTATTTTTTTCCTTATTGGAGTCTTTATTGCCAGAGTATGACCTCAGCTGAAACTACAAGTTCAACTTTTGAGCAGAACTGAGAAGGAAAGTAGTCTTTGAATAGAATGATTCTACTTGTAAGAGAGGTTTTTTTTTTATTAATTTTAGCTTAGATGATGGAAGTGTTCTAGCATTATTAAAATGAAAGCATACTGGAATGGGTCATATGAAATATTTGCCTCATTGAGATTTGGAGTTGGCGTTTTCTTGATCAGTTCACTATGTCCTTATGGATTTTCTCTCTGTCTCCATCTGTCTCTTTGTCTCTCTCTGTCTCTCTGTTTTCATCTCTGTGTCTCTGCCTCTGTCTCTGTCTCTCTGTGTCTGTCTGTCTGTCTGCTTTTCTCTCATATAGGTTGGTGCCAAGCATAAAAGATTTATTTGCTTTCCACTCAGTAGGGCTGGGTATTTCAGAACCAAGCACACAAGTCCTTTCACCAGCAGCAGTCTGAAAATGTCAAGTCAGTTTCTAGGAACCCCCTTCCTCAAAGCAGTCAATTGACAGTTTGTATACCAAGCAGTCCTCAGAGAAGAATTCTTAGCCATTATCACACAAAATAATTTTAAAACAAACAAAAATATCATCCAATTTGACCCTCTAAATGAGACATCTGTGGTACATTGCAGCAGCAAAAAGTGAAACTCTCAGCATCTCCAGGGTCCTGTTTTGTAATTTAGTACTGTTTTGGGTTTGCTTTCATTCTATCTGAAGACAGATTGCTTTACAAGGTACATCAGCCTTCAGGGAATAGCAATTTCCTTTTTCCTCCACAACAAAACAAATGTAACTTTTTAAACTGTTTATCTTTGATCAAAAATATATTACTTAGCACACTAAGTAAACAGCCCTATAATTTGTCATAGAAATTATTGCTTCCTGTGGCTATTTTTAGTGTTTTTACATTTGCTGGGCAATTGGTAATGAGGGCTGATAACCCAGCCATTTGTTTTTTATTTTTGTAATGATCTCAGAAAAACATTTTGAAATATGATCTGTTCTTTAATGTAATGGATATACTACCATACTGCCAGGAATTATACCCAACTTCCTCACTCAATAATCATGGGAACTAGAGCAACAACCACAACCCACACACATAATGCAGGAAACCATACGGAACACATAGATTACATTTCTGTGGTGATGTGTTTACCAAGGAAGGCCACTTCAGCATTATGGAGGCACAGAGCGAATTAATCTTTGTGCAAGCAAAATTATGAAATGTCAGTGTAATAGGGTAGCCAATTGTAGGTGTTTTGACATAAATTTTTGAAATATCTTGACCAATACTTTCCTATTCAGATTAAGTTATTTTTCTTTACATCTAGCATTTACTATTTTTAATAGTAACTGTATTTTTAATACAGTTTTCCCTGTATGATGAAAAAACTCTAATATCAATAAGTTTTAATCTTGTTTCCTCATCCTAAAATATCATTGATAGCTTTTTGATTAGTGGATTATGGCTTTATAGAAAAGAAGGAAGAACCAGCACCATGGGTAGTAGGTAAGTTCAGAAAAAAAAAACGAAACGGTACTCAAACGTGTGATACGGGAATGGAGCAAGCTACAATTTTCAACATGCTTATTTACAAATTCCTATATTTTTAAGCATGGGGAGTTCTGCTGTCTTTAGTAAGTACTCGCTCTGTGTTATGTCCATTAACATACATTTTGGTAATGGCCCAAAGTTCCACTTAGCACATGGGTGGGGAGAATTTTCAGCACTTTTCTAGGGCACTAAATACCTTGTCCTGGCTCTGAAGGATTGGGTTCAGAATCATGGGATCATGCCATTTAGAATTATAAGGGACCTTCAAAGTCATTTAGTTCAATTCTCTTGGTTTACAGATGGAGAAACAGGCCTAGAGAGATTAAATGGCTTGAACAAGGTGATACAAGGGATTTCGACCTAAGTCCTGGGATACAAAATTCTTTGACTGAAGTTCTGTACACAGGTATGTTGGAACCAGTTTGAATTGGCTTGTGGGAGACAATTTTTACTTTTTAGTAAACTTTTTTAGTAAATGTTAACTAATTTTAGTTAATTTCCTATACCTAGGAAATTAGCAAAGGCTACAAATCATGGTTTGATTTAATTCTTTGTTGATTTTTAGATTTATTAAAGTGGTGGATAAAAATATTAATAATGAAGATTAAGCATAAACATGGGTGTTTATCAATCTTGGCTCTGCCTTCTAACTCTATATACTCTAATTCTGTTTTCTTTCTGCTAAGATTACTCCTTGGTGTGGAAAGTCCTTCCTCTTCATTTGTGCCTTCGTGGAGTTCCCGGATTCCTTTAAGATTCAGCTCAAGTGTCACATCTTACATGAGACCTTTTATGATCCTCACTTTTTTCAATTTCTAGTGCCTTCCTAAAAATTATTTTCTACTTATTTTTTCTATTTTGTGTTTATTTGTCTGTGTATATGTTGTTTTGCCTCAGGTGGAAAGTAAACTTCTTGAGAGGAAAGTGCAGTTTTATTCCTGTCTTTGTATTCTCAGCACCTAGGACAGTGCTTATCACATAGGAGGGCCTTTATAGGAGGCAACTAGTGGCTCAGTGAATAGAGCCCATGGGCCTGGGTTCAGGAAGACCTAAACTCAAATCCATCCCAAGTACTTACTAGATGTGTGATAATGGGCAAGTAACTTAACCTCTGCCTTAATCCATTAGGAAAGGAAATGGCAAACCACTCCAGTATCTTTGTCAAGTAAACTTCATAGACAGTATTAAAGTGCTATGGTTCATGGGGTCATGGAGAGGTGAATATGACTGAAAAACCACAAAGGATTAAATAGATGCTTATTAGATGGAACTAAATGTGACATATTTTTTTTTCCTTCATGCTACTCTGCACCAGCCAGAAGTACTGATTTGGGACCACTAATTGCTTAAGTTATAGAGATTTAAATGTCAAGAATTTTAAAGTTTACTGTTAAGTTTCTTTATGTATGTGAGAGGAATTGTGATTTAAAAAAAATAAAATATTCCTTTTCTAATCTTTCTGGATTGGCATATGACAAACAGAAGCAATGATGAGATCTTATGTCCTTGGGCTCAAAGAAGATTGAAGATGGCAACTACAGCCATGAAATTAGAAAAGATGGTTGCTCCTTAGAGAGAAAGCTATGGTGAATCAATACAGCATTCTAAAAAGCAGAGATATCACCTTGTCAATGGACGTTATTACAGTCAAAGCTATTTTTTTTTCCTGGAGTGATGTATGACTGATAGAGTTGGAATATAAGAAAAGCAGAGTACCCTAGGATTGATCCTTTCACATTGTGGTGCCAGAGAAGACTTTTAAGAGTTTCTTGGAGAGCAAGGATATCAACTCAGTCAATACTTAAAAAATAACTTTGACTATTCATTGAAAGGAAAAAATAATGAAGTTGAAGCTGTTCCTTGGCCACATAATGAGAAGGCCAGACTTTAATGCTGGAAAAAAAAAAATTAAAGAAGGAGGAGATAGCAGAGGATGAGACAGATAGATAACTTCATGGAAGCAACAAAGCATGAGCTTGGATAGACTTTGGAGAGACAGTGGAGGACAGAAGGGCCTTGTGTGCTATGGTTCATGGGGTCATGAAAAGTCAGATGCAACTGTATGACTGTACAACCACCACACACACAAAATAGTTCTGTTTTAGCCTTGACTTGCTCTTGACTGAATGGGTAATTCTTCTGTATCAGAATACTTCACTCAGTCCCACATGAAAATGCCCTTGATATTTTGTTTTGGCATATGTGGACCCTAACTGATTGTCCTTGTAAATTTTAATTTTAAATAAAAGGAAAGACATATAGATTCTTAATAATATTTTTGATGATTGATTGGTTGATTTTTAGAGTGTGAAGGCAAAATCAAATATTATTTTTCTATTTTGCATGTGAGGAAACCCTAAGAGGCAAAACAGCTTGTCTGAGCATGTCATTTTAGAGGTGTTATTTACACCTAGGTTTTTTGACTCTTAATAAATATTTTATAATAATGCATTGCCGGTTATTTTATCAGTCATTTCTACTTGAAGAGTATGACTATATCTAACTTTGATGATATAACAGTTCTTTGTCATTATAAAACTGTCATTCTAGGGATAGGATTCTTTGAATTCTGATCTTCTTGACTGAGAACTCCAGGTAAGTGATCTCCAGTAGAAAGCCTCAAAGATCTGGACTTGTTGACTTGGTCCTATACTAACACACAGATGTGTATTTTATATATATATGTGTGTGTGTGTGTGTGTGTGTGTGTGTGTGTGTGTGTGTGTGTGTGTGTCTGCGTGTGTATATATACATATGCTGTTTATTGCAGTATATATAGTACATCTCAGATGGCAGAAAGCTGAGGGAAGAACAAACGCTCTACGTGACACAGTCAGGATTTTAAGGAGTCTTAAAAGGTTAGAATACTGGGATAAATCTAAAAAAATATAACTCTACATGGTTAAATGTGAAATCTTATACATATTTAAAAGATAAATTTCATAAACACAAGTGGGGGAGGTATGATTAGGTAGCAGTTGGTGTGAAGCATATCTAGAGATTTTAGCAGAATGCAAGCTCAAAATGACAAAGAAGCCAAAAAACTTAATGTTATCTTGGACAGAATGAAAAAAGTATTTAGGAGTAAGGTCAGGAGAATTTGAGTATTCTATTCTGATCTGGGCATCATAGTTTAGGAAGGACATTGATAAGCTAGAGAACACCCACTGAAGGACAGCCAGGATGATGAAAGGATTTAAATTTGTCTCCTATGAGGAATTTTAACTCGGAGCAGCAAAGACTCAGATTGTTATCATCAAGTAGTTGAAGAGATCTCCTCTTAAAGAGGGAATGCACTTATTGTTTTTGCCCCTAGAGGGTAGAACAAAGAACCATGTGTTCCAGTAGCAAGGAACCAAATTTAGACAGGATGTTAGGAAAAAAATCTTCCTCAACCTATCTAGCCATAAATGGGACAGACTGCTTTGAGAAGTAAAGGGGCTCCCATTCATTGAAAGCCTTCAACAAAGAATGCATTACTATTTGTTGGACATGTTGTAAAGGAGATCCCACCACCTGGCCTATACAATTCTTTCCAAATATAAAATTATTTGATATAGCAATACCCACTATGAGAATGCCTAATTTGGCTAGTAACACACTTTCCTCTTATAAACTTATATTACTGATCTTTAACAAAGTTATTTGGCTACAGTGATGTGAAGTATCAGGGAAGACATAAAGAATTCTGTATACAACTGGAGAACATATGTCAAACACTTTGCAAACCCTAAGGCACTATAGAAGTGTTTGTTTTTATCATTGCTGCTATTATTATTACATAAAATGATTATACATTTCTTTGTGAGAGATTTTACATGCAAAAGGTGGTAATGAAGGATAATCATATCAATTATCTCTCTGGATATTTTTGTAAAGAAAGGTTTTTTATAGTAAGAAAGCAAGGCAGTAAAAGTGTGTTTCTCTTGATAGCCCTGCACAAAGGTACATATACTGAGATGGAGAGTATCCTTCCTGTGCAGATCTCTATCACATAGGTAGAGTCGGCAAAAATGTCACAGTTTAAATTGCTTCCACCTATTTGCCTTACAAACCAGAGTATAAAAGCATAATTCATGTAGTATTGTTCATCGACCCTTAAACAATTTTGCCAGTTTCAGTAGCAAATACATTGCATAATCCAAACACATGACAATTTTTAAATTTGGAAACTAACTAATGAAACACAGAAAATGAAAGGTTAAAAAGTATTATTTCTATAAAATTAAAATCAGTAGAAAATTATTCAGAATGTTGCATCTTAACAGGTCCTTAAAATATAAGCAGACCCATGGGAAATGAAAGGGCCCATTGTTATTACATTCAAATACCACAAATGTATCATAATTTCTTCTGTCAGAAGTTGTGTCCTAGAAAAATTCAACCAAACAACGGAAAAAAAATTGTAAATCTACCATGGAAACAAAGCTCATCTTTTAAAAAACATTTTATTTGAGAACAGGACTCAACCATTCTTCCTTTTTTTTTTTTTGCCACTTAACTTCCTCTGCATAATGGGAAATTTTGAAAATGAGACGTAACTTTGAAATATGGTAAAGGAAGATTAAGAAGTGTCAAGAAAAAGGTTAAAGTTTTTTTAAAAATTCCAGCACAAATGGCATGATAAGGACTTAGAACTTTTTGACAGTCGTGCATGTCTTTTAGATGTCGACTTTTGCCTTTTGAATAAAATCATATAATTCCATCTTCAGAATATCAAGAGGATATATTAATTTTGCATCTTTTTTTTTGTTTTCCTTATAGTCTGCAATGAAAGTGAGAATATGTAATGAAGTGAGCCCGAGAAACATTAACACTCTGTGATAACTCATTCCAGCATTAAAGATAATGCCCACAAAAAAAGAGAATGGTGTTTTCTACTAGCTCTCTGCCAGTAGATGTACAAGGAAGAAAAATGTCATTGAATTACCTCATTTCTTTGAATATTTAAATACTTAAAAATTTAAATACTACTTATCATTCATTTCTTACCCACATGACCTTTTTGCCATGATCTCTGAATTATTTACCCTAGGACAGTTGCTTTTCATACTAAAACTTCATGCATGGTAGCTTCTCATGACATATATCTGTGCATTGATAAGACAGTTTCAATAACCAGAAGTTCAAAGGTTTATAAACTAGAAAGACTTAGATGATCTCATCCAATGCCTTCATTGTAGAGTGAAGGAAGCTGAGATCCAGAGAACTTAAGTGATTGTCCCAAGGTCACACAGAGAATACATAGCAGAACTAGGATATGAACATTGCCTCAGACATTTACTAGTTGTATCACTTAACCCTGTTTACCTCAGTTTTTTCAGCTGTAAAATGGACTGGAAAAGAAAATGCAAACCACTCCACTATCTTTGCCAAGAAAACCCCAAATGGCATCATAAAGGTCAATCACAATTTAACAATGAGTAAAGAACAAACAACTGATTCCAAATGCATGCTCTTTCCACTAAACCAAAGGTTCTTAACCTGGCTCCATAGACATGGAGAGGAAAAAAATACTCACTCAATTTTGAATAATATTTTTAAAAAGAAGGCATCTGAGGCTTCACCAGCCTGTAAAAAGTTTCCAAGACAAACAGAGAAAAGGTGAAGAAACCTTCAATTATACAATTGCTAGGCTGTAATGTTAAATACGCTAGATTCAAGTGAATTTTGGAAAAAAAAGTCTTTAAAGGTCAAATTGAACTCTTCTTTAATTGTTGGATTGTCCTACATTATATCAGTGGATAACAATTGTTTTTCCCCTACCAGAAAATGAGATTTCCTCTGTATCTCTCCACTGATATCTATCAGTACCTGTACTGCAGCTTTTAGTCTTAGAAAGTCACCTGAGAATGCCAAAAGTTGAAAGGACTTTTCCCGGGTCACAAATTCTATATGCATTAAAGTGGTCTTGGACATAGTATCTTCCTGATGCTGAACCAGATGTCTGTTTTCTATGATATAACTGCCTTTAGAATAATGATTATTCCATTTCTACATAATATATTTGAATGTGACTTTTTGCATTTTAAAAATATTATTTTCAACATTAAGAAATGATTTCCAAATTTTCTCCCTCCTGCCTACCCCTCCAAATCTACTGAGAAGGCAAGCACTATGCTGGCAATTGTAAATATGAAATTATGCAAAACATATTTCCATTTAACATGACTTTTTAAATAGTTTTACTTCATTTTGAAATTGCTCACTTTTACAAGTATATCCCTTCTTTCCTCCCACCTCTGCCAAGAGACATCTTTTAAGACAAAAAATTTTAAGAAGAAAATAAATATAACAGTTGGACAAAGCTAATCAGCATATTGAAAAGTTTTGACATTGTATGCATGGTTCCATACCCATATTCCCCTATATCTGCAAAGAACTGGGTTAGGATGCTTCCTTATATCTATCCCTTGGGTCTGGGCTTCGACATTACAATTTTGAAGCGTTCAATATCGTGCTTTTGTGGCTGTTGCACACTTCATTTACACTATTGGAATCACTGTGTTCATTGTTTTCTTGGTTCTAATATACTTTGCTTTTAACTCTTCCTTTCCCATATTTTTTTGCATTTATTTTCTCTTGCACCATAGTCATAGTCCATGACATTCATGTACTTGTAGCCATTCCCCAATTGATGAGTTTCAATTCCAATTTACTCTTCCAACTTGCAAGGACCTGCAATTAGCTCTCATTTACCATCATTGATAGTGACCCCTCTAAAACTCAAATAGGTTATCTTTGAGAGTTGATGGAGATGAAGGCTTTATCTCTGTGAGAATACTCTGATAGTAAGTCTTTCTTAACATACCTGATTGATAGGGGCAACTAGGTGGTGCAGTGGATAGAACACCAGTGCAGGAATCAGGAGGACCTGAGTTCAAATCTCACCTCAGACCCTTAACACTCACTAGCTGTGTGTCCTTGGGCAAGTCACTTAACCCCAAATGCCTCATCCTGGGTCATCCCCAGTCATCCTAATGAATATCTGGTCACTGAATTTATATGGCTCTGGAGGAGAAGTGACCTGCACAGCCCTTCTTTACTCAAAGTCAAGTGCAAGTCATGTAATCATTTCTCTGATGACATGGTCTTCTTTGGCAATGCAGGATAAACACATACACACACCTGATTGATGATAAAATTTCATTCCATTGCTGACCTTTTGCTTAAAGTCTCTTTAGGGTGGTGAGACTCACCAGAGCTAGTGTTCCAAAAGTATAGCATTCAAGTACAAAGTGGGTCCTCTCTAAGGCATAAAGATGCTCTGTATAGACAATCTTCAGTGAAGACCCAAATTCATGCTTTCATATTATATATCAGATTGGCTAATTTGCAAAGAAAATAATTATACTTTCATTTGGAATTTCTTGGCTAATCATAATAAAATACTTGTGAAAAGATGATGATCTGACTACTTATATTGCAGCTTGCCATTCAGGAAAACTAGTGAAAGAATTTATTTGAGAGTAAAGGATAAATGGATGTTAATCCAAATACTTGTGACAGAGACTGGTAGAATTCTAGCTACAATGAAGTAAGCCCATCTTGAATATTACAGGCCTCACCTCTTTCACAGAAACATAAACCAAATGATCCAGAGAGAAGATTGACTTTGGTACGGCAAGCGTCTTCCCACTTAACTGGAGGTAAGTTGTCACTCTCAACAGTTGTTAAAAGATGGGGAGGGACAAGAAACAAGAAGATCACAGGATAATGCTGATTAAAAAAGGAGCAGTCATCTCACATATTTTAAACATATTGGGTAACATGACATCTGATTTCTTTAAATGATTCGACCCTTGTCACAAGTTAACTTTAGAATACACAATGACGTTTATAATATAGAAAGGCTAAAAATAAATGGAACTGAAAATAACAATTTTCTGGACAAGTTGTAATTGCTTAATCATGTGTTCTTTGATTTATGAGCCAATGTCATAGAAGCTTGAATTTCTTAAATTCTAAAATTGTATTCAAATAGCTTTTGCATGTGCCCACCCTCCTCTATGCTGCTGTATCAGTAGGTCAGGAACCTTTGATTTGGTCTGCTCACATGATGCTCATTTATAACTTAGATATGACTTAGGAAACTATCTGAAACCCTAAATCATTTAGCAACAATAAGCGGCTTGGAAAGAAGGACTAATGACTATCTGCCATAATTATTTGAAGATATTATTTTATGATAAAATATTTTTTTACCTCTTTTATTTAACACAGTCCACTTTATCATACAATATTTATCTACTTTTCTTACCTTGCATACTGGATTATTTTCTGTAGCTCTGTTCATCTCTGCACTTAGCATATCATTTTACACATAGATATAAAATAAATGTGTCTCTTTGTTTCACTAACTTACAATGTAGTTCTTACACAAAGGTGAAATAGATCTTTGTGATGGCATCTAAAGAGTATGGAAAGACCTGTTATGCAAAAAATATAAATTCCATTTACCTGGTTACCATTCTTCTTTTTAAAATATGTCCTCCCAAGTTTAAAGTGGTTTCTCCACACCATATCATGCTGTCTGCTAAGGACTAGAGAGATAGTTGACTCTTGACTGACTGAGGAACTTTATAAGCTAATGATGTTGCATTATTTACATGGAGGTAGAATTCAGAGAGAAAAGTCAAGAAGGGCAAATCTCATCTTTTAAATAAGTATGTCATCCCCATACAAAGGTGTAATATAACTGTTTTAAATAATTTCCTTGTTAGAACGCCTAAAAGAACATGTACTTTAACACTGTCTTTACATAGATATACAGCTTCCCAGGTCTCTCAGCCAATCAGGAGTCATGACTTCCTCTTCAAGTTTCATAAGGCTATCCCCTAGGAAAAATACCTAAGGCAATGGTAGAATTAGGATTCTCTCTTTCTCTCTCTTCCTCTCTCTCTCTCTTTCTCTTTCTCTCTCTCTTTCTCTCTCTTTTCTTTCTTTTTTAAAAAGTTCTCTGTGAGAGGAAGAAAACAAAACATCTTCTAATAAATCATATTAAAGAGTGGAGTAAGATTATTTTTAATAGGGTGTGGGAGAAGGAATGATTCCCAGAAAGTACAGTTCTGTGAGAGGAATCACAATGAGAGGCCCTGGACAATTTAGGGAGGCAGGATGAAGGAATTAGGCTACCCAGCTATGTTGAGGGGGCTGCTATTAAAAAAAAAAAAAAGGGAGGGGCAGGGCAAATAGAAAGTATCAGGAAAGCTCAAGAGTAACAATAACTACTTTACGATTTTGCCCAGGGTTAACCTGAGTAGCTGTGCTTTGCTTCATATGACGGAGTCCAACAATTCAAGTGATGCTTGGGGATGAATATATTTCATAAATTGCAAGAGTTCTATTTGGAGAAGCAGATGAGTTTGCAAAGTTCTCTCTCCTCTCCTCCCTCCTCCTATTTAATGGGAGCTTGGCTAGAAACGGTTGCATTACCAGAAACACTTAGAGCAGCAACACAGTTCCTGATAACTCTCATTTGATTTATTCAACAAATCTCCTTCTCACAATAACAGCTTCCTGGCTCCCCTGGCTAAGCCCCATCTCCTGCTTTCCCCTTCCAGTCAGGACTGTAACTTCTAATATCTTTGGAGCAAAAGTGTCTCTGACTTTAAAACCAAACCCAAAGAATGGACATGTTAGAATGGAACATAACGTAATGAATGATGCCTGCTTTGGGAGACAGGTTGGATCCATGTGATAAGTGACAAAATTAGCCGAAGAGCCCTTTGGAAGAAGTTGCCTCTTGATATTTGAACAAATCAATGTACATAAAGTGCTTAACAAAAGAATAAAATCATGTTGTCGTAAAGCTATAAGGGATTAGATTTCTTCCAAAATCTCGCAAACTTTATGCCTGTGTAAATGAAAATTTTTAAACCAAAGCTGAGAATGATATCTAAGTTAGAATACTCTGTTAAATTTAGTAGTGTTAAAAACAAAATGTACAAAAGACCTTGGTTTGTTAGCTGCAGTCATAATCTTAGAAGTGAAAGAAACTGATTTCACTTAAAAATTGTGTTTTCAAGTCACCTGGAACAGTAACTTACAAACACTGACTTTAGAACTCACTACTTCTAATTGAAGACATATGATCTGAAAATTTTTGTGAAGTAATAGAATTCATTGGAAGAGTTAGAGGACTGGAGTCTAAGGAAACTGGGATGAAAGTCTGCTTCTGCCATTTACTAACTGTGTTACCTTAGGCAAATCACATAACCTCACCAAACCTCCATTCGTGTTCTCATCTGTAAGCATAAGAGGTTAGATTAGATGGTCTCTAAAGTCCCTTCCAACTCTATAATTGTGATTATATGAATACAATTAAAATACCATTAAGAATTCAATAACAAATGAACAACAACAACAAAAAGAATTCAATAACAAAAGATGTAAATTTATGCTAAGTAATTACTCTCCAATCTCAATCCATATGTAAATACTCTTCCATAAGTAAATGCTAATCTACTAACATATGTAAATCTAGGTATTTAACGTGACTGATGTGTCTTTAGCTTGTATCTTTTGAGAAAAACACAAAGCTGTCACAGGAAGCATGAAAGTTTTCAATTTCAATTAAGAAAATATTTAATTATATTCTACCTTATGAAAATTTACTACCCTAATGGAGGATGAGAACAAGATGGTTTTTGGTTGTTGTTGTTTAATGCATGTGTATGTCACACACAGACAATTTTCCATATTTTTATTAGGAGGAATTGGTTAACCATTGGAACATAACTCCAGAAATCAAAACATGATGTGACACAATTAGCCAAATCTAACCTCAGACCACATGCATGAATTTTCTCCACCATCCTAGTGAGTTGCTGGCATGGAAGGTGTATGGTGAAAAAAAATACTCACTAGAATCCTCAAAAAGACCATGTTTATGTTATCTAAGCTACTTGGACTTGAATCAACCAGTAGACCATTTCCTCTTCCACCTCTTCACTTCATAAAAGCAGTCTTTCATTTTAAAGGACCCTAACAAGAATATAAAATATTTATTTTTCTTAAAATTTAGAGATATACCTGGAAATCTGAAGTTCCAGTTTAATGGGGTAGGCTCTGTCTCTATATTTCCAACAGTAATGAATCATTTTAATTAATATTACATTGATTATCATGCATGAAAACACTTTAAAAGAGGTCTATAAATAGAAATAAAAGTTGCTCTTCTTGGAGGCAGTGTGGTACAGCAAAATGATCATGGGTCTTAAAGAGTCAGAGGACCTGACTTTAAATTCCCCTGGCTTTATAACATTTTTCCAAGTCACTTAGCCTCCCTGGGCCTCAGTTTCATCATCACTCATACAAGAGAGTTGGACTATACTTATGAGGTCTTTTTATCTGTAGCTATGTTTTCATGATAGTGCATAAAATGGTTATCACTTGGTGTTAAAGGTAAGCGAAGCATTTATTTGATGCCTACCCTGTGCCAGGTGTTGTTCTAAGTACTGGAGAAATGAAGGAAAGCAAAGCCAAAGCAAAATAATACCAGTCTTTGCTGTCATGGAATGCTCAGTCTAATGGAGAAAATATGCAAAGAATTATCTACAAACAGGATATATACAGGATAAATTGGAGATAACCTCAGGAAAAAGGTATGAAGATTAAAAAGAAGTGAGAAAACCTTCTTTAGAAGAAATGGATTTAGGCAAGACTTGAAGGGGACCAGGAGAACCTCAAGGTAGAAATTAGTAAGGAGAGCATTGCAGGCATGGAGGAAACCCAGTGAAAATGCTCAAAATTGGGAGATGATATGTCCTGTTCAAGGAACAGCAAGGAAGCCAGTATTACCACATCTTAATGTATGAGGAGGAAAACAAGATCAAGAAGATTGGAGAAGGAGGAATGGGCTAGGATATAGAGAATTTTAAAAATCAAACAGAGGTTTATATTTGATGCTAAGGGTAATAGAGAGATATGAAGCCAATGCTATACCAATGGCAGCCACTATGAATACACATGTGTATTTGCAAGGTAAATTCACAAAATATAAATAACTCTTCCTCAAAGTTAAAACCAAAATATTTATTCAGATACCAGAAAGCCAATTTCCCTGTGGTAACAAAGAAGTTTATAAACATCATAAATCCATGGAGCATCAACAATCCCAAGCCTTCCCTCCTTTAGACCTCCCTACAAACAAGATCCCTTAGGCAAAATTCCTCTTTCTCTCAGTCATACTAGCTGCTCTGCCTCAGCTCTGCCTCACTTTCTCTTTCTACAACACTCTTTGGCAAGCTTCTCCCACCTCCATTTGTCTCAGGCTATATCACAGCTGTCAGCTAGGCCAAAGTTCAATGCAGGTCACTTAGGTCTATTAATGGGTGGGAAAGATCTTCCCATTCCATTAAAAGAGCCTGGGAAGTTCATTGAATATGGAAGTAACCTATGCTTAAGGCAGCTCAATGGAGGATGGACTGAAATGGTAGAGACACTTGAGGCAGGGAGACCAATCAGAAGGCCAACAAAATCATGCAAGAATTAGATCATAAGATCCTCTGCACTAGTGTATTGGCAGTATCAGAGGAAAGAAGGGAACATAAATATTAAAAAATATATAGTTAAAAACTAAAATAAAAATAAAACAATAAATATAATTGTGTTTATTTTAATAAATCATTAAACAATATATCATATATGATTAATATATAATAAAGATAAAACAAGCAACTAGAATGAAAAAGTTAAAAAAAGTAGGAACAGACCTTGGTAATTTACTAGATTTTAGGGGGAAGGAGAGTGAGTAGTTGAGGATGACACTTTGGTTTCGAGACTGATTATCAATTCTTAATAGGAAAAGGAAAGTTGGGTGGGGGGTGGAGCCAAGATGGTGAAGTAGAAGGATGGAAGTGCTCTAGCTCTCCCCACATAGCACATAAAATACCTGTAAAAATGACTCTAAACAAATTGTAGAGCAGCAGAAACCACAAATTGACAGTGAAAGAGATTCCCAGCCCAAGGCATCCTGGAAGGCTGATAGAAAAGATTGATTACACTGGGTTAGGAGCCCAACCATGGGCCACATGGCTCAGAAAGGACTGGAGCAAGCTTCAGGGCACAGAATCATGGGTAGTAGCTGTAGTTCCTAGATTTCTCAACCCACAAATGCCAAAGACATCTTCAAAAGACAGTAAGAAAGTTCTTTCACCTGAGTGAGAGGGGAGCATGGTATGTTCCCCAGTTCCAGGGTGGAGTCAGTCACTGTGGTAGCAGTGTCTACTTTTGGACCCCTCAGCCTAAATACCCTGGGGGAATCAAGCAACTGATCTGGGTCTCAGTTCTGAGTTGCAGTTCTGGGGTAGGGGAGTCATAGTGTGTTGGAGCTTGTGGTGGCTGTGGAGAGGGAACCCTACTTTCAGTTCCAGGGTAGAAAAGATTGCTTGTGGTTGCTCAAAGATCAGAGCACAGGCCAGGAGAGGAGTAAATTTCTCTCCCTTGATGGTGACACTTGGGAGGTACTGAGAAGTTATAGGTCCCTAGAGTATATCCTTCACTTGAAAAAGGAATTGAAAGTCAAGTAACTGGCTGGGAAAATGCCCCCAAAAGGAAAAAAAATATAGAATTGTAGAAGATTATATTCTTGGTGAAAAGGTATTTTCTTCCAACCTTTTGGATGAGGAAAACAAAGCATACCATCAGAGGAAGACATCAAAGTCAAAGCTTCTATATCCAAAACCTCCAAATAAAATATGCAATGGTCTCAGTCCATGGAAGAACTCAAAAAGGATTTTGAAAATTAAGTAAGAGAGGTGGAGGAAAAATTTGGGAGATAAATGAGAGTGATACAAGAAAATCATGAAAAGGGAGTCAACAGCTTGCTAAGGAAGGTCCAAAAAAAGCAGAAGAAAATAATACCTTCAAAAATAGACTAACTCAAATGGCAAAAGCAGTCCAAAACGTCAACGAGGAGAAAATGTCTTTAAAAAAAAGCAGAATTGGCCAAATGGAAAAGGAGGTTCAAAAACTCATTGAGAAAAATAGTTTTTTTCTTTTTTTAACACTTAGAATGGAGTAGATGGAAGCTAATGACTTTGTGAGAAACCAAGAAATTATGAAACAAAACCAAAAGAATGAAAAAATAGAAGACAATGTGAAATATCTCATTGGAAAAACAACTGACCTGGAAAATAAATCCAGGAGAGATAATTTAAAAATTATTGGTCTACCTAAAAAACATGATAAAAATAGACCTTAGACATCATCTTACAAGAAATTATCAAGGAAAGCTTTCCTGATAGTTCAGATACAGAGGGTAAATTAAAAATGAAAAGAGTTCACCAATCACTTCCTGAAAGAGATCCCAAAAGGAAAACTCCTAGGAATATTATAGCCAAATTCCATAATTCCCAGGTCAAGGAGAAAATATTCAGGCAAGGAGAAACTTCTTCAGGCAGTCAAATTTTGACAAAATTTTCCATAAGCCCTCATGACTAACAGTGTCAACGGCCTTGGTCAGATCTACAAATGTTGTATACAGACCTCTCTTCTGCTACTGTCATTTCTCTTGAGTTGTCAGGCAGCAAACACCATGTTGACTGTTCCTCAGCCCTTACTGAAGCCACTCTGACTCTCAGATATATGACCATCTTCCAGGTGAAGGATCAGACTATTAATGAGGACTCTAGAAAGAATTTTGCCAGCAATGTGTAAGAGAGAGACCCCCCCTATGATTGTCGCAGGACAATCTATTCCTTTTATCTTTACAGAGATGGACAATGGAGGCATCCTTGAACTCCTGGGGGATGACCTCCTCTTGCCATATAACCTGGAAAATTTCAGTCAGCTTTTGTATGAGCAATGCTCTCTCTACCTTGTAAATCTCAGCTGGAATAGAATCAGCACCAGGCACTTTGCCACATGAAAGGAGCCTAATGGCTCTTAAAACCTCTCCTTCAATTGGAAGTTCAGTTAAGGAGGGATTGAATTCAACTTGAAGTAAAAGGTCAGTGTCCTAAGCATTGATTTATGATGGTCTGTTGAGAACACTATAGAATTTTTCAACCCATCTCTCTAGTATTATGTCTTTGTGACTAATCAATAACTTGATCAGCACTAGTAGTTGTGATACACCATAGGTTTTTGGTCCATAAATAGCTTTCAGGGAATCATAAAAGTGGTTTGGATTATTACTATCAGAATAAAACTGAATTTCATCTGCCTTCTCACTGAGCCAGGAATCCTACATCTCTGTAAGCTTTGCTTGTGCTTTGCTTTTGATGGAATTAAATGCTGCCTTCTAAGAGGTAGATGAATTATCATGCTAGCACATCCTGTGGAATTCTCTTTTTTTGTTTAGCAGCTTCTGAATTTCCCCATCATTTTCATCAAACCGGTATTGGTGTTTGTGAGTGTTTTGACCCAGATGAGCAAATGCAGTGCTGTACTCCAAATCTCTGAAAGCTGTCCACTCCTTTTCTGCTCCATTGCTGTCAACTATGTGCTGGCTCAACTTTCCCTCCAAGGTAGTAACAAACTGTTCATGCTGAGAGAAGTGCTCTAATTTGTTGACATAGATTCTTCTGGTAGTAATTTTGCCTTGGGGGTGGCACTTTTGATGAATATGAATATTTAACTTGGAAAGGATAAGTCTATGATCAGTCCAGCACTCTGCACCATACACTGACTTTGTCACTTACCCATCCTATGTGTCTCTTCTCCTTACAATTACATAGTCTATTAGATGCCAATGTTTGCTGTGAGGGTACATCCACGAAGTTTTATTGCATTTAGGTAAAAGGAAAACAGTGTTGGTGATAAGAAGGTCCTGGGATGCACAAGCCTTCAGCATTCTCATGAGCCTGTCATTCACTCCTTTTGACAGGCATACCAGCTTACTGACTAGATAAGTTTTGATTGCAAAACCCATCCCAGCTTCATGGCACTCCCCTTCACTGCACCCACTCCAGAAAAATGTGCATCCAGCTCCAACTTCAGTAAGTTGGCCTTCATTTGCCACCCTTGTTTCACTCAGGGTTGCTATTTGGATGAGATGCCTGTCGAATTCTCTTGCAACAAGAGAAATTCATCTTTCAGTTCTAGTGAATTTTGTGTTGTCTGTAAGTGTGTGTGGGTTTCATGTGCCAATGTTGAGTGAAAATATCTTTGCAGATGTTTTTGTACATTTTGTACATTTTTTTGTGTTTTGACCTCCTAGTGGGCTTCCCTGCCTACCATGGTAATCTGACCAGGGTTGGGTAAGCGTACAATGTTTGGGGCACCTTTTCTAGTCCCCTTCCTCACACCAAGAGGTGAGCAGCGTGATCCTTTAAAGGCTGCTCAGATACCCAGGGGGCTTCTGATTTCCACTGCTGCTTCCAGTGAGAAATGACCCTATGACCTGGGCCACCTGTGTGCAAAGTTGTGACTAAATCTCCCAGTGTATTTGCACCTGCTGCTTCATCACTTGCCTACCACCACAGGACTTTGAGGCATAATAGTAAAATGGTATGGGTGATGTCTTGATACATGTGTAAATTGGATTTAAGTGAGGCAGAGTTGCACGAAGTTGTCAGCCTCACTCTCTCCTCCAGAGCCATCATAGTTCAGTGGCAGGACAGAGTTAAGTTGAGTGATGATGACTCAGGCTGCAGTGGATGACCTTGACGTCTTAGGTGTCTAACCAAGCTCTAAGCACTCCACATCACCTACTTCAGCTTCCTTCATGGCTATTGGAACAAATTGTTCTCATCTGCACATTCCACCCGAGGAAGTCTGCACATGCTTGGGGTAGACACCCCCCTAAGTCATCAATGGGCTTGAGACGCCTTGGTTACCCTCAACCTGGTTTGGCCCATCTGCCAAAACAGTTTACTGGGGTGTGGTTGCTGCGCATGCTGCAGCTTCTTGGAGTCACAGATGAGAGTTGGGGGAACAAGTGAACACCAAAGGTGAAAAGGGGCCCAAAAAGGGCTTGGCAGCCATCACACCAAGGTACTGGTCCTCCTTGAACACACTGTACACCCCCTCATAGGACCACTCCTTAGTACAAGCTATTCCATTAGATTAATGGAACTTTGCTTCTCCTATTTCTAATGAGTAGTTTTGAAAAACTGCTTTATGTTCTTTTAAAATTTGAATATCAAGTTCCCAGATGACTGTACCAGTAGTTATGAGTTCAGTTATTGAATTTTGTTTTAGTCATTCTGTTAATGCATTATGTGATTATTTTTGTTCATCATTATTTATGCATAAGAATAAAATACCATCTACATAGGTAATTCATACTATGTATAGTTATCATAGAATTATAGATCTTGAGATAGAAGAGACCTCAGAGGTCATCTGCCTTGTTACTTTCCCATATTGGAGAACACTAGACTTGTAAATCATAATCTCATTTATTATGTTTAGCATTATCTTCAGCATGCTGAGGCAAGTGTTTGTTAATGAGCTAATGAAAGTGAGAAAAAAATGATTCCTCTCTTCCAGAGGCAGACTGCCCAGTATTGAACCTTTTTCACAAACTGCAATGGTGCAGTACAAAATAAGGAGGGACAAGTTCTCCAGTCCCTATGTTCTCCCCCGAATATTTCACACTTTTGAATTAAGAAAAATAATCATTTATAAATATATTTTAAACTTTTTTTAAGTTTAAGATTTTCCTTTTCATTTCTGATGTTTGATGATATATTGAACATAATGTCCTGTACTCCACATAATGCTCTACCCTCCTTTCAAAACCCAAATTTATTTAAAGCAAAATAATATTTTTTCTGATTATAAGTTCAAAAAATGGAAAAGATCAATGGGGGCTTATAAGGGATGTAAGATGCCAATACACTGAAATGTTTAAACCCTAGCCCAATGCTTAAATCACAGAGAAATGATTCCCAGGTCAACACATTTCAAGCTGTTCAAACACCCACTAGGATATTTATTTTCCACCAGTATGCAAACAGGAAGCAAAGAAAAAAAAAAGAAGGAAGTTTAAACAACCAGCTTCTATAGCACATCACAATCCACATATGCCCAAAGCCCACAGAAGTTTGAAGTCTGCCAAATTCTAATCCTTCATTTTTAAGTTTAGATCTAATTCATAAACATTAAAAAAAAAAAACTAGTTTACTGTATAGCAAGCAAATTAAAATGAGAATAACAAAATTAGCTCCTGTTTTTTTAGCGCACAAAGTCAGAAACTCAATATGTGACTCATCATAATGGCACAGCTCGGATGCTATCTTTGGACATAGCTGCAGTATTTTTTTCACTATTTGGTCAAAGAGGTTATTTTTTTTTTAGTGATTAATATGTGTTTTCTTTTGGGTGTATAAATTAGAATCTTTTTTGGAAAAATAATAAGATTCTTTTTCAAAATAACTGGTAAGATTCAGCTTTAGCAATGAACAAAAATATACATTACCCTGCCTACTTTTCTGATTTAAGATTCTTTTTTTTGAAAGAGTACAAAATGTCAGTTATCACTTAATATTTGCTTGAGATAAATTATTTCAAAGCTTCAAATACTGAGCAATTGGCATCAGACAGTTCCATTTGCAGGGAGCATGTATCTAAATGCCTGGGATCAGGAGTACAAGAATATTGGGAAATGACAGTGAAACCAGTTAAGAATGGATTTCAATGGTATTGCCCCAATTATTGGAAAACTGAGGTCACCAATACCAAAGCAAGAATAGCCCAAGAAATACTAAATTCAGAGCTTCTTTTGGCCCCTTTGCTTGGGGCAAAAATTGGGCTAGAGCTGAAACTCTTTTAGTAGTTTTTCCTTTTTTCTGATTAATAATTTATTTATTTTTCAATTCTTAACATCCACTTCCCCAAGAGTTTGAATTCAAAATTTTCTCCTCACCTGTCCCCACTTCCCACCCCAGGAAGCATATACCCCATGCACCCTTTCCTCCAGTCTGTCCTCCCTTCTATTACTCACCCATCTTCTTCTTCTACCCTTTCCCTTCTATTTTCCTGTAGGGCAAAATAGATTTCTATACTCCATTGTCTGTATAGCTTAATTTCCAGTTGCATGCCAAAACAATTTTTAACATTCATTCTAAAAGCTTTGAGTTCCATTTCCTTGCCCTCACTCCCCACCCACCCTCATTGAGAAAATAAGCAATTCAATGTAGATCATACATGTGTAACTATGCAAAGAACTTCCATAATAGTTATGTTGTAAAATACTAACCATATTTCCCTCTGTTCTATCCTTACCTTCATTTATTCCATTCTCTTCCTTGACGTGTCCTCCCCCAATTATGTTTGCTTCTGATTATCCCTTTCCCCAATTTGCTGCTCTTTCTATTATCTTCCCTCTCCTATTATCTTCCCCCTTGCCTTCCTGCAGGGTAAAATAGATTTCCATATTGAATGGAGTGTATGTTATTCCCTCCTTAAGCAAAAACCCATCAGAGTAAGGCCCAATTATTTCATTTCATTGCCCCTCTTGCCTTCCATTGTAAAAGGTCTTTCTTGACTCTTTTATGTGAGACAATTTGCTACATTCTACCTCTCCCTATCTCTTACTCTATCCCTTAGTTTAGAAGCTGCTAAATTCTGTCTTATCCTGATTGTATTTCCACAATACATGAATTATTTCTTTCTAGCTGCTTGTAATATTTTCTCCTTGACCTGAGAATTCTGGAATTTGACTACAATATTTGTAGGAGCTATCCTTTTGGAATCCCTTTCTGGTGGTGAATAGTGAATTCATTTCTATTTTACCCTCTGTGTCTAGAATATCAGGACAGTTTTCCTTGATAATTACTTGGAAGATGATATGTAGGCTTTTTTTTTTGATCATGCTTTTCAGGTAGAACAATAATTTTAAAATTATCTCTCCTGCATCTATTTTCCAGGTTGGTTGCTTTTCCAGTGAGATATTTCACACTGTCCTCTATTTTTTTCATTCTTTTGGTTTTGTTTTATAATTTCTTTGTTTCTTACAAAGTCATTGGCTTTCATCTACTCCGTTCTAATTTAAAAAAAAAACTATTTTCTTCAGTGACCTTTTGAACCTCCTTTTCCATTTGGCTAATTCTACTTTTTAAAGCATTCTTCACCTCATTGGCTTTTTGGAACTCTTTTGCCATTTGGTTTAGTTTGTTTTTCAAAGTATTATTTTCTTCAGCATTTTTTGGGTCTCCTTTAGCAACCTGTTGACTCATTTTTCATGATTTTCTTGGACCGTTCTCATTTCTCTTCCCAATTTTTCTTCTACCTCTCTTACTTTTTTTCAAAATCCTTTTTGAGCTCTTCCATAGCCTGAGACCATTGCATATTTATTTTGGCAGTTTTGGACGTAGAAGCCTTGACTTTGATGTTGTCCTCTGCATGCTTTGTTCTTTCTCATCTGAAAGGAGGGAAGAAAATACCTTTTCACCAAGAAAATAGCCATCTATAATCTTATTTTTTCCCATTTCTTGGGCATTTTCCCAGCCAGTTACTTGACTTTTGAGTCCTCTGTGAAGTGGAGGGTATACTCTAGGGACCTGTATGTTCTCAGTTCCTCGGTGGCACAATCAAGGGAGAGGAGGTTACTCCTCTCCTGACCTGTACTCTGGTCTGTGAGAAACCACAAGCACTCTTTTCTGTCCAGGATCTGTGAGTATGATTCCTTCTCCACAGTCACCACCACCTCCACCATGCCAGGAGGCCTCTCACCCCAGCATTGCTACTCATAACTGACACCCAGATAAGCTGCTCAATTTCCCCAACATCTTTAGCTGAAACAGATGCTGCTGCTACAGTGTCTGCTACTGCCCTAGGGCCAGGGCTGCGGCCAGACCCCCTTCCCTCTCACCCAGGTGAAAGAGCTTTCTCATTGACCTTTGAAGCTGTCTTTGGCATTTGTTGGTTGAAAAATCTGAGAACTGTGGCTGATATCCATGATTAAGTGCCCTGAAGCCTGCTCGTATTCCAATCCTGTCCATGTCAGCCAAGGCTGTGCTTCACTCTGCTCTGAGTCTGGTTTCCCAGTTGGCTTTCTTGGCTGTCTTGGGCTGGACATCTCTTTCACTCTGTCATTTTTTGGATTCTGCTGCTCTAGAATTTGTTTAGAGTCATTTTTACAGGTATTTTATGGGCTATAGGTGGAGAGCTAGAGCAGGTTCATCTTTCTCCTCTGCCATGTTGACTCTACTCACTGCTTTAAGATCCTGGTAAGGCGGAGGCATATCTAATAACAGTCAATTAATAGATAAGATTAAAAAAAATCTGGAACACCTTTCTAGAACTGAATATGAGATTTATTATTGTTGCAGTCTTCATTATTATTCACTCCAATATTGTGATCATATTCTTATTAAAATTACTAGTAATGTACTTGTGCTGATACAAAATGGATTTGGAAGTTTTCTTTTGATATAGCTTTAAAATGATACAAGATGATCATTTCTCCAGGATCTCATGGACCAACCATAACTATGTCTTTGAACACAAACATTTTTTTTCTGATAATATGGCAGTAAAATTTATATTTCCTCTCATTAGCATTGTAATTATTTCATCTTAGTCACAAAGATGATAGCACAACCTAACTCATGATAATTTGTCCCTGTCCTTTCATTCATTATTGACTATGATATTTGGTACTGATCTGTTGTCAGTAAAATAGCAATTAGAATTTTCTTTTCAAAATGCTGATTAATTTTCACTGAAGCATCATCTTTCTTTCTCCTACTCATAGTAGTCTCTCTGTAGCTAATGAGATATAACAGAGAGACAGTTAGCCAAAAGGAAGACATGAAGTGACCATAGAAATGAAAGTAACAGTAAGGTTCAACATATTGACCTAAAGAATACGTACTCAAAATACACTCTGATTTTTAAAATGACTTTTCCAAGACTAAATTAGAAAGATATGAGGGAAGCCATGAAACAGAACTCACTCACTTGCTTCCAGAGCATCATTTTTTTTTTTTAAAGCAATGTAAGGATGGGCATTGAGTGAACTAGTATCTTGATGAAAATATTAGATTGCTCTTTTGACTGAGTGAATTGTCCTGACCTTGAAAATGCTTTCATTCTTCATCGGAGAGGCAGGAAAGGAAAAACATCAAAGGTTCTTGTATGAAACACCAAAGTTATGCACAGAGATTATGAAACTGTTTACCTTGCCATCAGCCACAAGTGTTCCACATCCATCACTGTGAACTCTAAAGTTCCTTTATCAGATCATAATTTGTTGTCACTCTCCCTCTTCTTCTGCCTCAGAACTTCAAACCCTGACTGAAACCTTACTTAAACCTTTACTCCTACCAACCAACCCCCCCCCCCCCCGCCCCGCCACTTTTTCTTTTTCCCATCAAGGACATTACCCTCATGCAAGAGTGAAATAGGGCAGTTCTACATTCTCCTGTTTCTCAAGTCCCTCGCCTCCTTTTTAATGCAGTACTTTACCTGCCAATCCTAATCCTTGACCTCCTCAGATGAACCCCTGCCCTCACTCCTATTCACATGATGGAGAACAAAACTGAAAGAAATCAAGATATCACACTGACTGTATCTACTATAAATTTATTTTACAAAAATTCAACTTGATTGTCACTGTGGCAAGACAACCCTTCATACCTCCCTAATCATTCACTATTGCACTCAACATAGTAGCTTTCCTCAAATTATTTTTCATTCTTTCATGAGCCTTGCTTCTTTCTCCATTTCTCTGAGTACAGAACCTTGTTTTACATTTCACTTAAAAAACTGAAAGCATTAACTTAGGGCTTCCTGTTCTCCCCTCCTCCTCATCTGATATCACTCACATACCTTCTACAACTATGCCCTTTTTCATCTTTGTTACTAAACAATAGATGACCTTCCTCCTTGCCAAGTTGAATTCCTTTAAATATCCAAATTATCTCCTAAAGTCCTGTCTTCTCCAGAAGATTTGTCTATCATCCCTACTCACTCTAATCTTCCATTTCTCTATCTATTCCTTACTTCCTTACTCCCTACAAACATGCCAATGTTTCACCATCTTCAAAAAATTCTCCCTTGCCCCATCTATCCCTGCTAGTGACACTCTTTTATCTTTTATCTATTTTGTGGCTAACTTCCTTGACAATTCTATATATAGTAGGTACTTCTAATTTTTTTCCTCTTACTCTCTTCTTACTCAGAAGTCTGCCTTCTGACTTCATCATTCAACTGAAACTCTTCTCTCCAAAGTTACTAATCTCAAATGCTAAATTAAATGGCCTTTTCTCAGTTCTCATCATTTTTGACCTCTTCCTAGAATTTTACTTTCCTTGATATTCTCCTGTTTCTAGGTTTTTAAGAAACCACTCTCCCTTTATTCTTTTTCTATATACTTCACCTCTTCTTCTCAGTATCCTTTATAAATTTTTCATCTTGATTATGCCTTCTAACCCTAGAAGTCCTCAAAGGCTCTTTCCTGCATTCTATTCTTTTCCCCTAAATCATTTTGCTTGAAGATCTTATCAGCTCCTGCAGATTCAATATTCATCTCTGTGGAGATGATTCTTAGATCTATTTTTCCACCTTAGTCTTCTCGTCTTGCCTCTAACTCTAAATTGTATATTGGGCATCTAGAACTGGATATCCCATAGACATCTTAAACACAACAGATTCGAAACTAAATGTAAACTTCTCCCCCAATCCTTTACCCTTCCTAACTTTCCTACTACTGTTGAGAGTCTCACTATCCTACTAGTTACCTCGATTCACAACCTACATATCATTCTTGACTTTTCATTCTTTCTCAATCCCCAACATCTAATTAATTATAAAATCCTTTCATTTCTACTCTCATTCCATCTCCTGTATATGTTCCCTTCTTGCCTCTGACATTTTCAGAACTCATGGCCCTCATCACCTTATACTTGGACTAATATATTAAACTTCTAATCATTCTTCTTGCCTTAAATTTTTCCTCAATTGAGGCTATCCTTTACTCAGCAATCAAATTGTTTTTTCTAATTCAGTTCTGACTATGTCAACTCTAATTCAAAAGATTCCCTTGGAGTCAACTACATTGGCTCTCTATTTTGTTGTTGTTCAGTAGTTTTCAGTTGTGTTTGACCTTTCATGATACCATTTGAGGTTTTCTTGGCAAAGATACTGGAGTGGTTTGCCATTTACTTCTCCAGCTGATTTTACACATGAGAAAACTGAGGCAAACACGGTGACTTGGGTTGGGTGACTTGCTCATGGTCACATAAACTAGCAAGTGTTTGAGGCTAGAAGTAAGTGTTTGAACTCAGGAAGATGATTCTTCCCAACTCCAGGTCTGAAGCTGTATTCACTGTGCCTCCTAAATACATAAATGATCACTTTACCTCAAGCCTTTCCTCCATCTAATCCATCTTTCATATAGCAACCACACTGATTGTCTTCAAACCTAGGCCTGGCCACATGATATCCTTTATCAGTAAACTCTATTGGTTCTATATTACTCCTAGAATCAAATATAAACTCCTCAGTTTAGAATTTACATTCCTTTACAATATGGCCTCAGTCTGTGTTTCCAGTCATCTAACCTATTGCTTCTCTCAACATACTTTGTGATCCTGCTGTACTTGGTCGTTTGTTGTTCTACCAACATACAACAACATCCTCCATATTCATGTCTTTGCAATAATTGCCCCAGTGCTTAGAATATACTACCTCCTCCCACCTACCTTTTAGATACCCTGGTTTCTTTCAGTTTTCAGATTAACCCCTACCTTCTTCATGAATCCTTTCTTAATCCCACCCCCTACTACTAGAACCTTCCCCTCAACTCTCTTGTTCTCATTTTTAGACATTACTGTGTGTAAAGAGGATTTGTTATTCTTTTTAGTTTAGTTTCTAAGGCTCCATGGCCATGGGAAATTTTAGTTTCCAGGTGTTAGATAATAACTCCCAGAATAGTTCCAAGGATTTTAGATGGAAGCTGTTAGAATCATAGTGACAGACAGTCCTATTGAGACTGTGCTGTGAGGTAAGGGGGGACATAATCAATATTTACTGTACTTGCACAGAAGGATGATATTGTTAAAGTTAACTGATAGACAAGATGCTTTCTTTATCTGGTGCCCTATGAAAGAAAGTGGGTATTAGTGAGTGAGTAGGGTGTGTTTATCCTTTGTTGCCTAAGACCATGCCATCAGAGAAATAATGACATGATTTGCACTTGACTTCGTTTTGCATGAGGGAAGGCTGTGCACATCACTAGCCTCATTTCTCCTCCAGAACCATCTGAATCCAGTGACCAGATATTCATCAGGATGACTGGAGATGATGCAAGATGAGGCAGTTGGGGTTAATTGACTTGCCCAAGGTCACACAGCTAGGGAATGTCAAGTGTCTGAGGTGAGATCTGAACTCAGGTCCTCCTGACTCCTGCACTGATGTACTATCCACTGAACCACCTAGCTGCCCCTAGGGAGTGGGGTGAAACCATGGGAAATCCATAGGGAACCCAACTGAACCCCGTTGAGGCTTGAGGGGAATACACAAGTGTGTCTGCCTTGATTGACCCCAAGGAGATGTAGAGGTAATTGTCTCCCCTTCTTGCCAGCACCTGTGAGAAGGGTTATTAGGGAATGCTGCAGGAGCTAATTCTCCCACAACTCTTTGTGAAGACTAGACTAGAATAAAGCTGATTATTAACCCCTCCAAAGCTGTCTGCCTATATGACCAGATCAAGAGTTAACTTGTTAGAGGCTGGATGTCAAAATCCCCAATGCCTCCTGTGTGTTATCTGTAAAACAAGCACATACATATTTATCCATGCTGTTGACATATTGGTTGATTTCTCATACATATTAAACTTGAAGAGGGACTATATATATATATATATATATATACATATATATATATATATATATACAGAGAGGGAGAGAGAGAGGGAAAGAGAGAGAGAGAGAGAGAGAGAGAGAGAGAGAGAGAGAGAGAGAGAGAGAGAGAGAAAGAGAGAGAGAGAGAGGTAAGGATCAAGAGGAAAGAAAGAAAAAGAAAATCACTTTCAAAGGCTCTTTCCAAGTTAATTCTTGACTGAATCAAATTCTTTGGCTATTCCTCTACTCTACATACCCTAATGTAATACTATATTTCTAGAAAAGTCTATTTTATTGTGATTTTTTTCACACTCTAGGAAATAGAAGACTAGGACCTTAAGTCTTTTGCCAAGCATTTGTGGTAATAAACCGAGTCAGAGTCTTTCATTATTATACCACTGCCATCCATAGAGTCAATTTTTTGCTTACATTTCCATTTTCTCATTGTCAGTTACACAGAGTCCAAATCCAGTCATGATGGTTTGAGGGCAGGGGCTGGCAGGGAACATACACAAATATGCTTTTCTCATGTAGAAATGGTCTGGAAATTGAATTGAGAACACCAACTCTTTTCACCTGGTCATAGGCCATTAAACAAACTTTAGAATGAGTAACAATTCATCCATTACCATCCCAAGCTGGATTTGAACTAATGACCTAGAAGCAAAGACTGCGCAGCCCATTATTTTTAGCCCTGAGCTATCAAGTTCCCTAAGCATACTTTGTCAATTTGTATGACCTTTATAATAGCAAATCCTTGGAAAAGGTAATAAAGTTACTAGTTTAAATTGATTTCCGTGATACATAGCATTAATTCTCTTATGTTCAGTCAAGGAAAAAAGAAGATAGTTTTCAGAAACAGTAATGTCAAAACACTATTTTATATATTCAAAACACTTCAAAGTAAACAAGACTATAGTTTTCTTCCATGTTTTCTATTTGGATGCTGATTCAGTTGTTTTTTCAGTTGAGAACATAAGGAGATATTTACTAGTGGCTATTTGAAAACTAAACTTCAAAGTTTAGAATTCCTAGTGAGACATAGTTATTACTTGTGCAATATATTAAAAAGATGGGACAGTGTGGCTGAATATAGAGAGCATTGCATGACTAACAATTTTTTAAAAAATCCTTTAGTTGAAGGATTTGACTAAAGTTCCCACTGCCAGCTGTGTATTTCAAAAAGGTAAAAGATAGGAATATAGGTCCAACATAAACCAAAATAATCATAATAGTATTTTTATTATCAAAGAAATGGAAACAAAACAGGTAATGTCATTGAATATTACTTTCCAATAAGAAATAATAAAGACTGGATGATTCAGAAAAGCCTGGAAAGATATAGGAAATGGTGCATAATGATGTAAGCAGAAACAAGTAAATGACATACACAGTAAAGACAGCAACTGAAAAAGAAAGAATAACACCAAGAAATATTAACAAGCAAGTTTATAACAGTTCAGTACAGCAAACTCTCTCCCTTCAATGTAAAGGCAGTGAATTACGGATATGAAATTTTGCTTGTGCTGTCAGACACAGTTGATGTATTCACTAGTTTTGCTGAATTGCTTTTTCCTCTCCCTTCTTAGCCTTTGTTACAAGGGATGGCTCAATCAGAGAGAGGATAAGGGTTTATTCTGAAATGAATAATGTAAAACCTGAAGGAATCCAATGAAATCATATTAAGACTTTTCTAAAAATTAAAAGTGTTAAATTAGTCAGGAAGAGACCTGAGTATTACTCACCACTGTACCCTGATTGCCTTGAATAATTCAAATCATTTAACAGGTAGGAAAGTATAGTGGAAAGAGAATTGAATTTAGGTTATGGAACCTGAGTTTTTACAATCATAGGGTAAGGGATTTCCAGCAGGAAGAGAATTTTTTTTATCATGAGTCCTTTGGAATTACCTTGGATCACTGTACAGAGCAGAGTAGCTAAATTTTTCACAATTGATCATCATTGGATTATTCCAGTTATTGTATATGATGACCTCAAGGTTCTGTTCAGTAACTTTATGTCAGTTCATATAGGGCTTCTCTTTTTTTTTCTGAAACCATGTCCTCATTGTTTATTATAGCACAATATCACCCCATCACAATCATATGCCACAACTTCTTCAGCCTTTCCCCAGTTGATGAACATCCTCTTGATTTTCAATTCTTTGCCACAGCAAAAAGTTGCTTTAAATATTTTTGTACACATAGGTCATTTTTCTTTAATCTTCTTGAAGCACAGACCAAGTAGTGGTATTGTGCGTCAAAAGGTATGCACAGTTTTATAGCCCCAGAATAGTTGGACTCCTTCACAATTCCATCAACAATTCATTAGTGGAACTATTTTTCCTTATCTCCTCCAGTATTTGTTATTTATGATTACTGTGAGGTGGTACCTCAGAGGCATTTTAGTTTACTTTTCTCTAATCAATAGTGATTTAGAGTGTTTTTTCATATGACTATAGATAGCTTTGACTTCTTCTGAATACTGCCTATTCCTATATTTTAATCATATATCAATTAGGGAATGGCTCTTATTTTTTTTTTTAATAAATCTGTCTCAGTTCTCTATATAGCTGAAAAACAACGCATTTATCAGAGGAACTAGTTGCAAAAAAAATCTGATACGCTGTCACTGGTTTCTTTTTAGCAAAATGTAATTTCCCTGATTATCTCCGTTAATTAGGTCTAATTTGGGCTTTGCTTGTTTTTAAGATTGTGATTGCTACCCTTTTAGTTAACTTTAGCTGAAGCAAAATAGATTTTGCTCCATATCCTTGTTTTAACTCTGTGTGAGCATCTTTCTCTTTCAAGTATGTCTCTTGTAAAATATATATGTGCACATGGATATGTAGTTGTATTCTAGTTTCTCGTCCATTTTGCTGTCCATTTCCACTCTATGGTTAATCTCATTCATATTCAATGTTACAATTAGTTTGTATTTCCCCCATCGAATTTTCTTCTGTGTATGTTCTCTCTCTCTGTCTCCCTCTCTCTTTCTACTCCTCTTCCTCTCTCCACATCCTTCCTTAAATGTCTACTTTATTTCTAACCATTATCTTCTTTAATCTGCCCTTTTTGAAAAAAAATCATCTCCTCATTCTCTTGTCCACTTCTACTAGTCTGCTATTTTTCTGTTGGATATCATAGATTTCTGTGCCCTATTGAGTGTGTGTATTATATTCTTCCCTCTTTGGATCACTTACAGTGAGAATAAGGTTCAAGCATTACTCACCACCTCACCCATTTCTCCTTTCAATATAAAAGTTCTTCCTTAGATATCTCTTTTATGGGATATGATTTTCCCCATTTTGCTTTTTCCTTCCCCCTTCTCCCAGGACATCCCTTTTTCTAATACCTTCAATATTTGGAGATCATCCCAACATAAACAGCACATAAGCATTGCCTCTGTCCATGCCTCATCTTCTAACTGTCCTAATAATAATAATGTTATTAGATTTAAATGGATCATCTTCCCATATAGAAATATAGAGTTTAACTTTCTTGATTCCCTTGTGATTTCTGTTTCATATTTACGTTTGTTTGAAAGTACTCTAATTGTTTCAATATCCATTTTTTCCCTTGAAGGCTCATAACCAGTTTTGCTGTGCAAGTAATTCTTGGTTGTACTACTAGCTCCTTTGCCTTTTGGTATAGCATATTCCAAGCCCTCCTCTCTTTTAATGGTAAAGTTGCTAAATCTTATGCAATCCTGACACAATATTTGGATTGTTTTTCTCTGGCTATTTGAAGTATTGTTTTCCCTTTTGCCTGGGAACTCTGGAATTTGTCTCCTAGAAATGTTCATTTTTGGATTTCCTTCAGGAAGTGATCAGTGCATTCTTTCAATTTATAGTTTGCCCTGTTTATCTAAGATATTGGGTCACTTTTTCTTGATAATTTATTGAAATATTCTGATTATATATTTTTTTACTTTTGGCCATGGCTTTCAGGAAGTCTGATAATTCTTTAAGTTATTTCTCTTCAATTTATTTCCCAGGTCAGTTCTTTTTCTTTCAAGATATTTCATAGTTTCTTTTACTTTTCATTCTTTTCACTTTGTTTTATTGTTTCTTGATATCTCTTGTTGGATTCCACTTGCCCAGTTCTAATTTTTAAGAAAATTTTTCCATAAGTGAGACTGTGTACCACTTTATCCACTTGGCCTTTTATGCTTTTTAAGGAGTTCTTTTCTTTAGAGAATTTTTTTGCCTCTTTAATTATTTCTAAATATTTTAGGTATTATTTTCTTAGTTTTTGTGCCTCTTTTACCAAGTTGTTAATTCTCTTTTCATAATTTTCTTACATCTCTCTCATTTCGTTTCCCAATATTTTCCCTACCATTTTTATCTCTTTCTTTATGTCTTCTTGGAATTAGTGGTGGGATTGGGTTCAATTAGCATTTTTCTTTGGAGCTTTGCTTGTAGATATTTTCACATTGTTGAAGTTTATGTTTTGGTATTCCCTGTCACTGTAGCAGTTTTTGATAGTCAAATTCTTTGTTGTTGTTTGCTCATTCTTCCAGCCTGTTTCTGAACTTTGAAATTTATGTCAGGGAACTAGGAAATGCAGTGGATAAAGCTCTGTCTCTGGAGTCAGGATGATCTGGGTTTAAATCTGGCCTCAGACAATAGCTGTGTGATCCTAAGCAAGTCACTTAACCCTGATTAACTCAAAAAAGATACTAATATCAAAATATTAATGTTGGCCCCTGTTTATCTGAAGAGTAGGAGTTCTTTACCCAGAAAGGGCCCCTCTTACCTTACAGCCACAAGTACCACCACTCCTCTTGGCCTTGGAACTGTGATCAGCTACACTGCTCTCCTGCAACCACAATGCTAATGCTCCTCGATGCCTTGGAACTGTATCCAATGCCCCTGCTCACTTGTGACAGACCATGAGCGATTTTTTTCTACTCTGAAGCTGTGATCCAGAACTGCTTATGGGTGATAGCACTGTCAATCAGTGCAAGTTTTACCCTGTGCCAGTAAAAGGCCCCCTGTAATCTCTTTATGACCATTTGTCCATCTCCTTTAACATCTCTGGGCTGAGAGCTCTGGAAGCTGTTGTTTCATACTAGGCCTTCTACTGGTATTGCTGCTAAGTGTGTTCTAGGCTGGTCCTTGCTTGGTGTTACAGACTTCTCCTACCAATCTTCTAAATTGTCTTTAGACTAAAAAAATGTCTCACCTTGACATTTTTGTTTTGCTCTGCCACACTAAAATTTTATATTCAGTATTATTTCAGGGCTATTTGGAAGGAAATGTTGGAAAAATTAGACTGGGTTTCTGCCTCTAATCTCTGGTTTTGATCAAAACTATATATTTATTGGTGCTTTTTTATATTACTGACACTTCCCAATAACATCTTAAAAGAACCCTGAACTTTACTTGTGACAAATATAATCAAGTAAAAGAAAAAAAATCTATTAGCAAGTCTCATTCCATACTTATAATCTATTAGGTCTCTGACAAGAATATTAAAATATGACTCACTATCATTTCCTCCAAAGCACCTCTCTCTCTCTCTCTCTCTCTCTCTCTCTCTCTCTCTCTCTCTCCCTTCCTCCCTCCCTTTCTCTCTCTGTCTCTGTCTCTTTTTGTCTCTCTGGGTGTATATTTATGTGTGTGTTTGTGTGTGTGTGTGTGTGTGTGTGTATTTATATGTGGCAAATGTTGTCTTTGGTGTTTGACCTTCTGGGTCAGTTTGAGGCAACTAAGTGGCAGAGTAGATGGAGCATTTGAACCTGGAGTCAGGAAGACTGAAACTCAAATCTGACCTCAGGTACTTTCTAGCTATGTGACAAGAAACAAGTCACTTAACCTGTTTTCCTCAGTTTCATCAAGTATAAAACAAAGATAATAATATCACTCATTTTCTAGGATTATTTTGAAGATCAAATGAGATAATATTTGTAAAGTACAAAGCACAGTTTCTGGTACATAGTAGTTGCATGTTATTTTTTTCTCTTTCATTTTTTCCTATGCTTCATCTTAGGAGCATCATTGTTCATTCTTCTAGCCAATTTAATCTATTGGGGTTAACCTCCAGCACTGCTAGACTTTGCATTTTTCTGTTATTTGGGGACTTAAACATCTTTGTGATAGATGATAGTCATGGTTGGTTGGTTGTTGTCCTTCATTCTCAAAGAGGACCAAAATGATGTCACCATGATAAAGTGAAGTTTCACTGTATCTGATCGCAACTGATCAGACCAATAGAAATTAGGAATGTTCTACCACAGATTGGACACAGATAGTCCATGTGAATATTGGGGGTAGATACTCCAAATTTGCACATCCTATATTTCCTTTGTGCTACTTTGCTCATAAATGTGAGTTCTGCATAAAATAATCTTTTTGATAAGTGTACATTCTGCTTTTGAACATCATGCCCAGTCCATCAGAGTTGCATTGTCGGAAGCATACTTTGAATGCTTGGTGGTTCAGCTTGAGCAAAGACTTCAGTGTTGGGTACCTTATCCTGCCAGGTGATCCTCAGAATTTTCCTAAGGCAGTTCAAATGAGGGAGACGGGGCAGAGCTAAGATGGTGGAGAAGAAAGAAGCATATATTTTGTCACTTCCCCCACAGCCCACAAAATATATGTAAAAATGACTCACAACAAATTCTAGAGCAGCAGAAGCCACAGAACAACATAGTGAAAGAGATTTCCAGCCAAAGGTAACCCAGAAGGCTGACAGGAAAGGTCTATCCCACAGGACTCTGAGTGGAGCAGAGTTCAGCCCTGGCCACACAGCACAAGGCGGGACAGGACCTGAACAGGCCTCTAGGGTAGAATCCTCAGCAGAGAGGGTCCCAGATCCTTCAACCTACAAGTGCCAAAGAAAGCTTCAAAGGTCAGTGTGGGAGGGCTTTCCCAGCTGGGCGAGAGGGGAGTGGGGTCCCCCTAGTACTGGCCCCAGATGGCAGCAGAGGCAGCGACAGCAGTAGCAGTGGGTGGCAGGCAGCTACAATGGCAGTGGAAGCAGCCTGGGTCCACTGTCTGAGCAGCTCAGTTTAAAGCCTATGAGGGAATTGAGTAGCTCTTCTGAAACTCAGCCCTGAGCACAGTTCTGGGGGGAGGAGGAACACTAGGACCCTCCTCTTGACAAACAATTCAGAAGGCAAGTAACTGGCTGAGAAAATGACCAAAAAGAGGGAAAAAAGTAAGACCATAGAAGGTTACTTTCTTGGTGAACAGGTATCTCTTTCCATCTTCTCAGATGAGGAAAAATAATGCGTACTGTCAGAGGAAGTCAAGGCTTCTGCCTCCAGTACCTCCAAAATGAACGTGAAATGGTCTCAGGCCATAAAAGAGCTTGAAAAGAGAGTCAGTAGCTTGCTAAAGGAGAACCAAAAAAAATGCTGAGGAAAATAACACCTTTAAAAATAGTCTAACTCAATTGGTCCAAAAGGCCAATGAAGAGAAGAATGCTTTAAAAAGCAGAATTAGTCAAATGGAAAACAAGGTTCAAAAGCTCACTGAACAAAATAGTTCTTTAAAAATGAGAGTGGAGTTCAGGGAAGATAATGACTATACAATAAACCAAGAAGTTACAAAACAAAACCAAAAGACTGAAAAAATAGAAGATAATGTGAAACATTTCATTGGAAAAACAACTGACTTGGAAAATAGATCCAGGAGAGACAGTTTAAAAATTATGGGACTACCTGAAAACCATGATCAAAAAAAAGAACCTAGACATTACCTTTCATGAAATTATCAAGGAAAACTGCCCTGATATTCTAGAACCAGAGGGCAAAATAAATATTGAAAGAATCCACCAATCACCTCCTGAAGGAGACCAGAAAAGAGAAACTCCTAGGAATACTGTGGCCAAATTTCAAAGTTGCCAGGTCAAGGAGAAAATATTGCAAGCAGCTAAAAATAAACAATTCAAGTATTTTGGAAATACAATCAAGATAACACAGGATCTGGAAGCTTCTACATTAAGGGACTGAAGGACTTGGAATAGGATATTCCAGAAGTCAAAAGAACTGGAATTAAAACCAAGAATCACCAATCCAACGAAACTGAGTATAATACTTTAAGGGAAAAAATGGTCATTCAGTGATTTAGATGACTTTCAAGCATTTATGATGAAAAGACCAGAACTGAAAAGAAAATTTAACTTTCAAACACAAGAATCAAGAGAAGCATGAAAAGGTAAACAGGAAAGAGAAGTCATAAAGGACTTTCTAAAGGTGAACTGTTTATATTCCTACATGGAAAGATAGTATTTGTAACTCTTGAGCCTTTTCTCAGTATTTGGATAGTTGGAGGGATTATACACACACAAGCATGCACACACACACACACACACACACACACACACACACACACACACACACCCATATAGACAGAGAGTACAGGTTGAGTTGAATCAGAAGAGATGATATCCATAAAAAAATGAAATAAAATTAAGGTGTGAGAGAGGAAAATATTGGGAGGAGAATAGGAGAAATGGAATGGGGCAAATTATCACTCATAAAAGAGATAATAAAAATCTTTTTGACTGGAGGAGAAGAGGGAGGAGGTGAGAGGGGGAAAGTGAAGCTTACTCTTTTCACATATGGCTTAAGGAGGGAATAACATTGGTATAAAAATCTATCTTACACTACAGTAAAGTAGAGGAGAAGGGGATAAGTGGGGTGAGGGGAATGATAGAAGAGAGGGTAAATGAGAGAAGGAAGTAACTAGAAGTAAAGACTTTTGGGAAAGAACAAGGTCAAATGAGAGAATAGAACAAAAATGGGAGACAGGGTAGGATAGAGGGAAATATAGCTCGTCTTACACAGCATGACTATTATGGAAGTTGTTTGCAAAATGATACATATATAACCTGCATTGAATTGTTTGCCTTCTTGGTGGGGGTGGTGAGTAGGGAGGGAGGGAGGGAAATTGCAATTCAAAGTATTAGAAATGAATGTTGCATATAACTGGGAAATAAGAAATACAGGTAATGGGGTATAGAAATTTATCTTGCCCTACAAGAAAAGAAAGAAGATGGGGATAAGGGAAGGATGGGGTATGTTAGAATAGAGGGCACATTGGCGAAAGGGTAATCAGAATGCAAGGTATTCTGGGGTGGGAGAAAGGGAGAGATGGGGAGATAAATTGGAAGTCAAAATTTTCTGAAAATGAATATTGAAATCTAAATATAAATGAATAAAACTTAAAAAAAAGCAGTGCAAATGAAAGCAATTCAGTTTTCTGGCATGGTGCTGGTAGACTGTTCATGTTTCACAGGCATACAGTCATGAGGTCAGTACAATGACTCTGTAGACCAGTTTGGTAGTCAGTCTAATACCTCTTCTCTCCCAAACTTTTCTTCAGAGCCTCCCAAACACTGAACTAGCTCTGGCAAAGCGTATGTCAACCTCATTGTCAATGTATACATTCCTGGAAAGTACACTACCAAAATAAGTGAATTTATCTGCAGCATTCAAAACTTCTCCATTTGTTGTAATTGATGGTTTCATGTATGGATGGTGTGGTGGTGGCTAATGGAGCCCCTGTGTTTTCTTGGTGTTAATTATTAGGCCAAAATTAGCACAGACAGCAGAGAATTGATTCATACTTTGTTGCATCTCAACTTCAGAGGCTGCACTGAGTGCAAATTCATCTCCAAACAGAAAATCATGCACCAACACTCCCTCTGCTTTGGTCTTGGCTTGGCAATTTTTCAAATTGAAAAACTTACCATCAGTATGCTAGCTAACTTTGATGCCAGGTTCATCCTCATTGAAAACATTTAACAACAAACATCATGCTAAAAAGCTTGGGAGCAAGCACACAGCCTGTTTAACTCCATTGTGACTGAGAAGGCATGAGAGTATTGTCTACTATCCAGAACCCAGGCAAACATGTCCTCAACAAATTGACATACAATGCTGATGAACTTCTCTGGGCAGCCAAAGTTTGACATAACTTTTCATAAACTTTCATCACTAACAGTGTCAAAGGCCTTGATAAGATCTACAAATGTTGTATACAGACCTCTGTTCTGCTCCTGGAGCTGTCTGGCAGCAAACACTATATCGACTGTTCCTTGGCCTTTTCTGAAGCCACCCTGGCTTTCAGAAAAATTACCATCTCCCAGGTGAAGATTCAGCCTATTAAGGAGGACTCTAGGAAGAGTCTTCTAGCAATGACTAAAAGAGAGACTCCCATGTGATTTTGGCAGGACAATCTATTCCATTTACCTTTATAGAGAAGGACAATGGAGACATCCTTGAATTCCTGGAGGATAACCTCCCCTTGCCTTGTTGTCTGGAAAATTTCAGTCAACTTTTGTATGAGCAATGGTCCCCCTACTTTGTAAATCTCAACTGGAATAGAATCAGCACCAGGTGCTTTGCACATAAAAGGAGTCTAATGATCCTCAAAGGCTCTTCTTCAGTTGGAAGTTCAACTAAGGAGGCATTTACTTCAACCTGAGGTAATAGGTCAATGGCCTCAGCATTGCTTGATGATGGTCTGTTGAGAACACTATAGAAGTGTTCAGCCCATCTCTCTAGTATCATGTCCTTATCACTAATCAGTAGCTCCATCAGTACTGAGTAGTTGTGGTGCACCATAGGTTTTTGATCCATAAATGGCTTTCAGGGAATTGCAAAAGCCCTTTGGATTGTTACTATCAGCATAAAACTGAATTTTTTCTGTCTTCTTACTGAGCCAGGAATCCTGCATCTCTCTAAAGTTTGCTTGTGCTTTGCTTTTGATGGAATTAAATGCTGCCTTCTTAGAGGTGGATGAACTACGCTCTTGAAAAATCCTGTGTTCTCCTTTTTCATTGAGCATCTTCTGGATTTCCCCATCATTTTCATCAATCCAGTCTTGGTGTGTGTGAGTGTTCTGACCCAGATGAGCAAATGCATTGCTGTACACCAAATCTCTGAAAGCTGCCCACTCCTTTTCTGCTCCACTATTGTCACTGTGTGTTGGCTTGACTTTCTTTCCAAGTTAGCAACAAAATTTTCATGCTCAGAGAAGGGCTGTAATTTTTTGACATTATTTCTTCTGGAAGTTTCTTGCCTTGGGGTTGGCGCTTTTGATGAATGTGAATATTTAGCTTGGAAAGGATAAGTCTATGAGTAGTCCAGCACTCTGCACCACACTTTGCCTTTGTCACTCTGACATCTTGTCTGTCTCTTCTCCCTGCAATCACATAATCTATTAGATATTTGCTGTGAGGGTGCATCCATGAAGTTTTAAACAGAAAACAGTGTTGATGGTGAGCTCATGTGATGCACAATCCTTCAGTAGTAACTGGCCATTGTTGTTGCTGTTTCCAACTGTATTCCTCCCCAGAACACCCTGTCACATCTGGTAGTCTGAGTCTGCTATAGCTTTAAAGTCACCCAGAATGATAAGTTTGTCCTCTTCTGGCACATTGATGATAAGGATCCCTACACCTTCATAAAATTGCTCTTTGCTCTCATCAGGGTTTGTCATGGTGGGAGCATAGGCACTGATGGTAGTGGCATGACATTTTCCTGCAAGGGGCAATCACATTGTCATGAGCCTGTCATTCACTCCTTTTTTCAGGCATACCAGCTTGCTGACTAGAGTAGTTTTGATTGCAAAAGCTGTGCTAGTTTCGTGATGCTCCCCTTCACTGCGGCCACTCCAAAAAAATGTGTATGCAGATAGTCATATTTCTTTTTAGAATAGCTAATTACATGACAGAGCCAGGAGGATACTTCGAAGCAGTGCAGTGAGATCATTATCCCCATAAAACTAAACTAAACTAAAACAACAACAATTAAAAAAAACTTTTCTAAACAGATCTAGATTATGTACCAAACTAAATCATTCCAGATAAATCCAGGAAAAAATTCACAATGAATTAGTTTTTTAACCCATGTTAGTAAAGGGAGACAAAGTGGTCTGTGGACAATGGAGACATGATCTAGACAAGCATTCACTGCCATAGAGAAATCCAATGTAGAAAGAAGCTGTATAGCAGAGCAAAATGAGATCTTAGATGCAAATGGGGCATCTTCAAAGCCATACCATTGGAAACACTATTGGAATACATACTAGCTGGAAGCTTTGTGGCCCACTCTGCAGTTCTGGGTCACAAATACAGAGCAGACTGAAGAAAAAATTTGTGCCTGGTGGTGATGTCCAGTGTGAGAAGCAATAGTGCCCCCTGAGTGGTGTACATAGTGGGACAAGTTCAGAGTAAGCAGCAGCTAGGTGGCTAAGATACTAGGATCTTATTCTACAGTTTGCAGAGAAATAATAAGATCACAGATATGATATATTATTACGACTCAATGGAACTCTTTTGGGGTGTTGAAAACTTGTAGATCTGCAGTCTGAGCTGTCTGAAAGATTCTGAGACAATATAGAACTAAAAAATAGGAGTAGCACATACTTTCTTTCCAGAAATGTGCAGAGCCTGGCCTCAAATCCCATGTTAGGATATAAGAGTGAGAAGAAGGAGAAAATGAAGAAACAAAAAAATCCTAAAATAAAGAGCTATTATGATTACAGAGTTAATCAAGGCACAATCCCAGAAAAATCGAATAACTCCAAAATATCTACAAGCACATACTCACAAGAAAAGAAAAACTTGTGAAGAAATTATACTAGAAGTTCTGAAAGAGATGAAGCAAGCACTTCAAAAAGAGTTTTAAAATGTGCTACTTATCAATGAAATGAAGGAGTTAGAAGTGAAGGAGGGAATAAAGGAGAGTTATGGAAGAAAGAATTGGAAACAGATGAATTAACTTGACTCAATGGGTCTAAAATCCTTCAACAAGCTCGTGTTAAAATAAGATGAACCACGTAGAATCCAATGACTCCATAAGACAATGAGAAATATCAACATAGTCAAAAGATTGAAAATATAGAAGAAAAATGAAGTATCCCATAGCAAATATAATGGACCTAGAAAACAGAAGAGATAGAGGAAAATAATCAATAATCCTCAAATTAAATGAATGCCATGACTCACTCCCAACAAAACACAAACAAGAAAACACCAAAAAAAAGGGGGGGGGGGAAGAAAAAGGTTTTAGTAATCATGATTCAAGACAAAATCTTAAAAAAAAACAAAACAAATAATAAAAACCTACCCAGATCTCCTAGAATCTGAGGATAAAACAGAAATAGAAATGTCATCAGTCTTCTCCTAAAAGAAGACTTCAATAAAAATTCCCAGAGAAATCATAGTCAAAATTCAGAGTTCTATGTCAAAGGGAAAAAAATATTGAAATCAGGTAGAAAGAAAGAATTCAGGTACCAAGGAGCCATAATCATTCCACACATAATTTAGTAGTCACCCCTCTAAAGGAATAGAGAACTTGGAATACCATATTCTAGAAAACAAAGACTTCCAGCCAAGAATAACTGACCTAGAAAAATTAGGCCCAATTTTGCCTAGAGGACACAAAATGGACCTTTAGTGAAATACTTCCAAATATTTCTCATGAAAATAGCTGAGTTTTAAACAAATTACGAATTTCAAATTCCAGAATTAAGAGAAACATAGAAAGGCAAATACAAAATTTCAATGACAAAAGAAAATAAAGAATAAAGAACTTACATTCTGATATGGGGCTAATATAATTAGAAAAGGCCTAGGAGTTATTCTGTTATATTTTGATGACATTAAGAGAAGAAAGGAAAGAGAAGGAAAGAGCGAGGCATTCAGGAAAAGAGGAAGGGAGGTTAAGGAAAGTATTTTAATACATTTTTCAGGTTTTCTTACTGTTTGCATTTGCTTAGTTGGACATATTACACTTCTTGTCAGCAAATATTTTGTCTTCAACTACTCTTTGATATACAGTTATATGGTGCAAATTTATATTCTCAAAACCATGATTTTTATCAGGACATAATCTAAAAGCTGCAATCAGCAAACACTTCCTTGTGCAGTCACCTTCAGTAAAAGACTTCCCAGCAGCAACAATTACAAATCTGAGAACTAACCTTAGTAGTAGCCTCATTTTCTGAGTTTATTTTCTTGAAAAACCATTGCTCTTCACTGAGATTTTTCAACAACTCTGATGCTTTAATCTGTTTATCATTGGTGCTCAATTTGCTTACGTCAGGGTGCTTTGATTAAAAATGATAAAGATTATATTCCTTCAGAATGGCCATTATCTCTCATCAAACAAGGCACAATATTTTGTCTGTTGTGCAAGTAAACAAGTATCTATTTATCCAATCTGTATTAAACACTATATGTTCTGATTCAATTTTCCATTTTTTATCAATCATTTTAGAAGTTTACCCCAAAACTTAAATGTTGGAACCAAAAAATTTCCACAGCAACTACTCACATAAAAGAAATACTGAACTGAGTGTCTGGAGAGAGAGTGCCAGACGCTCATGTTACTTGGAGGTCAATCATGAATTGAGAGAGGGGAAGGAGCTCTCAGGTTGTTGCCACTCACCACGTAGCAGGCTTCAGCTGCATTGGCTGTTGACTATATTGACTATACTTGCTTTGTCCCTGTTCAATGCAATAGTGACCAAAATCACAGTGAAAAGATATGACTCTCCCTCCTCTCAGACTAGAGACAAACAGGATGGCTGGCTGCCATGGGCCATGTGGTAAATAGAAGAGTGTGTGCAGTGGCAACCAAACTGCTAATTTATATAACACGCACAAGAATGACTAGTGGAAGGCTGGTTAAGTGGGGCATGGGCAAAGTACTCATTACATCTTTACTTTCTTTTACATCCTCAACATTTTTCACAGGTCACTTGAAATCCTTTGGTGGGCCACAAGTGGTGCATGGGCCATATGTTATGCAGGCCCATTTTATATGTTGCATATATACACACATACATATCATATAATATATGCAATATATATTCATACACTACTTATCACTTATTAACATACACAGTCATATACACATATTACATTTGTATAATCATAGATGTATACATATATAACTATATAGATATATGTAATGTTAATGAGATTTATGTTAATGAAAAATATTTCCCACCCATTAATATGTCTCAGGTGGAGCCCATTAAGGAAAGCTTGATGTATGCATGCAATGGCCAGACATTTGCATCTGTCTGTTGATCTGTGGTCAATGTATTGCTTATGGTCAGACAGTTGGAAGCCCTGCCTATTGGTCCTTATTTCTCTACTTGTATTTTTTCTGTTGGTATATGTGATTAAAGAAGATTGTTGACCCCTCAAAAATTTCTATCCTTTCATAAAAGAAGATCAAAGAACCTGTGTAGAAGGCCCTCCTGGATGTGTCAGGGTGCTTGCTATTACAGCATAGACATGAATAATGTGGAAGTTTGTCTTTCTTCACTATTCCTTTTTGTAACTGAGATTTTATTTTTCTTTCACTTTCAATATTGAACTTCAACAGGGACAAAATGAGTGTCTTCCCCACATGGAAAGCAGAGGCCCACTTTAATATGTAGTTAAAAGTGAAGAAGTATGCTGGAAAAAAATGAGCAAAAAACTAACTATAGAAAGTTACTATGATGGTAGGGAAGATCAGCCCAAACTCAGAAGACAACAAATTTAAAATTGCTACTCAAAGCTTAAAGAAAAATATGGATTGGTATTAGGTTCAAAAATCCTTCTTGGAAGCAGTCAAAAAGGATTTTAAAAATCAATAAACAGAGCAGAAAAGAAGTTAGAAAAATAAATTTAAATGAGGAAAGAAAATTATGAAAAAGAGAATCAATGGCTTAGTAGAGGAGGCAAAAGAAATCCTGAAGAAACTAACTTAAACAGTTTTAAAAAAGACAAATGCCACATGAAAAAAGACATAAAAATCCACTGAAGAGAAGATCTACTTAAAGAGCAGAATTGGGCAAAATATTTACAAAATTTCACTAAAGAGAAAAATACCTCAACAGGGACGAGTGACCAAATGAAAAAAGAGGTACAAAAATTCATGAAGAAAAGAACTCCTTAAAAAATAGCATTGGGCAAGTACAACCTAATGACTTCATGAGACATCGAGAAACCATAAAACAAAATCAAAAGAATGAAAATGAAAAGAAAACTGAGGGAAATGTGAATTATCTCCTGGGAAAAATAACTGACCTGAATAATAAATCCAAGAGACATAATTTAATATTAATTGGACTACCTGAAAGCCATGACAAAAAAAAGACTCTAGTCATCATCTTTCAAGAAATTATCAAGGAAAAATACCCTGATATTCTGGAACTAGTGGGTAAAATAGAATTTGGAAGAATCCACCAATCATCTCCTGAAAGAAATCCCTAATTGAAAATTTTCAGGAATATTTTGGCCAAATTCCAGAATTCCCAGGTCAAGTAGAAAGTATTGCAAGCGGTGAGAAAGAAACAACTCAGAATCATGTAGTCAGAAAAACACAAGCTTTAGTAGCTTCTCTGCTAAAAGAATTGAGGGCTTGGAATATGATATTCTGGAAGGCAAAGGAGTTAGACAAAGAATCACCTACCCAGCAAAACTGAGTGTAGTTCTTCAGGAGAAACAGTGGATATTCAATAAATAAAGGATTTTTAAAGCATTTCTGGTGAAAAGACGATCTGAATAGAAAATTTGACATTCAAATTCAAGACTCAAGAGAAGTAGTAAAGGTAGTAGTAGTAAAAGTAGTAAAAGAAGTAGTAAAAGTAAATACGAAAGGGAAATCGTTAAGAATTTCAACGAAGTTTCACAGAAAGTTGTACTTGTAACTCCAAGAATTTTCTCATTATTAGGGCAATTAGAAGGAGTATATGTAGGCAGAGGGCAGGGGTGGAAATAGAACACGAAGGGATGATATCTAAAACTGTAAAAATTAAAATGGGGAAAAAGAGGAATGCATTGGCATAAGGGAAAAAGAAGCAAAAGAATGAGTTAATTATCTCACATAAAAGAAGCATGAAAGCTTTTAAAGTGGAGGGGAAAATGGCGGGAAGTGATTGAAGCTTACTCTTATTGAAATTGCCTCAAAGAGGGAATAACATATAGACTTAGATGGGTATAAAAATCTATTTTACCCTATAGGAAAGTGAGTGAGGAAAGTAATAAAAGATAGGGGGTGATGCTGAAGGAGGGGAGACAGATTGGGGGGAGATGGTAGTCAGAAGCAAAAAACTTTTGAGGATAGATAGGGTAAAAGGAGAGAGACTAGGATAAAAAGGGGGAAATAGGATGGAAAGAAATATATATACATATATTCTTAACTATTCATAAATTTATAACTCTGAAAAATATATATTTCCACCAACAGAATCAATACAGCAAGTGTAACATTGGAGTGTCTATATCCACTGTAGCATCTCATACCTTCATCATGGTTTCTGGATTTCTACATACTCTCTGTGTTGGCTTGTTCCATCCACCTTGTGGTTACACTGGAAGATCAACATTCCCTGGGATATACCACCATCACATGGTTACAGTCAAATTCTTTCAAGATTATAGTTGCAATCTTGTTGAGGTTTAATGCAATTTCCTTAATTGCCCCTGTTACTTTTGGATCTTTACCTATATATTTCTATTTGTATGTGCCATTCAAAATAATGACACTTTAGATCTTGAATATAAATATTTATTTACCAATAAGGCAAAATAATAATAATGATAATAAATATAGGGATAAAATAATACTAGTATTAAAGCATAATGATAATATTATAGGAATTTATATATTAAAGCAAGTTAATACATAATACATGAATACATAATCTAAACATAAATCTTGGCCATAGATACTCCCACTAATATACAAAATATTTGTAGGGGAATATGGGAACTCACACGGAGCTGGCAACAAAGCATGTTAGTGATGAAAAACCATGTACTTGGGGAAATTCACTACTTTAAACCAAATACTCAATATCACCAACCCATCTAGCAACATCTGTACCACATAAAAGTGCTCCTCTGCTAATCACTTGTCTATTGGTCATCAACGCTTTCCATCAGGGAAAATCTTGACTCAAATTATGATTACTTTGAAAAGGACATTCACAAAATGTTGCTTCTTCCTAGGAGTAACAGGTCTCTTTTAGTTAGCTAGGTGGCACAGTGAATAGAATTCTGGTCTTGCAGTCAGGAAGACTTGGATTCAAATCCTGATTTAGATACATACTAACTGTGTGACCCTGGGGAAGTCACTTAAACCTGTTTCCTCATCTGTCAAATGCGCTGGAGAAGGAAATGGCAAATCACTCCAGCATCTTTGCCAAGATACCCCCAAATGGAATCACAGAGAGTTAGACCCAACTGAAAATGACTCAACAACAACAATGAAACCACAAAACTCCAAAGTGAATCAGTCTGGTAACAATTCACATAGGCCAGCCCATAAAGTTATTCACTTATTCAGATGCTACATTACACAATCAGAACAGATGGGGGAGATAATTCTGGGAAAATGGTGGAGTAGGTCAGAAAATTCAAGCTCTCAAGATTTTTCTTCACAAAAGAGATAAAATAGGGCCCTGAAAGCAAATAAAAGTAGAGGAAGAACAGAGGTCCTTTTAGGACAATCAAACAAGACCTGAAAAAAAATACTAGGACTAGATTTCCTCCCTGTGAGACTAAAACCCTGGAGGTTACAGTCTACTTTAACGACAAGTAGCAAGCTGCTAAAACAACAAATAGCAAGCCCTGGGGTTAGCTGGGTTGAGAGGCTGCCCTGGGACAGTGAGGTGAGCTAGGCATCTGACCTGGGAAACATCTACGGAACCTTTGCTGACAAGGAATGCCAGACACAACTGTGCAGCAGAGAGTAGTGGGGGCAAGAAGGAACCAGCACATGCCAGATAAGTGCAGAAGAAATGAGGTGGGACATGACTGACTCTGGCCACTTACAGGAATATGGATATCTTGGTATGAGTTCAAGGTCAAAGGGGATAACTGAAGAGGATCAGAGGCTGAACACACTACCCCCCCCCCCATGCCCCATGACTAGAGGTAATTATAAAAACTATTATTATCAAAAAAAATTAGACAGGCAAAGGAGAAAGAATCCAACCATTAAGAACTACAATGTGAGTGGAGAAGATGGAGGATCTACTTCAGAGGAGGATACTGAAGCAAAGAAACCCTCTTCTAAATGAAAGAATAATGCCAAATGGTCACCTGCCCCAAAATAATTCGTTGAAGAACTTAAAAAAGACTTTAAAATCAAATGAGAGAGATTGAAGAAAAATAAGAATAATACAAGAAAAACAAGAAAATATGACAAAAAGTCAACCAATTAGAAAAGGAAATCCAGAATCTGAAGGAAGAAAATGAGTCTTTGAAAATCAGAATTGGGCAAGGGGAAGTCAGTGAAGTTATAAGAGATGAAACAAGAAAAAAAGCAAGAACAAAAAATAAAGAATGAAAAAATAGAAGAGAATGTGAAAAAAACTCATAAGAAAAATTATGGATCTAGAAAATAGATCAAGAAAAGAAAACATAAAAATAATTAGGTTACCCGAAAGTTCTAATCAAAAAAAGAATCTTGATGCAATAATACAATAAGTATCTTTTAAAAAATTGTCCTGAAGCAATAGAAGAACAGGGGAAAGTAAGAATAGTAGGAGAAAGTAGGAAAAAAAAAAAACCACTCACCTCCTGAAAGAGATCCTACAAGGATAACTCAGGAGCATTATAGATAAATTCTGAAACTCCCAGATCAAGGACAAAATATTACTAGCAACAAGAAAAAAAATTTATATATAATGGTATCACCATTAGAATCACAAGATGTAGCTTTGGCTACAGACTTTGGCTAGAAGACTGCAGGTCTTGGAACACAGTATATCAAAGAGCAAAAGAACTGTGCCTCTGGATGAAAATATCACACCCAGCAAAGCAAAGCACAATTTTGAATGGGGAAAAAAAAATGGACATCTCATCAAGTGTCAGACTTTAAGGACTTTGTTAGAAAGGAATAAACAAACAAACCCTCAACTCAATAGATTTAACATATGAGAGCCAAGAGAACTACATATCAATGGCCAATTGCAAGGGACTAAATAAGGATAGAATGTTTATGTTTTATGTGCAGAACATGTGAAACCTACTTCTAAGATTGTTACCACTAGTTAGATTCCTTATAAGGAAGATGGGGTAGACCTCAATATGAAATGATTTTAAAAAGTAAAACCATTCAAGAACAGTCAAAAGAGCAATTATCTTATATAATGAGGTGCAAGAGGAAGAACCAATACAGAGGAATTTGATGTGGGAAGGGAGTTGTTACTTCTGGAAACCTACCTTCATCATGAATGGGTTTAAGAGGGGAAAATACACATACATCTAGAAGAGTATAAAAGTTTTCTAAATTTAGAAAGAAATAAAATTCTAAGGGGATAGGGAGGAAGGAGAGGATAAAGAAGGAATCTTTAGAGAGGAGAGAGATGGACTGGGTTAAAAGGGGGTACAGAAGTGTACTTAGATTCAGGTGAATAGGAAGATAAGGGAGGGATCCTTGGGGGAGGTAGTAATAGGAGGTAATAATGGTAGGGCAGGGTAGCATGTAGGAGTAAAGAAGAGGGGTTAGGAGAGATAGGAAGAAAAGATATGCACATACTTAAAAACAAGATTAGGAGTAGAATCTCTATTAAGTATATGTTTATATATGCATATATGCATTTACATATGTATATATGTGTATTTATGTGTATATATGTATACAGGTATGCATATATAAATACCTATATATAAATATATCCATGCTCAATTGTAGCCTTGGGTTGGCGTGTTGGGAGGAGGAAGGGAGACAAAAAAGAGTAAAGTAAAGTGTGCAGCAGAGAACAAAAGAAAACCTACAAGGAAGCACAGAAAAGATGGAGAGTTTTCAACTTAATTTACAGCATTTAATATATAGGCTTTCTCGAAATGACAAGTTATTGCTATATATTTTGAATCCTCTCCTATGTTATGCAGTACATGTATTTTTTTCTTTTCTTATTTTATATTTATGCTTAATATTTGAGTTTATAATGTTACTTTTTCTTTTCTTCTATATTTAAGTTTTAGTATTTGTCTAAAACAAAAAAAGAACTATCCTGGAAAAAAGAACAAATTTCACTTCAAACATCTGAGATTAACTTTTTGAGCAAGGCAAATTATCCTAGTTATTTCTTACACAACAGAAAGGTTTTAGTATCTTTGTAACATACTGAAGCTTTCATAGTGGAATATATTTACTTTCAAAGATATAATAGCAAATGTACAAAAATAGTCTCCCAACAAGTGGGAGGCAAAATTCTCCTCCCCTTCTACATTACTTTGATCTCTCTCTGGGGAGGAGAAGAGGAACAGGTTAATAGCTTAGTTTCAGTCCTATAGAGCAATATATCAGTTCCAAGGCCCAAACTGACCCTGGACCTGAAATCCCAGATACCCTGATTTCTTAGGGTTTCTATGCAGACATGGCTAATTCCTGTACCACCCCATCTTCAACCATGGCTCCGAGGTTCCCATAGCTCAAATTCCTGGTCCACTGGGAACCAGTTTCAATACCTGAAACTGAATGAGTACCCCAAACCCATTTCTTAGAGTTGGCGTAAAAGAAAAAGAGCAAGCAAGGTGTTTGCTCCTTTCCCCTCACTCCCTTCAGTTCATGGCACCCATACTGGCTGGGCATAGCAGCTAGGAGGACAGCTGAAAAGGTGGTGTTAACACCAGCTGAATCTCTCCAGTTTTAAAGATTCATGTAGTCAATCAAATGATGCTCCTCCCCCCACGTGATACAGAATGCAGCAGACTCCATGTTTTGTTGTCAAGCAAACAAAGCATATTACTAAAAAAAAAAGTTATACCTGTCTTTTCTTATTCTACATTTTCCTCTCAAACTAGGGATTGAAAAAAGGGGTGCCCAAACTTTTCAAAAGCTTCACATGTATAACAATTTATGTGGTGCAGAAAGACAGTAGCTGAAATTGGGGTCTTCGTTATGCCAATCAGCCATCACAAGGCTCAACATTTCTTTCTAAATGTTATTTTTATGGGCTTCTTCAAACCTCTCCAACAATCAGCTTTTTCTTTTTCTGCCATTCCTGAATCTCATCGACGTGCCCTATGTCCTATGATTGTTTTACTCCTATATCTCTATGGCTTTCAGGGGCTTATATCACAACACAGATGGAAAGGAATTCACAGACCATCTGGTCTGAACTCTATTTCATGGACAGAGAAACTGAGGACCAAAGAATTTAACTGATTTACCAAGGTCACAAAGTTGCATCTAGTATGTGTATTATAACAGTGTATGTCACAGGTAGGATTAAAACTGATCCTCTGAGTTCTGAACCAAAAATATTCCACTACAAAACACTACCTCATAAATAGTCGCATCATTACCTACTAAAATGAGCACAAGTAGTCATATAATTTAAGAGGCCATAATTCCCTCGAGCTTTAAAGTATTCAACATAACCGTCTAGTTCATCTTCTGTTTTTAAACTTATTTCTTTGTAGTCACAAAGAGGTAGACAATGGAAAGAGAAAGGTTCTGTAAATGCATTTACAGTAACAGTTTTTGTATTAGGAGAGAACTAGAAGGAAAGTGAGTTCCCTTAGAGTAGAGCAAGAGAGGGAAATGACTAGAAAATGCATATGAATGAAGTGGAATATTCCTGTAACATAAGGAATTATGAATATGAAAAATTCAGAGGAACTTGGGAAGATGTGTGTGAACTCATCATAAGAGATTTAAGCAAAACCAAGAGACCATTTTGCAGGTTGACCACAATAAAATAAAGGAAAATATCACTCAAAGACGATAGAATTATGACAAATGGAAAGACCTGTCCTTAGCTCAGAGAAAGATGGTTAAACATGCCTCTCCCATTGCTTGGCAGAATTTAAGATGTCCATGAAACATCTAGTTCAAGATTTTCTGTTGGAAATGAGAGACTGGAGGTCAACAGAGATGAAACGGCAGGAGCAGGAGAAGTAAATTTGAAAATCATCAACATAGTCAATTAATAAGTAAACATCTATTAAGGCCCTACTAAATTCCAGGCAATGTACTAAGCTCTGTACTAAATGGCGAAATGTACTAAAGGGCCAAAAGACAGTCCTTGACCTCCAGTACTTCACAATCTAATGAGTGAGACAAATATGTCGAAACTATCTATATACAAGATAAACAAAGAAAAATAGTTTTTAAAGAAGCACTAGAATTTAGAAGGCTTAGGAAAGATCTCTAATAGATGATAGGATTTGGGGCTGTTGGAAATTGATCAAAGTCAGGTAAGGTGGTATCTAGATATGAAGAAGGACTGTATTTCAGGAACACAGAACAGTCAGAGAAAATACCATGAGCTGAGAGGTGTAATATCTTATTCATGGAAGAGTAAAGAGTCCAACATCACTGAATTGAAGAGTATATCACTGAGGGTTTAAAAATATTAGGAATGCCAGAGTGGGTAAGTATAAAGGGGGAAAGATAATGAGTTCAGTTTTGACAATGTTGAGGTACTAGACATCCAGTATGAGATGTTCAAAAGGCAATTAGAGATTCAAGATTGGAGACAAAAAGAAAGGCTAGGGCATAATAGGTTGATTTGAAAATCATCAGTATATAGATGGTAATTATAGCTATTCAAATTGATTAGATCACCAAGTGAAATAGAATAGAGGGAGATGAAATGAGGATACAGGAAAGAATCCTATCTTAGCATTTACAGTGAAAGGGTATGATCACAATAAGAATCCATCAAAGAAGACTCAGAAGGAACAGTCTGATATGTATGAAGAGGACTAGGAGGGAGAAGTTTTCTGAAAAACTTATAAAGGAGAAATCAATCAGGAGCATCAAAGGCTGCAGAGAGGTCAAGTACAATCAAGATTAAGAAAAGTTCATTGGTTCTGACAATAAAAGTTCATTGGTAACTTTGAAAAGAGCAATTTCACTGGAATTATGAGGTTGGAAGTGAAATTATGAGCAGTTAAGGAACGACAGGAGAAAAAGTAGAGATATGTATTATAAACAGCCTTTTCAAGAAGTTTGGCCGCAAAGTGAAGGAGAAATACATGTTAGCAAGAACAGAAGGATCAAATGGGGATTTTCTGGAGGATGGTGGAGATATGAATGTTTTTGTATATACTAGCAAAGGGAGAGATTAAAAATAAGTCACAGCGTGGGGATACCGCAGGGTTCAGTTTTGGATGAGACGGATTGGAATGCTATCACTTGTAAGGGTAGAGGAATTAGCCTGGGAAATAGGCTGCTTCTTTGATATAAAGGTGAAAGTCTTCTTTATAGTGGCAGAGGGCATCTGAGTAACACGTGATCCTCACATGGAATGGGAGAAGAGAGAAGAGTGAACTCAGGCTAATAGTTTAATTTTTTTCTTGAAAATGTGAGAAAGGATTCTTGACCGAGAGAGTGGAAGGAGGGGAGTCATCAGAGGTGCACATAGGTTTGGAAAAGTTACTGTGGAAAGTGGGATAGTGAGTTTATAAAGGAAGCATAGAAAGATTGCCCAATGGGAATGAGGAGACAGATGGGTTCTAAAAAACTTAAGTTTGTAGTGGATCCAGTCAGAATGGTTGATTTTCTCCACTTTCATTACTAGGTGTATAGGAGTGAAAATGGCAGATGATGGGAGTGATCCAAGATTGAGGTTTGGGATGATGCAATCGGTGATACGGCACGTGTATCAGGGATTCAAGAGAAGACAATGTAGAGTTGAAGTGGTTAACCAATGGGCTAAGTTGGAGAAAGGAAAAGAGCATGTATAAACAATGCAGAGGAGATGGCCTGGGAGGGAACTCAGGGGGTCAGGGATTGGAGGTCACAGTATGGATGAAGAGTAGAGTCCGGTAGTAGGAGGCAAAGGGAGAGGTAGAAAGCCAATACATTGTGCTCAGATAGTGGGATTTCAGAATTCTTGAATATTGCATTTGTGAATGATGGCATGAAAAAAAGCTACGACCATTTCTATGTTTGGCTGAAGTGGGGTGGAGGAGTAGCTCATGGGAAATGAGTAGGTGGAGAAACTGAGTGGTTAGGGTGTTTCAGAGATAGTCAGTATATATGTTGAAGTCTCCTACTATTAGGATAGTAGTTTTGGAGGAAAGAAAAATTGTATGCCAGGCACAAACCTGTGATGGCAATCAAATTAAGATCTTTTGTGGTTTTTGCTTTAATATAGTGCCTCTGATCAAATAATGTGGTTAAAGAAGATCTTTCCAACCCATTGATGGGCCTGCCCTTTGTGGGAAGCTTGATTAGAGGAGTTGTTCTGTAGGATGGTCGCAAGTACCCTTTGTTTTTTCTATTGCCTCTAAAAAACATATGAATATTTTGAGTGTGAGGTTTTACTTTGGGGTTTAGCTTTTGTAAGAAGGTTTGAGTGCCAGATGAGGACTCAGAAGCTGCTTTAAGGAGCCCCCTAGCTTTGAAAATCCTGATATCAGGGCTTCCCTCTCTGGCAAATATGGTCAGACAGTAGGACTGTCTGTTGAATTCAGGCAGAGGAAGCCATGTCTATTGATCTTTAATTACTTTGTGGTTTAATGACTGGAAATGGTTTTTTTTTTTTTTGGCCAGACAAGGATTCTGGGAAGCCATTAAAGGAGCCTCCCTGGCTTTGAAAACCCACATGTTGGTGCTTCTCTCTCTTATAACTATGGTCAGACAGTTGGACCTGTGTATTGATGGTCAGGCAGAGGAAATCATATCTGTTGATCTTTGATTTCTCTGTATTTTCTTCGAAGATCAAGGCACTGATTCTCCCAAACTAGGTGAATGTATACGTACTTGGTAAAGGAATGATACATGTGCTTGATTAAAGTAACTGTTAAACTCTTGAAAGTTTCTTTCCTTTAATGAAGGCAGATCTAAGAATCTGTGATGGCAGACACCTTTGTGTATGTTAGGGTGCTTACTGATGTAAAACACTGTTAAAGAAGGAAAGGGAGGTATACTTGAAGGTATGTAGAGAGGGGCTACTAAGATTTTGATTGGGTGATACATTTGAATTGCATTAATGTCAAAAGAGGAAAGGATATTGAGTGATGGAGATAGGGGAGAACCTGGAAGTGGCAGTGGTGAGCAAGGAGTATTTCAACTCCCCTGCCCTGACCACTGAGCCAAAGGGAATGAGTGAAGATATCTGTAATATGGGAAAGAGTAGTCAGGGGATGGCCAGGTCTCAGGGATTGCTAGACAATATAAAGATTGGTAGAAGGAAATATTTAGGATGAAAGATTTTTTACCAATGGAACTGGCATTCCAGAGGGTATAGTGGAAGGGATGGACAGGGATTAAATTAATACTTTGGGTTGGAAAGGTAGAGGAGTTATGGGAATAAGGAATATGGGAAATGGTTTTATGCTCTATAGTGGTTCAGAATCACTTGAATGTATAGGATATGACCAGGTGTGAGAATGTTCATCTTTCAGTGGAAGGTACTACTCCCCTTCCCAAAGGAGTTTGGAGATCAGGCTGGAGACAAATGTAGCATTAGATGGAAAGCACACACATCAGATGGAAGGTCCTCCTTTTTCACCACTCCTTTTCTCTCTAAAGCCTGAAGATTAGTCAGGAGGCACTATAGGGGGCACAGAAGTTCTGTTCTCTACAGATTTTCGTCTTCCCTGACTCTCAAGGGACAGGCACAGCAGGAGATGAGCAGCATGTCATCAGAGAAAGGTCATACTCCTTTTTTCTTCTGAGCATGGAGATAATCAATGAATCCCTGGGAACTAATGAGGTCATCAAGTAAAATAGTACAGACTATACAGGGAGAAGAGACTTAGGAAAGAGCCTTGGAGGACACTCATAGTTAGAGGACTTGATACGAATGAATATTCAGCAAAGCAGACAGACAAAGAATGATCAGATAGGTAGGAGGAGAACCAGAAGAGAGGAGGTCAGTGAATTCTTAGGTGATCTCACCTCAAAGTTTGCACTCGCTTTCTCTTTCTGTCTTCCCAAACAGTGACTGAAATTTCTCCTGAAAACTTAATTTCTCTCTCACGCTACTCCCCCTACCCCACACACAGTAGTACTCTAGTTTGTATTTATAATTTCTACACACATTCTTCCTGTATTACATTCTCTACTCATTCTCTAGAAGCATCCCACTGGCTAATACTTACTGAGTCACCTTGCTTTTTAAAAACTCCTCCAAAATGCCCAAGGGCTGGTTCCTATCATCATGCTTATCAAAGCACCTGTGAAGCGTACATCTCAGAACATCAAAAAACATCTGAATAACCCTGGAATATAATTGAAAGGTAAGGGTATCTGGGCTTATCCCCCTACCTCTAAAGCACACTTGTTTTCTGCTGCTGAGATTCTCAGACTCAATGGCATTTTCCTCTTGCAGTTACTTGTGCCAAGGGTTAACCCCATGTTATATTCTCCATCAGTTTGAAAGTCTGTACCTTTCCCTACCTTAAAACAATAACAATAAGAATAACAAAGCAAACAAAACACAAACAAAAAAATCTGTCTCTCAGAAAATATGTAGAAGTGAAATGATTGACATGCCTTGAAACCAATGAATGACTTTATCTTTTCTAGCTGATATTAACTCTAAGCACCTGTACAAGTTATATGTATCACAGTCTCACAATACTCTTCATCTTTTCCCCCCAAATAATACTATCCAGCATTCTGTCAGAAATGAACAAAATAACCTCATATTTAATAACAATTGCAAAAATGTGGGAGTTAACGTAGAAGTTAACCAAGGTCTCCAATTCAAATTTCTAAGAATAAAAGAGAAAGATTTTTTTTATCATGATAAACTTAACAACTAGATAATGACAGCTTCCTTAAAGGAAATAAATTTATATGAGATTCCCTTCTGCTTTAAAATACTGTGTTTTGAGAGAAGCACGTATTTAAAATCATAGCCGAATGAAGCTGTGTATATCCCCAAAGTCTTTTGCATTCTTTTCATTCATCATAAAAGCATTTCTCCAAGGGTGCCTGTTATAATTTATCTTCCCTTATAGATCTTGGTAATGTGGAATAGTTAATAGTGATTGTGAAGAGAATTGTTCTTGTTTACACTTATCATCAGCTTTTTGTAAAGTGAAGTGAAAAATAAGCATATTTTCAGAGAATATTTAATTTTAGTTGGTTAAAATCAGATTTCCATTATTCTTTAGATAAAAATGATAATGGCTAGTACTTATGTATCACTTTAAGGGTGCTTCGTATCTTTGCCTCATTAAAGGGGTCCTGCCCTGAATGGGCCTTACCTCACTCTAAGTGAGTACCTGCATAGACCTTGACCTAAAGGGGCCAAGGTCTCCCAGTGTGTCCTAGGTCATCTTCATTCATCCTGAGGAATATCAGGTCACTGGATTCAGATGACTCTGGAGAAGTGAGGCTGATGACCTTGCACAGCCTTCCCTCACTCAAAACAACGTCAAGTGCAAGTAATATCATCATTTCTCTGATGACATGGTCTTCTTTGGCAACGGACGAACACATTTGATCCTCTCAGTAATCCAGTGAGGTCAGTCGTTATTATCCCCATTTCTGGGGAGTGGCAAAGTAACTTGTTCAGACAAATAGAAAAGATCTTAAGCACAACTCAAATTCAAGTTTTACTTTCCCCATTACTAGCATTCCATCCACTATGCCGAAGAGCTGCCGGTTTATGAAAAGTTGTATTGAATTACAAAAATAAGAAAAAGAGATCATAGAATAAAAATGGAATTACAACTATTAAATATTTACAGAGAATAAAGTTATCTTAAAGATATATTTGTGTTTGCAGTAGTATATAGTCTTCTAACCAGAGGTTTTTTCTAATTAAATAAATTTATGTGTTTTCAGTTTTCAACAATCACTTCCTTAACTTTTAAATTTTCTTCCCCTCTCTCTCCCTTCCTTCCTCGAGATGGTGTACAATCTTATGTGGGTACTGCACATACATTCTTATTAAACACATTTTCATATTAGTCATGTGACATGAAAGAAGTAAAACAAGTGGGAGAAAACAGGAGAAAAAACAAACCAAAACAAAAGATAACACAAGAGTAAATAGACTGCTCCCTCATGCATTCCAATTCCACAGTTCTTTCTCTGGATGTGGATGGCATTTTGTCTTAAGAGCCCTTTGGGAATGTTTTAGGTCCTTCCATTGCTGTGAAGGGCTAAGTCTATCAGAAACGGTCCTCACACATTGTGGCTTTTACTGTGTATAATATTTCCCTGGTTCAACTCATTTCACTCAGCATCAGTTCATATAAGTCTTTTCAGGTTTTTCTGAAGTCTACCTGTTCATCATTTCTTATAGCACAATAAGATTCCATTACATTCATATGCCACAATTTGGTCAGTCATTCCCCAATTGATGGGCATTCTCTCAATTTACAGTTCATGGCCACCACAAAAAGAGCTGCTATAAATATTTTGGACATATGGTATCTTTTCCCATTTTCATGATCTCTTTAGGATACTGTCTTAGAAGCAGTAATTCTGGGTCGAAAGGTATGCACATTTTTGTAGTCCCTTGGGCACAGAAAATTGTCTCCAGAATGGCTGGATCAGCTCACAACTCCACCAACAATGAATTAGTGTTCCAACTCTCCCACATCTTCTCCAACATTGATCATCTTCCAGTTTTGTCATGTAAGCTGATCAGATAGGTGTGATGTGGTACCTCAGAGTTTTGATTTGCATAACTCTAACAAATATTGAATTATAGCACTTTTTCATGACTATAGATAGCTTTAATTTCTTCCTCTGATAACTGCTATTCATATCCTTTGATCATTTTTCAGTTGGAGAATGACTTTTATTCTGGTAAATTTCACTCAGTTCTCTGTATATTTTAGAAATGAGGCCTTTATCACAGACACCAGTTGTAAAAAATCTTTCCCAGGTTTCTGCTTCCTCTTAATCATCGTTGCATCGGCTTTGTTGTACAAAAACTTTTCCATTTAAAGAACTCAAAATTGTGCATTTTGCACTTTGCAATGTTCTCTATCTCTTGTTTGTTCATAAATTTCTCCATTCTCCATAAATCTAACAAATGCACTATCCCCTTGCTCCCAAATTCTTTATAGTATCAGAATTTATACAGAGATTATGTACCCATTTAGACTTTATTCTTGTGTACTATGGCTTCTGCCACACTATTATCCAGTTTTCCCAGCAGGTTTTTGTCAAACAGTGAGTTATTATCCCAGAAGCTAGGGACCTTCGACTTAACAAACAGTACACTGCTATATCCATTGATTATTGTGTCTTGAGTACCTAACTAATTCCACTGATCTACCCCTTTGTGTCATAGCCAGTACCAAATGGTTTTAATGATTTCTGCTTTATAATACTATTTGAGATCTGGTATGGCTAGGCTACCTTCCCTAGAATGTCTTTTCATTAATTCCCTTGATATTCTGGACCTTTTTTTCTTACAGATGAATTTTAATATTATTTTTTCTAGCTCCAGAAAATAATCTTCTGGTAGTTTGCTTGGTATGGCACTAAATGAATAAATTAATTTAGGTAGAATTGTCACTGTTATTATATTAGCTCATCTATCCATGAGCAACCGATGATTTTCCAATTACTTATTTGTGACTTTATTTGTGTAAAAAGTGTTTTGTAGTTGTATTCATGTAGTCTATGGGTTTCTTTGGGCAGGTAGTCTCCCAAATATTTTTTGGTGTCTACCGTGACTTTAAATGATATTTTTCTTTCCATCTCTTGTTGTTGGACTTTGTTAGTAATATATAGAAATGCAAATGATTTATTTTGATTTATTTTGTAACCTGCAACTTTGTCAAAATTATTTACTGTTTCTAATAGTTTTTGACTTGATTTTCTGGAGTTCTCTAAGTATATCTTCGTATTGTCTGCAAATAGTGATAGCTTTTGCTTATTCCAAATCCTTCATTTTTTTCTTCTCTTATTGCTAAAGCTAACATTTCTAGTACCATAATGAATAAGAGTGGTGATAATGGGCATCCTTGTTTCACCCCTGATCTTAAATGGAAATGCATCTAGCTTGTGCCATTACATATAATTCTTGCTAATGGTTTTTGGTAGATACTACTTATTGTTTTAAGGAAGGCTCCATTTATTCCCATGGTCTCCAGTGTTTACAATAGGAATGGATTTTGTGAAAAGCTTTTTCTGCATCTTTTGAGATAATCATATGGTTTCTGTTAGTTTTGTTTTTGATATATGATCATTAATGCTGATAGTTTTCCTAATATTGAACGAGTTCTGCATTCCTGGTATAAATCCTACCTGATCATAATGTAATATTCTCCTGATAAGTTCCTGTAACCTTTTTTCTAGTAACTTTATTTAAATTTTTGCATCTATACTCATTAGGGAAATTGGTCTATAATTTTCTTTCTCTGTCTTGGGTCTTCCTGGTTTAGGTATTAAAATTATATTTGTATCATAAAAACTGGTAAGACTCCTTCTTCACTTATTTTCCCAATTACTCTGTAGAGTATTGGAAATAACTGTTCTTTAAATTTTTGATAGAATTCACTTGTAAATCCATATGGCCCTGGAGAGTTTTTTCTAGAGAGTTAATTGATGTCTTGTACAATTTTGTTTCCTGAGATGGGGTTATTTAAGAATTCATCTTTCTCATCTGTTAATCTGGGTAATTTATATTTTTAAAAACATTCATTCATCTCACTTAGGTTGTCAAATTTGTAGGCATACATTTGGGCAAAATAATTTCTAATTATTGTTTTAATTTCCTCGTTATTGGAGGTGAGTTTTTGATGTTGATAATTTTCTTTTCTTCTTTGTTTTTTAATTCAATTTGACCAAAGTTTAATTAATTTTATTATTTTTTTCCATAAAACCAAAGTTTAGACTTATTTACTAGTTCAAGAGTTTTCTTAATTTCAAATTTATTAATCTGTCCTTTGGTTTTCAATATTTCTAATTTGGTATTTACTTAGGGATTTTCAATTTGTTCTTTTTTGAGCTTTTTCAGTTGCATGCCCAATTCATTGATCTCCTCTTTCTAACTTTTTTTATGTAGGCATTCAATGATATAAAACTTCCCCTAAGAACTGCTTTCACAACATTTCATAAGTTTTGGTAGGGTATCTCATTATACTAATTCCCTTGAGTGAAGTTATTGATGGTTTCTATGATTTTTTGTTTAACTCTTTAGGATTAGATTATATAGTTTCCAATTAATTTTAGCTCTATCTTCCTATGGCCCTTTATTACATATAATTTTTAATGCGCTATGATCTGAGAAAGGTACATTGACTATCCTTGTCCTTCTCCACATGATTGTGAGGTTTTTATACCCTAGTATATGGTCAATTTTTGTGTATGTGCCATGTACTTCTGATTAAAAGGTATATTCTCTCCTTTCCCCATTCAATTTCTCCAGAAACCTATCATATCTCACTTATTCAGAGTTCTATTCACTTCCTCAATTTCTTTTTTGTTTATTCTGAGGTAAGATTTATGAAGTTCAGAGATGGGGAGGATGAGGTCTCCCACTAGTATAGTTTTGTTGTCTATTTCTTCTTGTAACTCCTTTAACTTCTCTCAGAATTTGGATGCTCTACCATTTGGTGCATTATGTTTAGTAATGATATTACTTCATTGTCAATAGTGCCTTTTAGCAGGATATAGTTTCCTTCCTTATCTCTGTTGATTATATCTATTTTTGCTTTTGCCACATCTGAGAATAAGATTTCTACCCCTGTTTTTTTTACATCAGGTGAAGTATAATATATTCTGCTCCAAACTTTTACCTTTACCCTCTGTGTATCTCCCTGTTTCAAATGTATTTCTTGTAAACAACATGTTGTAAGATTGTGGTTTTTAATCCATTCTGCTATCTGCCTGTTCCATGGGATTGTCCATCCCATTCACATTCACAGTTACAATTACTATCTTTATTTTTCTCCCTATCCTATTTCCCTCCATTCATGTTTTTATTTCTTCCTTTTCCCTTTGCCTTCATGGTACACTTTGATTTTTGATCCCCATCTCCCTCAGTCTTCCTTCCCTTCTCTCAGTCCCCTCCCTTTATTTTCCCTTTTTCCTCACAATTTATTCACTCCCTTATCGCTTCCCCCCTTTTCTTTCCCCATTCCCATTGTAGTGCCTATAGGACAAGTTAGATTTCTATAGTTAACTGAGTATGCTGTTCCCCCCTTGAACCAAATCAGAGGAGAGTAAATCTCAAACAACGCTCATCTCTCTCCTCTCTTTCCTTCTACTATAATATGGTTTTGTGCTTCTTCCTGTCATGTAATGTACATTTTTCTGTCTCCTCCTATTCTCCTCTCCTGTTAAATCCCTTCTCATCTTTTAATCATTTGTTATCATCACATCAGTTAATTTATATCTACTCTCTCTGTCTGTGTATATCTCTTTAAAACACTCTTGTGTCTTATATTAGAATATCAAATTTCCTATTGAACTCTGGCCTTTACTTTTGGATGTTCAAGAAATCCCTTATTTCACTGAATATCCATCTCTTTGCCTGAAAGTTTATGCTCAGTTTTTTTGGATAATTGATCCTTGGTTTATTCCCAGCTCCTTTGCCTTATGGAATATCATATTCCAATCCTGCTGATCCTTTAATGTAGAAGCTGCAAGGTCCTGTGTGATCCTGACTGAAGTTCTTGCATATTTGAATTGTTTTTTCTGACTGCTTGCAGTATTTTCTCCTTCACTTGATAGTTTTGGAATTTGGCAACAATATTCCTTGGCATGTTCAATTTAAGATCTCTTTCAAGAGGTGATCAGTGGATTCATTCTATGACTATTTTGTCCTCTGGATCTAGGACCTCATGGTAGTTTTCCTTTATGATTTCTTGGAAGTTATTGTCCAGGCCCTTTTTTTCATAATGGCTTTCTGGTAGACCAATAATTCTTAGATTTTTCTCCCATGGGCATGTTTTCAAAGTCAGTTGTTTTTCTAATGAGATATTTTACATTTTCTTCAACTTTTCATTCTTTATATTTTGTTTGACTGATTCTTGATGTCTCATAGTGTCATTAGCATCTACTTGCCCAATTCTAATTTTTGATAGATTATTTTCTTCAGTTAACTTTTGTACTGCCTTTTTCATTTTTCCAATTGTTCCTTTGAATGGAGTTATTTTCTCCAGTTAGGTTTTGTATGCCTTCATCTGTCTGCCCAATTTTCTTTTTTTAATTCTTTTATTCATATTTTAAAAATCATTGGCCAATTTTTCTTCTACCTCTCTAGGTTGACTTTTAAAATCCTTCAGCTCTTCTAAGAATATTCTTTGGGCTTGAGACCACTTCATTTTTCCACTTTGTGGTTTCTGAGGTGAGTGCAATCTCAATGCTGTCCTCTTTTGAGTTTGTAATTTGGTATTTCTCCTCATGGTAAGATTTTATGGTCTGTGCTTTTCTGGTTTGTTTCTTGCTCATTATGATTGTCATTTTACTGTCTTTTAAAGTGGATCTCTGCTTCTGAGGCACTAGGGGCTCTGTCACATGTTTCTTATCCTTAGAATTTGAGTCTTTCTGTATTATGGCCTCTGGTTCTTTCAGCTAGAAGCTGGAATGTGGCAGCTTACTGGATGTTGAGATGACTGATGTGTGCCAAGGCAGAGGCCAGGTAAAGTCTTTCTGAGTTTCCCCTGGGGTTACCCTGAAGCTCCTGGTGGGAGGTGTGGGGTGGTTTGTCTTCAGGAAGTCTCCTTCCCTGAGCTAGAGCACAGGCAGACTCAAATGACTGGTGTGTGCCTAATTCCCCTGGCTGTACTAAGGCATTCCTTGGGTCCTGGTCTTGGTGCTTATGGACTCCACCCCCCTGGAGCTCAGCATCTCCTCCTGCTTTGCTGAGGTGAGGCTATCTAGGACAACTCCAGTTCTGCACTGTTCGCCTTCAGCCACAGCCAGAGGGGCTCTCCTTGATGACCTCCCTAGTCCTGCTAGCTGAGAGATTCTTTATCTCTTTGGTTAATACCAGTATTCCAGGTCTTTTTCTGAGGTAGTCAACAAGGGGAGGGTGAGAGCATTTGCTGTTTACTCCTCCATCTTGGCTTCTAGAAGTTCAAGTAGTTGCCTTTCAAACATTTACTCTGTGGCCTTATGGTCTCAAGAGTGGATGCTGCTGTTACTGGTTGCCCTGTGCTTCTCTCTCACTCAGTTCTGCTGGCTGCACTGCTGCTTCTGATTCCTGTGGTTCCTGTTCAACTCTGCTATAGTGGAGTCTGTGTTGCTGAACTCTGCTCTCCACCCGACCCATGTGATAGATCCTTCCTGCTCACCTTCCATGTTGTCCTGGGCTGGCAATATGCCACACTGTCTCCTAGTGGATTCTGCTATTGTAAAATTTGTTCAGATTCCCTTTTTATTGGTATCTAAAGGAATTTGTGGTAGGACTCAGGTGAGTCCATGCTCTCACTTGGCCATCTTGGTTCTTCCCCCTCTAACCACAGTTTTAAAGATTAGGATGATAAGTTTGTTTTTAAGAAATGGAATTAATGAAGCCAAGCTCCTTCGTCAGTTAATTAGGCACAGACAACAACCATACTAGGGTGAAAACTGCAAACCAGCCCACTTAACCATCATAAATGCAATCAGCAAATTCCTAGAGAGACATGACAGGAAAAAGGAGAAGTCTCAAGACAAATCCATTGTTACTATTGGGAAAATTACTCAAAGTTCGTATCCCACTGATGGTGGGTCAAGAGTATTGTCTAAAGAGTATATATCATAAAGTCATTCCAGGTTTCGATATAATCTCCTATGCCTCCTTACTATACAGTACTGATATTCATAAGAATAACTCTGGGACACTACAAGATCATGAAGTGACTCCTGAATCATCAAAGGAAAATTAAATTATGTTCATATAATTTTAGTTTTAAATGCATTTTATTTACTTTCAATAAAAAAGGCAATCTTCATATAATATATATATATACATACATATATGCTGACTCTTAGTTAATCAGAATTTCAAAAATATATTCATTCCTAACTGTTTGGACAAACAGGAGTTTGTTGCATGTATATGCATGTATATGCATATGTATGTGTGTATGTAATATATGTTACATACACATATACATATGCATGTATATGCATATGTATGTGTGTATGTAATATATGTTACATACACATACATGTATAGATGACAAACATGTAGTGCTTTTTAAAAAGTTCTTATTTTTTGTTCTGATAATACTTATATTTCTCATTATAGCTCCCTTTCCTTCCCAGAGGGGTCATCCTTCCCAGTATTCTTAAAAGAGAAAAGGAATTAGCAAAAATGAATAGTGCTATTTCTTAGTAGTAGTTGAAGGAAAATATGCTGCAAGCTATAAGAGAATGAAGTGGAGTGGATAAAGTGTCCAGCCTGGAGTGAGGAGGACTCATCTTCCTTAGCTCAAATCTGGCCTCAGGCACTTATTACCTGTTTGACCCTGGGTCACTTAACCCTGTTTGCCTCAGTTTCCTCATCTGTAAAATAAGCTGGAGGAAATGGCAAGCATTCCAGTATCTTCTGCCAGAAAAACCCCAAATGGGGTCACAAAGCATTAGACATTACTGAAAACAACTGAACAACATAAGATAATGGTTCTGCTATTGCTTCTCAGTGTTGTGCCTACTCTGTCCTGATCTTAGGTGAAACAGTATTGGAGATAGCTATGACCTTGTGAACTTTGCAGTGATGAAAGTTTATAATACAGTTTGTTGGCAACCAAGTCTGATAAACTTTCCAAAAAGTAAAAAAGGCAGGCTACCAAGAGCCAAATTATTCAGAGGATAAATACAAATTAAATTTTAAAAATAAATCTCTAATATAATTTCTTTTTAGAAACTCTTTTTCTACTTTGAAAAGAATAGCAATATATTTAGAATCAATTATAATAGTTATAAAAATTCAAAATAATATCTAAATAAATGTAGTAGTGTTAAATTCTGACCATATCAAAAGTTAAAAAAGAGATCTTATTAATCCTACTCAGCAGAGTAACTTTAAGATGATGTGGTTAAATTATAACCATGGTAATTTTTTTTATAATAAAGGTTCCTTTGATAACAAGTGTAACAACTATACTCTGGCCACATAGCTTAAGGACCAGGCCTGCTACATCTCATCCTCAGAGTTGTAAGGTACTCAGAAGTGGTTGAGACATGTTATTGGCTGGATCCCCAACTAGATGTGTTCCCTTGTTTGATAGAGTATGGTGATAGTACCTCAATTCCGTATAACCACTTAACACTGAGGTAGCACCTTATAGTGAATAAAGAACTGGTCCTAGAGGGAGGATGACCTGAGTACAAATCCAACCTCAGACTCTTACTGGCTATATGACCTTAGGCAAGTAAATTTCCTCATGCATAAAATGGGAATAACAATGGTAGCACCTACCTCCCAGGGTTTTCATGTGGGTCAAATGAGATAATATTCATAAAATGCTTCACAAATCTTAAAGTACCCTATAATGTTACCTATTGTTACTATCATTTGTGAAGCATTCACACACAAAAAAAATTGCTTCAAAGATCCAGCAAGAAAAAAAATAACATATAAATGTTTCTTCTAATACTTCAAGGGCATATTCTCCCCTATGCTACCTTGGCTTTCTGGGGGGGGGGGGGGTTAGACTAAAAATCTAACTTAATTCCTGCAAATCATTGGTCCCACCTAGTTTATCTCCAGAGGTGGCATCAAAATTAGAAGAGTTCTTATTTCAACTTTCACTGGAATATACTCAGAAAGTCATTCCTGGAGATTGCACTTTCTCCTTGGGGAAGCCCAGTATTGATGTTGGGCTGCAAAATCTGTACAGTATCTGTGGTTTAGTCTCCCAACCTTCCACAAAGTCAAAGACTGCAGTTTCCTTTACCTATAAGAGAAAAGAACAAAGGAAAAGACTAAAGCTTATTTTTCAATGATCATATGGTTTTCATAGAATACTAAGAATCTTCCCTTTATCCCATTATCTCTAATTGGATGTTATAAGTGAAATAGTCACTGTTACCCCAACTAAAGCAATGAGAGATGACTAAAGGCAAATCAACCTTTCTCAAAGATATGAATAATTCTGGCTAAAGAGACAACTAAAAAGACTTCTTCAATCACATGGTTAGCCAAATGGAACCAGCTGCAAAATGTCTCTACATTCAACCTAAAGTATTTCTCTTATACATTATCATTATTCTCTTTAAAGCAAGTTTCTCAATTTATCCACGTAGGGAAATTGCGTTAGTCAAACAAGCCGATAGAGCTTGTACATGTGCCAAACATCCATCACACAAAGAAATAAAATTTTGAAAAATTATACTTTGTTGATGAAAAAAACTTTTAAAATGAACTAGTAGCCATTTTTTAAAAGAGAAAAAAGAAGACAGAGTAAGCTACATATTGAAGATTTGGAATGCGGGGCCTCAAATTTATCATCCCCTGACACATCTGAAATTATGAGATCCTCATGTTGTTATACTTAAATCTCACTTTACAGTTGTTTCATTTCCAATATCTTACTTTAGTATCCAATGTCAATTAAAAGATAGTCATTACAGAAGAGTTCACTAAAAGAATGTTAAGATTCTACTTGCTCTTTTTATTCCCATGGTCTCCTTTCTGATTGAAGTTCACACTCATCAGATTGGCAAAAAAAAAAAAAAAAGAAAATAAAAATTGTTGGCAAGGCTACGGGACAACAGAAACAATGATGTCTTAGTGTTAGTGGAGCTGTGAAACTGATCCAATATTTCATTCTGGACAACAATTTGGACCTATCTCTTCGCTATCACAGAACTATGTTTTTACCTTTGACCCAAGGGTACCATTATGAGACTTATACTTAAAGAGATTAAAGATAAAGAGAAAGCTGCGGGGGCGGAGCCAAGATGGCGAAGTAGAAAGACACACATACACATAGCTCCGAACCCACAAACCACAGAATGGCTAGAGGGGACCAAGCCAGGGTGAATTCTGCACCCAGAGACCACGGAATATTGAAGCAAGGGAGATTTCTGCTCCAGAGAGACCTGCAAACCTCTCGCGGCGGGGTTTTTTGCACCGTGGACTGGGCGCCGGGACGGGGAGCAGAGGGCAGCCCTGCCGCGACCACGACACCGTGAGGAAAACACCCGAGAGGGCTACGGGGACGGGATCTCCAGTGGCCACGCGGGTCCCCCCACCCACAGAGGGACCTGCAAACCTCTCGCAAAAGGTCTGTCACGCTGCAGACGCAGAGCCCAGCCCGGACATGCGGCAGCGGCGGCGGCCGCAGCTCCGAGAGGTACGGATCCGAGAAGGCTCCAGAGACGGGTTCTCCAGCGGCGGCACAAGCCCCCCCACCAACAGGTGACTGACGGGGGTAGGTGAGAGAGTGTCTTTGGCCGGTCGAGAGGGGAGTGGGGTGCCCCCATGGCTCGGGCCCCCCCAGGAGATAGAAGCTGAGAGGCGGCTACAGACAGGGGTCCCCAAACGAGTGGGAGCCTGGATCCATTGTGGATGGTCTGTGCATAAACCCCCTGAGGGAACTGAGCCAGAGAGGCGGCCCTGCCCCTGACCACCTGGACTTAATTCTCACACTGAATAGCAGCCCTGCCCCCACCAAAAATCCTAAGGCAGGAAGCAGCATTTGAATCTCAGTCCCCAAACGCTGGCTGGGAGGACCAGGAGGCGAGGTGGGTGTGAGGAGAACATTCAGAGGTCAGGCCACTGGTTGGAGAGAATGCCAAGAAAAGGGAAAAGAAATAAAACTATTGAAGGGTACTTTACCGGAGAAAAGACACTTCCTCCCTTCCTTTCTGATGGGGAGGAACAATGCTTGCCATCAGGCAAAGACACAGAAATCGAGGATTCTGTGTCCCAGCCCACCCAATGGGCTCGGGCCATGGAAGAGCTCAAGAGGAATTTTGAAAATCAAGTTAGAGAGGTGGAGGAAAGACTGGGAAGGGAAATGAGAGGGATGAGAGAGAAGCATGAAAAGCAGATCAGCTCCCTGCTAAAGGAGAACCAAAAAAATCTTGAAGAAATTGGCACCTTGAGAACTAGCCTAACTCAGCTGGCAAGGGAGGTGCAAGGGGCCAATGAGGAGAAGAATGCTTTCAAAAGCAGAATTAACCAAATGGAAAAGGAGATTCAAAAGCTCACTGAAGAAAATAGATCTTTCAAAACTGGAATGGTACAGATGGACGCTAAGGACTTTATGAGAAAGACAGATATCTCAGAACATACCACGCAGATTCGAAAAATGGAAGATAATGTGAAATATCTTATTGGAAAAACAACTGACCTGGAAAATAGAATCAGGAGAGACAATGTAAAAATTCTGAGACTACCTGAAAACCATGATCAAAAGAAGAGCCTAGACATCATCTTCCATGAAATTACAAGGAAAACTGCCCTGAGATTCTAGAACCAGAAGGCAAAATAAATATTAAAGGAATCCGCAGAATACCGCATGAAAGAGATCCAAAAAGAGAAACTCCTAGGAGCATTGTGGCCAAATTCCAGAATTCCCAGGTGAAAGAGAAAATATTGCAAGCAGCTAGAAAGAAACAATTCAAGTGTTGTGGAAATACAATCAGGATAGCACAAGATCTGGCACCCTCTACATTGAGGGATAGAAGGGAATGGAATAGGATATTCCAGAAGTCAAAGGAACTAGGACTGAAGCCAAGAATCACCTACCCAGCAAAACTGAGTATAATACTTCAGGAGAAAAAATGGTCTTTCAATGAAATAGAGGACTTTCAAATTTTCCTGATGAAAAGACCAGAGCTGGAAAGAAAATTTGACTTTCTAACACAAGAATGAAGAGAACCATGAAAAGGTGAACAGCAAAGAGAAGTCATAAGGTACTTACTAAAGTTGAACTGTTTACATTCCTACATGGAAAGACAATATTTGTAACTCTTGAAACATTTCAGTATCTGGGTACTGGGTGGGAGTACATACACACACATGCACACACACACACATACATAGAGACAGAGTGCACAGAGTGAATTGAAGAGGATGGGATCATATCTTAAAAAAAAATGAAATTAAGCAGTGAGAGAGAAATATTGGGAGGAGAAAGGGAGAAGTTATATGGGGCAAATTATCTCTCATAAAAGAGGCAAGCAAAAGACTTATTAGTGGTGGGATAAAGAGGGGAGGCAAGAGAAAAACATGAGGTCTACTCTCATCACATTCCACTAAAGGAAAGAATATAATGCACACTCATTTTGATAGGAAAACCTATCTCATAATACAGGAGAGTGGGGGACAGGGGCACAAGCAAGGTGGGGGGGAGGATGGAGGGGAGGGCATGGGGAGGAAAATGAAATACGAGGTTGATAGTCATGGGGAGGGAAAGGACCATAAGAAAATAGAAGTAAAGGGGGACAGGATAGGATGGAGGGAAATATAGTTAGTCCTATACAACACAACTAGTATGGAAATCATTTGCAAAACTAAACAGATATGGCTTATATTGAATTGCCTGTCTTCCAAGGAGAAGGGGTGGAGAGGGAGGGAGCTAAAGAAGTTGGAACTCAAAGTGTTAAGACCAAATGTAATGTTCTTACCACTGGGTAACAAGAAATACAGGTTAAGGGGTCAAGAAAGCTATCTGGCCCTACAGGACAAAAGAGAAGACGGAGACAAGGGCAGGGAGGGAGGATAGAGGAGAGAGCAGATAGGTCACAGGGGCAATTAGAAAGCTCGGGTTTGGGGGGGAGGGGATAAAAGGGGAGAAAATTTGTAACCCAAAATTGTGTGAAAATAAATGTTACAAGTTAAATTAAAAAAAAAAAAGAGAAAGCTGCACCAAGTGTGAATATATCTATAGCAGCACTTTTAGTAACAACTTATAGTTACTCCTTAACTTCTTTCCCTCACTTCCTGATAATATTGCATAAATATCTAATATTATAATGAAGGAAAAAACTGGAAGATTTTATGTGAACTGATACAGGGGATTCTTTATTTACTCTAATCAAGATTTGGTTATATTAGCATCCTTCCTGAATTAAATAGGATGGAAAGGTTTTTTTTCTTTTTTTTTGATTCACATAATAAAATTACCTTTTATTTAAATCAGAGAAATCTAGACACTTAATTACCACTTATAGTATATACAAACACATAAATTTTAAAAGAGATCTATGGAAAATGTCTCAAAGAAATATCCAAAAGGAATTTCCGGTTCTGGGAGCCAAGATGGGGAGTGATTGGTAACTGCTATCTCTCTCCCCTTGTTGACCTTGACAAACCCAGAGAATATCTCCCCAGGAAAAGCCTTGGAATGGTGGGAATAGCAGAAGAGATAAACAAACACTTAGCCTGTGAAGCTAGAAAGATCGCTAAGGAGGGCCCCTCTTGCTGTGGCTAAAGGGGACCAGTGCAGGATCACAGCGTCCCAGACAGCCCCACCTCAACAAACTGGGAGAAGATACTGAGATCCATGGGGGTGAAGCCAGCAACCGTCAACACCAGGATCCCAAGTATGCCTCAGCACACTAGGGGAATCTGGAAGACACTAGCACAGATGGGATCACCAACCACTGAGCTTGCCTATAGCTCAGCACAGGAGACCTCCTATGGCCAGACTACTCACCCCCACACACTTAATGATCTAGCTCCAGGGTAATTGTGGGGAAACTCAAAAGACCTTATCTGGCTTCTGCTTTCCAACACCAGCAGAGCTTAGTACTAGGTAAGCTGCAGCATGTTAGCTTATAGCTGAAAGAACTAGAGGTCAAAACACAGAAAACCTCAAGATTTAGGCACAAAAACTGTGGGACAGAGCTCCATGTGCCACAGATGCAGAGATCTACTTTAAAAGCCAGGAAAAAGACTATTATCATGAGTAAGAAGCAAAGCAGAAAAGAAAAGATCATAGAATCTTTCTATGGGGACAAGGACGAAAACAAAAATAAAAAAGGAAGTCAGCATTGAGACTATACTTCCATCTGAAATTTCAGAGGGGAATATGAACTGGTTTGAAGAAAAAGATCCCTCTTGGAAGAGCTCAGGAAGGCTTTTAAAGCCCAAATTATAGAAAAAGAAGAAAAACTGACCAGTGGCTTTAAAAATATGAAAAAAGAAATCATGGAAGAATTTAAAAGGACAATTGGACAAATGGAAAAGGAAGTATAAAACCTAAATGGAGAAAATAACTCCTTAAAAGGAACAATTGGATAAATGGAAAAGGAGATACAAAAGTTAACTGAAGAAAGCAATTTGATAAAAAATAGATTTAGGCAAGTAGAATCTAACGAATCTATGAGACATCAAGAATTGGTCAATAGAATCTAAAGAATGAAAAGATAGAATAAAATGTAAAATATCTAATAGGAAAAACATCTGACCTGGAAAATAGATCCAGGAGAGAAAATCTAAGGATTGTTGGTGTACCAGAAAGCCATGATGAAAAAAAGAGCTTGCACAATATCATCCAAGCAATATTTAAGGAAAGTTGCCTGGAAGTCCTAGACCCAGAGGGCAAAAATAGTCATGGAAAGAATCCACCATTCAGCTCTTGAAAGGGACCTCAAGCTAAAAACACCCAGGAATATCATTGTTAAGTTTCAGAACTGTCAAGTGAAAGAGAAAATACTGCAGGCAGCCAGAAAGAAACAATTCAAATATTGAGGAGCTACACTCAGGATCACACAGGACTTCTGTGTTAAAAGATCAGAGGGGTTGGAATATGATATTCTGTAAAGCAAAGAAGGTGGGACTACAACAAAGGATTAATTATCCAGCAAAATTGAGCATAATATTTCAGTCAAGGAGATGGATATTCAATGAAATAAGAGATTGCCATACTTTACTGATGGAAAGGCCAGAACTCAATAGAAAATTGAGTCTTCAAATGCAGGTCTCAAGAAAGGCATAAAAAGGTAAATAGGGAAAAAAAGACAAAACGTGTTACACAATATAGGCAAACTGTTTACATACCTTTAAGGGAAGATGATATACAAAGATAGAGGGGGTGGGTATAAATTAAATGATGTGATGACAAAAATGTGATTTAGGGGTGCAAAGGGATTGTAATGGGAGATGTGAAAAGGAGGAGGCAGAAAAAATAAATTCCATCACAGGAAGAGGCACAAAAATATATTACAGTAGAGGGAAATAGGAGAGGGAGATGAGCATTGGTTGAGAGGTACTCCCATCTTATTGGATTCAAGGAGGGTAAAATAAACTAAGTTAAGCACAGAAATACAATTAATTCTATAGGCAGTAGGAGAGGAAGGGAGAAATAAAAGGGAGAAGAGAATAAAAGGGAGGAAAGAAGTAGTATGGGAAAAGGGGATAAAAAGGGAGGGGGCTAAAAGAAGGGAGAGAAGACTGAAGGAGATAGTGGACAAAACTTAAAACTACTGTTGAGGGGAAGGGAGAAGGGAGAACTAAAAGCATAAACAAGGGGAAAGAGGATGGAGGGAAAGACACAGATAGTAATCATACCTGTGAATGACATGAGAAGGATGAAGTCTTCCATAAAATGAAGAAGGATAGCAGAATGGATTAAAAACCATAATGCAACAATATATTGTTTGCAAGAAGCACATTTGAAATGGGGTCATACACACAGGGTAAAGATAAATGGTTGGAGCAGAATATTTTGTGCTTCAACTGATATAAAAAAGCAAGGGTAGCAATCCTAATCTCAGACAAAGCAAAAGCTGAAATAGATCTAATCAAAAGAGATAAGGAAGGAAACTATATCCTGCTAAAAGGCACCATAGACACGAAGCAATTTCATTACTAAACATATATTCTCCAAGTGGTCTAGCATCCAAATTCTTAGAAGAGAAGTTAAGGGAGTTACAAAAAGAAATAGACAGCAAAACTATACTACTGGGGGACCTCAACCTCCCCCTCTCTGAACTTGATAAACCTAACCTCAAAATGAACAAGGAAGAAGTTATGGAGGTGAATAGAACTCTGGATAAGGTAGATATGATAGATCTCTGGAGAAAACCAAATGGAGATAGAAAGGAATATACCTTTTTCTCAGTGGTACATGGCACATATACAAAAATTGACCATGTACTAGGCCATAAAAACTGCACAATCCAGTGCAGAGAGGCAAAGATAGTCAATGTATCCTTTGTAGATCATAATGCAATAAAACTTACATGTAATCAAGGGCCATGGAAATATAAATCAAAAACTAATTGGAAATTAAACAATCTAATCCTAAAGAATGAATGGGTTAAACAACAAATTATAGAAACAATCCACAACGTCTTTCAAGAGAATAACAATAATGAGACACCTACCCGATATTATGGGATGCCACAAAAGCAGTTCTTAGGGGACGTCTTATATGTCTACATGAATAAAATATAGAAAGAGGAGATCATTGAATTGGGCCTGCAGCTAAAAATGGTAGAAAAAGAACAAACTGAAAATCTCCAAGTAAATACCAAATTAGAAATACTGAAAACCAAAGGACAGATTAATAAAATTGAAATTAAGAAAACTATTGAACTAAAAAATAAAACTAAGAGTTGGTATTATGAAAAAACCAATAAAATTGATAAACCTTTGGTCAATTTTATTAAAAAAAAGGAAGAAGAAAATCAAATTACCAATATAAAAGATGAAAATGGTGAAATAACTTCCAATGAGGAGGAAATTAAAAGCAGTAATTAAAAATTGCGTTGCCCAACTCTATGCCCATAAATTCAACAATCTAAATGAGATGGATATTTATTTTAAAAATATTACAATTAGCCCAGATTAATAGGAGAGGAAGTTGAGTACTTAATTAACCCCATATCAGGAAAGGAAATTGAATAAATCATCAATGAAATCCCTAGGAAAAAATCCCAAGGGCAAGAAGGATTTAAAAGTGAATTCTATCAAACATTTAAAGAACAGTTAATTCTAATACTATATAGACTATTTGGGAAAATTGCTGAAGAAAGAATTCTTTTTATGAAATTCTTTTTATGAAACAAACATGGTTTTGCTCCCTAAACCAGGAAGAATCAAAACAGAGAAAGAAAATTATAGACCATTGGCTTAAGGAGCTTATATTAGACCCACTCAATTGGGTATCTTACCCTACAGGAAAGTACAGGGGGAAGGAGATAAGAAGGGGGAAATATGATAGAAAGGAGGGCAGATTGGGGGATGATGGTAGTCAGAAGAAAATGCTTTAGAAAAGGGATAGGGTCAAAGGAGGAAATAGAATGATTTGGGGGCAGGATAAGATGGAGGAAAATATAGTTAGCCTTTCACAACATGGCTATTATGGAAGAGTTTTGCATAATTACACATGTAGCTGCAGGACACTGCAACTAGGTAGTGTAGTGGATGGAGCACCAGCGCAGGAGTCTGGAGGACCTGAGTTCAAATCTCACCTCAGACACTTGACACTCACTAGCTGTGTGACCTTGGAGAAGTCACCTAACCCCAACTGACTCATCCTGGGTCATCTCCAGTCATTCTGATGAATATCTGGTCACTGGATTCAGATGGCTCTGAAGGAGAAATGAGGCTGGTGACCTGCACAGCCCCCCCATCACTCAAAACAAAGTCAAGTGCAAGTCATGTCATTATTTCTCTGATGGCATGGTCTTCTTTAGCAACAAAGGATGAACACACACACACACACACAGACACACACACACACACAGACACACACATTTCCCTTTTCAGCATCAAGGTTTTGGAACTTCAGTATTTGACTTTCCAGAGAATAGCCTGAATCAATTTCTTTAAGCATTGACTGACTTGATCTTCTTATTCTCCTTGTATTAAATACACACACACACACACACACACACACACACACATACACACTCACTGTTTTGTGCTGCATGTACCTTTATGTACTTATCTCCTCATTAAAGGGACTGTACATAGCAAATAATATAATGACTGGTGCTTAATAAATGACAGTGATCCAAACTTTATATTTTCCATTCTAGCCTAACAATATAATAAATCCAATCAACATTTATTAAATGCCTATTATATGTCAGACACTCTGCTAAGCCCTAGGATACAATTAATAAAAAGAAAGTGAGTCTCTACCCTTAAGGGACTTACAATCTCAAAGGAGTGATAATACACAAAAGGAGACAGGAAATTGTGTGTTTGTGTGTATATATGTGTGAGTATGTGTGTGTGTGGAGAGAGAGAGAGAGAGAGAGAGAGAGAGAGAGAGAGAGAGAGAGAGAGAGAGAGAGAGAGAGAGAGAGAGAGAGAGAATATATATGGGACAGCAGCCAGGTGGCACATGGGATGGAACACTGGGCATGGAATCAGGAAGACTCATCCTCTGAATTCAAATCCAGCCTCAAACTCTTACTAGCTGTGTTACTCTGGAGAGGTTGCCTTAGTTCCTCATCTGTAAAATGAACTGGAGAAGGAAAAGGGAAATCATTCCAGTATTTTGCCAAGAAAACCCCTAAGTGGCGCCAGAAAGATTCACATATGAGTAAAATGACTCAACAACAGTAAGTGGGGTTGGAGAAGACCCCAGGACAAAGCCACTGTAAGAGCATTTCATTCTGTGGACTTGAAACCAGTTAATGCAACAGGTATAAAGAGGAGTGAATTGAGTCCAGTTTTTGTCCTCTATAAATGAAGATACTAGGAGGAGCTTATCACTCTGCCTTCTAGCCCTCCAATCAGAGGGGAAAGGAGGCTGAAGTACATGGTGTTAGTCAAGACTTGGGACAGCAGCATGGTAGTGTGTTCAGAAGTGATGAGCTTACCCTGACAGGTTCATCTAGCACAACATAACTCTTCTCGTATTTTATCTTTTGCTGTATCTTGTGCTTATATCTCATTATTTCTTTTCATTCACTCTATGTTACAGCCAAACTGGATGACTGCCTTTGTTTTCTTTTTTTCCTTTAAATTTATCTATTTACATTTAGTTTGCAACATTCAATTCCACAAGATTTTGAGTTCCAAATTTTCTCCCCATCTCTCTCCTCCACCCACCCCAAGACAGTGTGTATTCTGATTACTCCTTCCCCCAATCTTCTCTCCCTCTGTCATACCCCTCCCTTCTCTCATCCCTATGCCCTCTATTTTCTTGTTAGGCAAGACAGGATTCTATACCCCATTGACTATATATCTTATTTCCTAATGGCATGTAAAAACAATTTTTAATGTTTGTTTTTAAAACTTTAAGTTCCAACTTCTCTCCATTTCTCCCTCCCTACCCATCCCTAATGAGAAGGCAAGCAATTCGATAGAGGTGATATATGTGTAGTTATGCAAAACACTTTCATAACAGTCATATTGTGAAAGACTAATTATAATTCTGTTCTCTCTTTTGACCTGGCCCTATCCCTCCTCAGACATGTTTACTTCTAACTGCCCCCTCCTTCCATTTGCCCTCCTTTCTTTTATCCTTCCAACCTCTATTATTTCCTTCCCCCCTACTTTCCTGTAGTAGAAGAGAGATTTTCAGACTAAACTGAGTATGCGTGTTATTCCCTCATTAAACTAAATGCAATGAGAGTAAGGTTCTCTCCCTCTCACCTCCCTCCTCTTCCCATCCACTGAAAAAGCCCTTTCTTGCCTCTTTTATGTGAGATAATTTGTCTTTTTCTATTTCACCCTTTCTCCTTCCAATATATTCCTCTCTCATTCCTTAATTTTATTTTTTTTAGATATCATCTCTTCCTATTCAACTGATTCAGTGCCCTCTCTATGTCTACATGTATATAATCCCTCCAACTACCCTAATACTGAGAAAAGTATCAAGGATTACAAACATGATCCTTCCATGTAGGGATGTAAGCAATTCAACTTTAATAAGTCCCTTATGATTTCTCTTTCCTGCTTATCTTTTCATGTTTCTCTTGATTTTTGTGTTTGAAAGTCAAATTTTCTATTCAGCTATGGTCTTTTCATCAAGAATGTTTAGAAGTCCTTTATTTCATTGAATGACCATTTTCGGCCCTGAAGTATTTATTATACTCAGTTTTCCTGGGTGGATGATTCTTGGTTTTAATACTAGCTCCTTTGATCTCTGAAATATCATATTCCAAGAACTGTGATCTCTTAATGTAGAAGCTGCTAGATCTTGTGCTACCCTGATTGTATTTCTACAATACTAGAATTGTTTCTTTCTGGCTACTTGTAGTATTTTCTCCTTGACCTGGGAGCACGTGAATTTGGCCACAATATTCCTAGGAGTTTTCCTTTTGGGATCTTCTTCAGCAGGTGGTTGGTGAACTCCTTCAGTATCTATTTTGCTTTCTGATTCCAGAATATCAGGGCAGTAATTTCTTGAAAGATGATGTCTCACCTCTTTTTTTTGACCATGGCTTTTCAGGTAGTTCAATACTTTTTAAATTGTATCTCCTGGATCTATTTTCCAGGTCAGTATTTTTTTCCAATGAGATATTTCACACTGTCTGCTATTTTTTTTTATTCCTTGGGCTTTGTTTTATAATTTCTTGATTTTTAATAAAGTCATTTGCTCCCATCTGCTCAATTCTAATCTTTAAGGAATTATTTTTTTAATTTCCTTTTCCATCTGGTAAATTCTTGTTTACAAGTCCTTATTCTCCTCATTGACTTTTTGGATGTCTTTTGTCACGAGTTAGTGTATGTTTTAAAGTGTTATTTTCTTTAGCATTCTTTTGGATCTCCTTTAGCAAGCACCTGACTCATTTTTCATGATTTTCTTGCATCACTCTCATTTCTCTTCCCAATTTTTGCTCTACTTCTCTTATTTGATTTTCAGAATCCTTTTTGAGCTCTTACATGGCTTGAGATCAGTTAATATTTTTTTGGAAGCATTGGATAATATCTTTGACTTTGTTGTCTTCTTCTTTCTGAATAGTTTGGTTTTCCTTATCATCAAAATAAGATTCAAAAGTCTGATTGTTTTTTTCTGGTTCTTGTTCATTTTCCCAGCCATTTACTTGACTTTTGAGCCCTTTGTCAAGGTCATTCTCCACTTCCAGTCGGGGTGGGGGATGTACTGTCAGTTGCTCCATCTCCCCACAATCTGTGAGCCTAGAGCTCCAGACACAGTCTCTGCTGCTGCCCCTGCTACTGCTACTATGACAGTGGGCTCCACAGCAGTCTCCTCCTAGGACTCCTCTCCACACTCCTCCACTCCCCATCTCTGCTGCCTTGGGGCTGGAGCCAGCCCACTCTACTCTCTCACACAAGTCTCTCATACAAGTCCCACAGGTTTTTGACACTGACCTTTCAATTTATCCTTGGCTTTTTGTGAAGTCTGGAAAGAGCTACAGGTGCCCAAGATTCAGTCCCTCGCTGATTTTGTTTATTGAACCTGATTGTCTTTCTCCCACCTCCAAGTGTTTCACACTTATTTCACAAGTCCACCTACACAATCCTTCCTCCTTCTTTCTACTCTCCTGAATTTTTTATTGTCTTTCAAGGCCTGCTCTGTGAAGTTTCCCTGATCTCTTCAACTGTCAGTGCTTTATTTCTCCTCAATTTATCTTATATTTATGTATCTTTATACATGACTGAATACAGTAGATACTAAGTCCCTAGAGGGTAGTAACTGTTATGATTCTTTTTCTCTGTATTTTCACCTTTAATAGAATGTTTTCCACATAATATGGATGTAATAAATATTTGTTGCATCGAGTTCATTTGAATTGTTCAAATATATCCCATTCCTGTAATGATTTTCTTCAATATTTCAATGAATCTCATTATTATCCATTCCTAACTTCTCACTGTGTTTCTTCTTCATGACATTGATAAATCTCCCAGTAAAGGTCTACCCAGAAATCTAGAGGCTTTTCCTTTTAGTATTCTGGATAATAATATACTTGGGTTGTCCTTTTATTTTTCCTTCCACTACATGACAGACCAATCTCTTTTTCTGGTCACTAATGGTCTTGTGGCTAATTTTTATGCCACTTTTCACCTTTAATTTATTGCTGGTAGATTTGTTGCAACCAAAGCCTAACCACTACTCATATTTCTATTGCCTTTATTTCCCATGCAAATGGGACTTTTCTGAGCCTTCACTTCTTGGTGACTGTGTTAGCAAGTACCCTTGCACACCCAGAATGGCATACTGGTACAGGTTCTTTGATCTGTTTTATAAAGGAAAGAAAGCTTCAAAGGGGTTAACAATCTGACTTTAATTAAACATATATATCATTCATTAGGCCAGGGGAAAGGTTAACACCATGAAGATGGAGTAAACACAAACCGAGAAAATATAAGCAGAGAAATTAGCACAAAGATCAACAAAGAGGACTCCAACTCTGTGAACAAAGCAATACAACTACCTGCATACACAACCAAATGGGGGAGTACCAACCATGTCTTAGTAGGGGGTTGCTTTTAACAATTGGCTCCTCAGAGTCCCATCAGATCATTTTCTTTTGTTTTACATTTTGGTTTGTTATATGATTTCTCCAATTCGTTTTAATTCTTCTACACAACATATCTATAGTGAAAATGTATTTAATAGGAATGTATTTATAGAACCTATATAAAATTGTATGCTTTCTTAGGGAGGGAGGGGGAAGTCTGGAGGAGAAAGGGAAAAAAATAATCTAAGTTTCATGGTAGTGATTGTAGAACTGAAAAAAATAAAATTAATGTAAAAAATTACTCAGCGAAAAAATAAAGTTACATTCAATCATCTAAAAACAAAAAAAGGCAATCACTCCTTCAGGTGTTTTCAATGAGCCTGGAAAACTGAAATCTGGAAAGAAAACACAAAAAAAATCCCACTTTGCTTGGGCTTACAGTGACACACTTGTGAAAAACTGAACCATAGCTGATATTCAATTGTTCAGAGTTGAAATTACGCCTATCAGATGGTCGATGCTAAATTGTTTTAATAAAATCTCAAAGTGGCAGAGAAGTTACTTGTTATAAGCCAAAAAGTTTACATAGAGTTGGCCTTAGTAACTATTATCTAGAGAAGTTTAGGGAAGAATGTCTTCAAACACTGTCTCAGAATATATCAAATGAAAGAGACAATGAGACTTCCTCAGAGACCAGGGCTTTCGGTGCATTCCCCTTATATCTAGGTGTATTCTTCCTTTGAGAGAGTAAAGAGGCAGCTGTTTTCTTGATTCTCTATTTGGCATAATTCCCTTTGCTCTGTTATAATGTAGAGAAACCCTGCTCCCCTTTATACTATAGCTTTTCAGTTATATTAACACACCTATTGTGCCCAAGACTTTCAACTTTCTTTGAAGTCAGATATTCATTACCTTGAAAACTGTCACATCAATATTAGTAGGTTTCTGTCAAAAACATGACAATACTTTTAGATTTTATGAACCTTCCTGGTTTTAGTGTAACTCTTTTCATTTGCCACTGGTAAAATAAGGTTATGTCTTTGTTGAGACATGTTGATAAGTGATGAAAAACCATTTTAATAACCTTACAGATAGTTTACTAAAGTTAACTCTTAAGACCTAAGCCAAACCATGGAACTAATTATTCTGACTATTGTTGATTATTTAATCAAATCCCTAACTTGGTTTTCATTTTTCTTTTAAATTACACTTTACTTCTTTTAAAATTTACCTTTTTATAGATTTCATGTATTATTTCATTTTTCACAGGTTTTAGTTTCAACAAAACCCAAAACATTTGTGAAATACTTTCTTCCCTTAATTTTTAAATTCATATATATTTTAAAGGAATTTAAATATATGTGTTTCTCATCCATTTCTCTTAATGCATCCACATATTGTTTTCTATGAATGTACTAATGGAGAAGAGGTCTCTTTTATTGAGTGTCTCAAATGCTTTATACAGTTCACTAAAAGTAAAGTGACTAAACTTCCAAAGTTGATAATGTTCTTGGTATTTACTAAATTTATTAAATGTATTTACATTAGTCAAACTCTCAAATTCCCTTGCAAATCCAAAGAATTAGCAAAAATGCATGATCTCTTTCTATTTCTTTTCTAAATCATATTAATGGGGCATTTAAAACCATATAAAGCTGTGGCATTTTATATTATTGGATTTATCAACTTTTTTGGATTCATTTAAATATGTCAAAGTGAGTAGAAAAAAAGCAAATGTAGTAACCAAGAAGGTTCACATACTTGGGGAAGGTCTAGGTAGTTGACTGTCTGAGTAGAAATGAGATGTTATCATTTTACTATACAGAAGAACATGGTTAAATTAGTGGAAGCAGCTTTTCTCCCTGTTGACATATTAAAATCATTTTACCCCCATCAGCACACATGCTTCATTTATGGCCACATCAAGGTATGAATTTTCTGACTGATTATCTACCACTTGAGCTGACTTCATTGAGCATACCACCAACAGAGTCACATTCTCTGATTTAGGCTTACTGGATACATTAATGTTGCAGGGTTTCCATGAGTTTTCCATAGGTCTCTGATTTGGCTCTATTTCCAAATTCCTACTCTGGGCTCTGCAATCATAATTACTTAGAACAGTTCATATATCTTCAGGGATATTTCCTTTATCTAATAATAGACACTTTTTGTGATGTTTACTTTTGTAAATTTTAATGATTTACTAAGTAGCAGTGACTTTGTACCCACCAACTTCCATGAAACATATAAGGACACCATCAAATTTATAGAACTATCTAAGGTTCAAGATGGGTCTGAATGGTCTCAAAACCAGAGTTTAGGATTCCCCTGTTATGTGTATACTGTTGGAATTCAAGGAGAAGACTCAATTCTAGGCAAAAAAGCATTGAATGAAATGTCATAGTAAGACAAGTCATAACAAAACACTTTCCTCATAAACCTGAAGCATCCACACTCTCCCACAAATACATACTTAATCAATAGAAATAATGAAAATATATGGGAAACTGCACTGAGTGATAGTCAAAGGAAATGTGTGTCCAGGGAATATTCACGAAAGGGCAACTGAGGCCTCTGATCCTACAGGATCATTGATGTCTTCCAGTAATGTCATCATCATACTGCTCTCTGCTCTTCTCTCCTTCCAAGTGTTCTCCCCACTGGGAGGCATGGTCTTCCCCAGACACTGCTGTAATAGACAGACTGTCTCTGCTGAATGATGCTTTAGTGCATTGCAAACTGTGGCTAGGAAGCTTCCTTACACTGTAAGCTTCTGGCTTCCCCTTAATTAAGTGGACTGATTGTTGCTTTCCAGAGTCTCTGATGTGAAAGCCACAACAAGAAGTGTTTTCTCCTGAATGCCAAGTACTAGGACATAAAACTGAATATGACTAGTACTAAGTTATGTCCTCAGATTTTACCTTTAATTTGGACTGAACTTTCTGGTGGTTAGGCTTGGTACTCAAGGGCTGACATCATTCTAGCTTATAATGAACATATACTCTGACCATGAAAGCATTTGAAAGAGTCAAACTAGATTTAGATTTACAAAACTGAGGCTAAGAAAAATTAAATGATTTGCCAAGGGTCATACAGCTAGTATCTGAATCAGAAAAAACCCCCACACCTTCAGGATTTCACAGCTCCAAGTTCAATATTCTAGACTCAAGAATGACATGTATCATATTTAAATTTGCAAAATGCTCTGTATGCACTTTCTAGAGCGGAGAACGCATGATGGCAGGTAGGAAAAGTCTTTTGATAGGGTAGGTTCTCTTTCTGAAGGATTTGAAAAAAATATTTAGAGCCAGTTGTATAGGAAAAGTTAAATCAGAAAGCTTTCTGAACAAAATCACATTGGATTAATATAATTTAAAGGATGTATCATCAAGATCATGAAAGGAATTCTTTCGTTGATTCCCCTCAAAAATAATCACCTGAAAAATAAACTTTTGGAAAAGAACACAGTGCTTAATTTTCTTTCTATCTGAAAAGGACAAAATGCTTTTTCAGAATTCTGTCAGAAGGGTAGCATGGAAAATGTTCTGAATTTGGATTTTTGGGATTTGGGCTTTAACACTGACTTAGCCATGTGACCTTGAACAAATTTCCTTGGGCCTCAGTTTCCTCATCTGTAAAATACACAAACACACACACAGACACACACATCAAATTGGCAAAGATGAGCTCTCAAATTCAAATATTGGTGAAACTGCGGAAAAAGTTATATCAGTGTTGGATCTGTGAATGGAATGCAATTTGAATCATACACACAAAGACATTATTGCGCATGTTTTTTCTCCTAGTTATACCATGTCAAAGTGCACCTTTACTGAAAAGAGACTAAATGAAGAGTTATTGGACCTATTTCTACAAGAAATATTATGTATATGTATATGAATGCATATATATATATATATATATACACACATATACATATAGATGCACATACAATGCATACATATGATCTGTGCTTAACTGTAACCTTCTGGAAGGAAAGAAAGGAGGGAAAGAATGAAACAAAAAGTACACAACAGAGAAGAAAAGACAACAAAGATGGACAGCTCTGAACACAATGCATAGCATTATATAGACTTTCCTAAATGGAAATTTATTGTTGTATATTTTGAATCCTCTCAAATTTTGCTGTTCACATGGCAATGCTTCTTTTTTCTTATTTTGTATTTAAGTTTTAGTATTGTTTATAATATATTTTTTAATTTTCTTATTGTGTATTTAAGTTTTCATATTTAAGTGTAAAATAAATTAATTTTTAAAAAATCTTGAGAATGGTTAGAACTCTGATCAACACAATGATCCAAGATTCCATAGGACTGAAGATGAAGCAGGCCAAATGTCTCATTCAGGGTGTGGAATGGGACATATATTCTTTAAGCATGATCATTAAGCAAATTCTCTTTCTCTCACTACAAATATTTGTTACAAAGAATTTATTTTCTATGACATTTTTCTTTTTCTTTGGAGGCTAGGGCAGGAGACAGGGAAAGTAGATTTCTGTTAGTTTAGAAAATTAATAAAACACAATATTTGTAACACATGATTTCTAAGGTTTCTTCCAACTCTGAGTGCCATGAAGTATGAAAAACGTTTCTGAATACAACAATCCTATGAACACACCACTTTCATTTTAGCAAGTAAAATAAATACTTGTTCTTTTCCAGTAGCTCATTGTAAACTGACTATTCAGGTGATTATTTTTTAAGCTCACAATACATCTTGACTAAACATTTCTTTACTTTAAAATTATTTTTTTAATGTTGTTGTAATGTGTTGGGGGTGTAAGCTCAGTTCCATGTGGACAGTCTCGGACGGGTAAAGGTGGGAGCTTCTAAATCTTAGAGTTCTCATGAGGCCCCCCAGGAAACAGCAGGGAATTGAGGAGTGAGATCTCGTGCATTTCCTCCTCTTCCCGTGAGAAACGTGATGGGAGAGAGCATCCCCGCCCTCGAGACTGGCCTGGATCTGGGCACACCTATTGTTATCTAACAGGCACGGTATTCAGGTGCAAACTATGTGGCAGGAGAGCTTAAGTAGGGTCAGGAAAGCCTGAAGGCGCTCTTAGCGCTGAGGGGCCCTTACAGGACAGAAGGCCCCTTTTCCTCTCTTTGCTCTTCCCTCCCCCCTCTCTCCCCACTTCCACTTCTGCTTTCATTCTCTTACTGTAAGATCTTTGCCTCCTTGGGAGATTTCTCTCTCTCTCCTAAGGAAGAGTTCCCCCTGCAAATGTAACCAGGACCCTGAATAAAGCCTAACCCTTGTTCGACTCCGGAAAGTCTCTTCTCTCATACGTTTATCCGGTTTGGCCAGCCGAAGACCTAAGATAGGTAAGGTAAGACTCGGGTAGCCCTCAGGCCTCTAGGCCTGGCAGTAATGTGCCATAGGAAGGCTACTTTCGTTGTATTAGTTTGCTTGTAAGTAGAAGCCACAGACTGTCAAGACCAATTACAAACTTAGACACTCAACAATTATTATCAAATTTTACGATAAATATAATGAAATATGTTAGCATTGGAATTTTTGAAGTGGGTTTCTTGGCTTTCTATTTTATAGTTTTAAAAGACACCACACTCTGTATTCTTTGGTGCCTGCTATGTTAGAAACTGTTTTGTTGTTTGGAGGAAGGGAAAAACACAATTCTTAATGAATTTCAGTTTCCTTTCTTTAGGACTAGAAATAAGTTTGCTGTGACAGTCACAAAAAACAAAAAGTGCAGGAAAGAAGAAAGAAAGAAAGCTGGGAGGGTAGGGAAAAACAAGATTGGAAGTTTTTCTCTACCCAGTAAGAGTTGATTCTCAGAAAAGGGAAGGGCAAGTTTTTCAGCATCCTAGTTTATATGAAATGCTCCACTAACTCTTCATGGGGTCCTAAAAGTAATGATTTAGAGAAGGAAGAGATCTTATAGGCCATATTGTATAATCCTGTTATTTTGGAGGAAAGAAATTTTATCCTAGCAAAATCAAATAACTCAGTGCCACATGAGTGATAAATGGCAGATTTAGGTTTGGAACACAGATCTTTTAGTCTCTATTCCCAAGGCTCATTGTATCAAGCTGTTCCTCATTAGTAAATTATTCCCTGGCACTGACTTCTTAATATAAATTGCTTCAAATAGTTACAAAATCATAGAGTTGGCGAATAAAGCATAGAGCGGATATAGTACTGGAATAAGAGTCAAAGAGGCCTGAGTTTGAATCCTGCCTCAAGAAACTAAGTACCTATATTAGTCTAGGAAAGTCACTTTTCTGAATGTCAGTTGCCTCATTAGAAGAATGAGAGGGTTGCATTCAATGACCTCTAACTCTATGATCTTATGAAAACTCATAGACTATCTGTGCTAAGGTGTACATAAAAAGAATCCTCTCTCTACCATACTCAACAAATAGTCATCTAGTTTCTAATCTACAAGCTTCAGTGAAAGGGACCCGTTACTAGGTATAAAGCACATTCGCCTTGAGGATATTGGGAGCTATCTTAGCTATCAACATTATCATCATCATCACCACCACCACCACCACCACCACCATCATCATCATCGTCATGTTGTCACATCACACATTACAACAACAACCACCACAACTATTTACCTACTACATGCCAGGCACTGTGATGACTGTTTTTGTTAATATCATCTCATTTGATCCTCACAGCAACCCTGATGGGTAAGTGTTATTATCCCCATTTCACAAAGGAGGAAACCCAATGCTAAACTTGTGTCTTTACAATTTCCATCACTTGTTCTTAGTTCTGTCCTGTTCAGTCAAGTCCATTCTTGTTTCAAAGTACAACCCTTTAAATCCCTGAAGATAATAATAATTCTTATATATTTTTGTCTTTTCCAAGCTAACCATCAATTCATTTGATGCTCAAGTGATATGACTAGGTGGTCCAGTGATTACAGCAAGAACCTGGGGTCAGGAGGAACAGATCTGAAACTTGATATCAGATACTCACTAGTTGTATGACCCTGGTCAAATCACTTAGTCTCTGCCTGCCTCAGTTTTCTCCTCTACAAAATTAGATTATTTTACCTCCTAGGGTTGTTGTGAAGGTGAAATATTTGTAAAGAACTGTGTAAACCTTGTAGCTCTGTGTAAATGTCAGCTATAGCAATTTGTCTTCACTCATGGTCTTGTTTTTCATATCCTGACAAAAATTATAGCACTTCAGATATGCTTTGACAAGGATAGATTATAAAAGGATTATTTCTGAACACTGCACTATGCCTCCCTCAATGCAGACTAAAATTTAATGAGGCTTTTGAATTGTCATATCATATTACTGGCTCATACTGAGCTTTTGGTCCATAAAACCTCTCAGATATTCCTCACCAAGCAACTCTTATCTAGTGATATGTCCCCTCATCTTGGATTTGTAAGACTGATTTTTTGAGCCCAGACTTGGGATTTTACATTTATTTTCACTAATTTTTGGCTCATTAGATATATACCCACATTGTAATGTAGTATGAGAACTTGTTGCATACGGGTTGTCAGCTATCCATCCTAGATTTGTATTGTTTCACTACCCAATGAACTCAGATAGGTTGTTCACAATTGCTTGGGTTTACTGGATTTTGAAATAGTCCAACAACAATTTTCAAATCCCACAAATTCTGTTTACCATGACAGCATATCCCTGCCCGAGTTTTGCAATATTCAATTTTTACCTACACTTACTTTACAAAGGTGTCATAAGTTCTAAAACAATCAAAAATTAGAAAGTAAAATGAATTTATGTTCACTTTATTTTTATCTAAAGAAAGATAAAACATGTGTTTTCAGTGTTTTTTTTTTTAAATAAGTGCCTTAATTCAGTCCCTGCCTTTAAGACACTTATGACCAACACTCTTCCAGGTCAAAAGTGATATACTGTTCTACTGAATTAATCTGTCTAACTAAGAACCTAATTTAGAAATTAGTCATTGGAAAATCCAGGTGATCTAGTCTTTCGTTACAGTCATTTAGTATATATGGATGGGAAGATTGAGAGGGTAGGTCTGGGGTATGATGGGATGAAAGTTTGCCTTTGTCTTTCTGAGCATGTGTTTATAAGAGAAAAAAAGAAAGGGAGAGGGAAAGAGAGAGATATGTGAATGAGCTACAATTTCTTCCTTTAAATCTTCTATTCCTCTTCAAAGTCTGATATTCTAAATAATGGTATCACAGTGGTGGATAAGGTGCTGCACAGAGGGCTGCTGGCCTGCTTTCTGCCAGGTACTGAATAGTCATTACTTAGAGTGCTGTTTGCCATCAGAGAACAAACAGACAGGCATGCAAACTGGTAAGCTGTTCTGACCTTCTCCTCTTTGGTCCCCAGGGAGGCCTTCTTTAAAGGAAAACCATTGATTTTTTACATCAGACAGATACATATCACAACTAGTAGTAAATTGCCCATGATTCCTCGTATTACATTCCCCAGGGAATCTTCTGTAAGGGGAAACCAATGATTTCAACTTTTCAGGTGTGAATTTGCCCTCAAATTATCTCTTTTATAGCCTTAGTCTGTACCCCATCAATAATGGGAAAACAAAAAAGTGAATGTGATGAAGAAGAGATACTTGTTTGAAGGACTAGCACACAAGCTTGACAGTTATTTTTTTAGATTTTATTTTGACTCCGTAGTATCTTCCCCCACCTCCAATCTCCAATCCTTAAATTCTGAAGGATTGTTTCCTTACGATTGTAGGCATTTGTATTTGTTACATTTTTCTGCTAATCAGGTTATTTCATTCTCTGATTTTAATCAGCTCCCTAAAGCAATTTGTGTAAGATAGCACAATTCCAAATTTCTCATACAATTTTTCTAACATTGAGTATAACCTTCTGTGACATGCTGACTACTCTTCTTACTAACAACTCTTTAAAAACATACTGGCAATAAGAATGCTCTGGGGAGGTATGGAAACATGAGAGTCAGTTGAGGATATATTTATTTTTACTTGCTACTTCAGATAGGAATCAATGATGAATCCAAGGGTGACAGTCTATTACCTAAGAAATATAGAGCTCAGAGCAATCTGGGATAACTATTCTGTTGCTTATGACATCAAAGTAAATAGTGATGTATAAGAACCTGGATTCTAAACAGCACCTATAATGTTGTGAGGTTCAGGCATAACTGCTATTGACTACCATTCATTCTTTCAGCAAATACACTATTTACTGCTGCCTTCTCTGTCTTTTATTTCAACTGCCCTTTTGCCCTTATTTTTTTCTCTGTAACCTCAGCTGATTCTTTTGTTTTTCCCTTGGAAAATTTCTGATTTTCCTTTCTTTGCTTTCACTTCCAACAATTTTTTCCAATTATTTTATTCTTCCCTTTTCCTTGTCTTCCAACACAGGAAAACTCGAAGTGAACCATAAAAGTCTTTGTCTCCATGTTAGATGTGGTTGATACAAGCAAATCTCTCAAGCTCTGCCATCAAATGAAGTTAATTTTATGCTGGACTTCAAAATAGAAGTCAAATAGGTAAGGCATTTGACTGAATAAGCACCAGGGCAAGATATTTGCTTGTCCTGAACAAAATGTGAAGCCCTGCTCCCCAACCCTGACTCCGTCAATGTGCATTTGAAAATGGCACTCAATTGGTGCTGTTGCCCACTGGAAATTTTGCAACTTTGTTGTAATTTATATGCTATGACATCATGAAATCAAAACCAATGCCAACAAGAAAGAAACAGGCTGGGATTAAAAATGTATATTATTTTTTCATATTAAAATATCTGCCTCATTATGTCTTCTCATGATAATACTTGGATAGTAAACCTTACTTGTTATTAATGTAGTCAGAAAATAACTGAGCAAAGTTTTCTCTGTGGCTGTATCTTTTACAAATCTTACATGTACTAGACTCAGGGTGAGAAATAAAAGCAAAACAAAACGAAATGAAAAAACAAAAAAAGAAGAAAAGGAAGTAATGCATTCAAATGCACGACTTCTTTCAAGGTAGTTGTCCTGGGAGATTGTGTGCAGCCTCCTGCCAAAGATGACAGTTGTGCTCCAATCTCTTTGGAGCTCCTCTCCTAGAACTGTTTTCTGAGATACTTTATTCGCTCCTCCTTCTCAGCCCTGACACCCTCCCTCTCTTCAAAAATCTAATCTCATTATTCCATATAGCTCTATATCATTTAGAACCCAGAACTAGAATTCACCAACTTCATTATCCATATTTATTTACCAGATTTGTCTCCAGATGATATTTGGATGTTTCAGAAGATAAAATCCACCTTCAAAGAACAAATATCTGCCACAATTTCAGGCATTGCCAGTGCCTTTCATGTAATATCCTCTGTAAACCATCTTCTACACAGACATTAGGATCAGACTTACTTGCATATTGTAAAACTATTTTATACAGAGATTTTTTTCTTAGAGATAAATATGGGCATATCAAGGAAACTTCAAAATATTTCAATAGCTTGCTATTGTCCATTGTTAAATGTTTTAATTGGAACTTAAGGCACTTCACATTCTGGCATCACTCTACCTACCTAACCATATACTATTGGGGAGGGGGGCATTACTTCCACACTTTAGCCAATCTGGATTACTTGTTGTCTGTTGTAGACACATACTTTTTGTTTCACCTTTTTTTATGCCTTTTCTAAAACTCATGCATATCCCTAAAACATTTTTTTCCCAATGATACCTGTTGATTTTTATCTATCCTGCCAAATCCAAATTCTACAACTTCCATGAAGATGGAACCCAGATCTCCTTGCTTGGTCATACTCTTCCTTCTTCAGACTTCACATATCGTGGCTTTCTGATAAACTCATGTGATATTTATATTACAGTTACTTGCATATGTGTTATGTCATTCATTTAAACGTAAAGATAGGGGCTAATGAGAAAGACTCTACTGTATCTAAACTTGCTATCCACCTAGAATTTGCTCAATATATAGTACGTCTTAATAAATATTTATTTAAATCATTCAGGTTCTACATGTATATTTGTTGATCCATTGACACCTTGATTATGCCACAGGCTATGGCAACAATTCCTAAAGAAGTATTTCCAAGTCATTTGGAATCAGTGTATATACAGAATAATTTGAAGGGAATAATGGCCATGGCTTTATAAGTTATGGAGAATTCATTTTAAAATCATGTTCATTACCTTATACTTATCACTTGTATATGATAATTCATAAAGTAAAGAATGAAGTGATATATTTCAATATAATTTTATCAATTAGCTTATCTCAAGTTCCTCATCCTAAAAATGAGGCAGTTGACCTAAATATCTCTAAGGTCCTTTCCAGATCTAAAATTATGTGATCTGTGATCAACTTAAGATCTACAGTGAAGTCAACCAGAAAGCAGGTGAATAAGATGAGAGGTCACGAAAACAAAAGCAAATTAAATCAAGTGTTTATAAGGAAATAAGGGGCTTCTATAATATATGAGGGAACACTCATGTCTCTGTGCATCCCAAAGACATTTTAATATGTTCTTTATAATTTGTTGTAATTATCCAATCATTTAAAATGTTACTCACAAGTAAGTATTACACCATTGTATTTTCAGCCGAGAATGTCTTCCTGTTGCACAACTAAAGAAAAATAAATGCAAAGCCTGAAAAGTAGCCAACTCAAATATTGCACACCTGGCTCCCATTTGTTATAAGATTACCACTGAAAACAAAGATTCTTCACTTTTACAACTCAAAATTGTGTGGCCTTCCTAGCAGTACATTGCAATACTCCCAAACTTGACCTGGTGCTAAGTGAACTGAGAACAAAGGAAGCCCCCAAACCATCAATTTTATGATTTTCCCCACATCAGTGTCTCCCCCTCCTGGCCCCTGAACTTAATGACAACATTTGAAACAAAAACATAAAAAAGAAAATATGACAGCAACAAAAATGCTGGGTTCCTTCCATCCACCCACCCATGTGTAGTGATAAAGCAAAAATATGACAAAAACATTTTCCTTTGGCAGGATAGTGTTGCTTTTCTGGTGGAGATACCAGGGCCTCATAAAACAAAACAAATTTCTCTTATGTTCTTTCTGTTTTAAACATGTTTCAGTTTCTGAAATGTGCTAGTGAATTCTAAAACTCCCAAGAAAAACAAAACAGGACAGAATAACAAGAGGTTTGCCTGCTGCCTAGGTGTGTCTGCATTTAACTATTCTATTTTACTCAAGTTTTAAAATCCAATTTCTAATTTCAATGAGCTTGCCAGTTTCATCAAAGACTGTAGGAAAACTAGATAAAAGAGCGAATATCCTAGAGCTGGGAAAGAATTGGAGGTCATCAAATACATTCCCTTAGCTCCATCTAGGGTTATACCCAAAGCATCCTAGACAAAGAGATATCCATTCGATTTTTCCAGTCCTTTAGAATATATTGTGATAATGATTACTTTTGGACTAATAGTCTCCAAACATTAAAAAACCCTCATTGTTAGGAACTCATTTGTGACAGAAAACCTACATTTGTCTGATAGTTGTTAAGCCTATTTTCAAATTGTCCTCATTAGAAATGGAGAACATATACACATACACATATACTTATATATATGTACATGTGTGTGTTTGTGTGTGTGTATGTTTGTCTGTATATGTACATATGAGTGTATATCTATAAATGTGCATTATGTATATACACATATCCAAGCATAAAATAATGAATATGACTTTAAAATGAATATGCTATAAAACCATGAGCATTGTTCCCTTCACACTAATCGTTTTGAAAGAGTATGCACACTTATTCAAAATGACTTGGAAATACTTCTTTTGGAATTGCTGTCATAGCCTGTGGCATAATCAAGGGGTGAATGAATCAACAAACATACATTTAGAGTCTATTATTCGGGTTGGTAATTTACGTAAGTATTAAAACACCCAGTGTGTGCTGGGTAAATCCTACATGGATATAAATGTCAGGTTTAGATACAGCACAGTTCCTATCTTCAGTCCTTATCCTTATAATTTAAAGGATGACCTCACAAACACTAGTAACTATAACATAAAACATTATATGATAAGTTCAGACATGTATGTTTCTATGTCTATACATACATACATACATGTGTATATATTTAAATTTCAGACATGAACAATTTTCTATTGCATATAAGCACAGTATGAATTCAGGTGTGTAAAATAGTTGACTAAGGTTCTTGGTAATCTGACAAACAGGCTCAGTATAACCATGATAGTGGGGAGAGGTCCACTTTGGGAGAGATAATGAAAACAGGTACAGTGGATGGAGATACTGACAAAAGATTTTCCTTCAAGGGTCAGCATGGATTGAGGATCATAGAAATCATATCCTATGAAAGTGTCCATAATGGGTTTTGTTAGCTGTGTCAATAGAGTAGGCAAGCACTGGTATAATAGTAGGTGTTGAGATGGATAGGTATAGTAATGATTGCTGGAATATTAAATCTAAGGTCTCCCACCAGATCTAAATGATTTATGGAGCCTATAGAATTCTATATTCTAGCAAGTGTAGGGAGGTATAGACCAGTGGTAATTATTGTGGTATCAGTGAGAAGACAACAAGGCGTAGATTCAGCAATGAGGCAGGAGAAGGAAGAGGGTAAGTAGGGAGCATGGTTGACAGCATTTTGCTGAGATGACTTAAAGATGGGTGGTCACAGACTGGGGAGAGGTTGGCATAAAATTATCAAAGAATTGGAAAGCCTAGGTATAAGAGTAGATAGAAATCTTCTTTTGAAGCCACATCTTTCCTCTAACCTTTCACCAATTCTAGTCTCAAAAGCTAATGATATCCTTTCCTTCCTTCTCTCTCCACTACCACAAATAAATATGAGTATATCTTTCCTAATATCATCCTTGTCAATGTCACTCAACAATAAATCGAGTAATACATTATTAACACCAATTATCCATTTATAGCATAGAGCTTCCTCATGTAATGCTATTTCACCTAACATTGTGTTTTCAAGGAATCAATTAATGACATTAGGTATTGTACTTTTTTTAAATTGTGCATAGCAGTAGAGGACTAACTTGAAGGTAGAAGAGAAGAGTATGGCTATTAAATGCACTACACAGCCTCAGAAAATGGACCTATGTTTCACTGCATTGACGGGCAAGGTGTGTTTGCAAAGTCCAATTCTTTGTATATAATAGCTGATATTTGTGTAACACTTTAAGAGTTCTAACATGCTTTATATACATTATCTAATGTGATTCTTGTCACAACTTTTTGGAGATCTAACAGCTTCCTAGAGTACACCTCTCAACTCCAAGTCTTAGGTTTCCAAGTATCCTTTGAGATTCGGCTCAAACATTACTTTTACATTAAGCCTTTCCTAATCCCCCAGCTGCTACCCCTGCCCCCAAAACCTGATCTTTGGGTGGTATATGGCTATTATGCAAATGTTTTCTTAGTTCATCTGATGTTAGTTCCCTAGAGAAAGTTAAACTTTTTTTCTTGGTATCCCCAGTATTTAGCATAGTGTCTGAACAAATAGAGGATTAATAAATAATTATTGACTGATTGTACTTGGTACCATACAGCACTCCAATGAATCTGTGCTTGCATCCATCTGGGCATTCCTTTTATGATTAAGAACACACCCACCCATGCTTGCTAGTCCTGGGTGACTCCTGTTCATATTCTCCCATAAATTACAGATGTTATTCCAGTTTTACCGATGAATAAGCTGTGGGTTGCTTGAGACCACAAAGTTAATTAATTATCTAATGCAGACTTAGAGCTAGGAAGACCTGAGTTCAAATCTAGCATTAAATACTAGCTATATGGTCCTGGCCAAATTGCTTAACTTCTGTCTGTTTCACTTTTATCATCTGTAAAGTGGGGAAATAATAATTCTTACCTCCCAGGGCTGTTATGAGAACATAATGAGTTATTTGTGGAATACTTCTCAAACTTTAAAATACTCTATAAATGTTAGCTATTATTATTATTTCCACAGTCCATAGTACCTCTTAGCTACTCCTAGATTCAGTAGGACTCTTTTTAAATGATAATTATTCAATACAGGACTTGACCCACATAATGTTAAACTTTTGCTAGGCATATCAGGCGTCCTTAAACCTAAGAGCAAAGTGTATAATTACTCAATCAATACGTATTTATTAAGCACTTACTAGATTCCAGCCACTGAGATAGATGTTGATGATACAAGTACAGATTATGAAATATTTCTTATTTATAGGGAGCTTAAATGTGAAACAAACCATAAAGAAGGGTTTTATAAAGGGTTTATAAATGCTCCATTTATAAAGGGATAAAAATCTCATATCTCCAGGGAATAATGACTTTAGAGCAGAAAAGACCTTAGAAACCATTGAGCCCAATGCCCTTATTTAATATATGAGACCAAGAGAATTGAAATGACTTGACCAAAACCACCCACCTAGGGAGTAGTAGGGTTGAGTTGTGAGCTCAAGTTTTGACTTCAAAGTCAACACTTTTTACACCCTATCGATTGGTCTCTCTTTAATCCTTCTAATTCCCTAGCACAGCTGGAGGGTACACTCATTTGGTAACACTAGTCCAAGTGGGAGAAAAGTTTCTCTAAGTAGAAGGCAGTGCTTTCTGCTTTGTTCAATCTTTCCTGGTTATTTTGGGGGGTAGTTCCATGGCTCTATAGTAATCATTGTTGGGGTTAGATAGTCCCATGGCTGTTCTACCACATGGTGGCACTCTGTCTCTCTGCCTCATCTTCTGTGTCCGTCTCTCTCATCCTTTTTTTTTTTTTTTGTCTCTGTATGTCTTTGTTTTCCTATTCTCTTTCTCCATCTCTTTCTGTTTTTGTCTCTCCTCTTACTCACCTCCATTTTTCTTTGTCTCCTGGTGTATTTCTGTCTCCTTCCTCTCTCTTTCTACCCACTCTTCTTCCCTCGCTCTTTCTCTTTTTGTGACTGACTCTCACTGTCTCTTTCTCCCTATCAGGGTCAGCTTGTAGCTTAATGCTGGAGTTAGAGAAACCTGAGTTCAGATCTGAACTCTGAAACATACTGGTTGTGTCAGCCTGTCACACAACCTCTGTTTGCCTCAGTTAACTCAGTTGCAAAATGGGGATAATAATATCACCTACCTCTTAGGATTGTTTTAAGGAATAAATGAGATAATACTTATAAAACTGTTTAATACAGTCTCTAACTCATCCTGGGTACTTAATAATTACTTATTCCCTTCCCTTCTTCCTTCGTCTCTTTCTCCCTGTGTCCTTGTCTGTCTGTCTCTCCACAGGTTCAGTTCTCAAACATGACTCTCCTCTAGTTCTCCCCATTGCCTGACATATCCTTTTCCTCTTTTAAGAATCAATCTCACCTGTATGAAATGAAGCATGAATACAAGATATGGAATCTTCCTTGGCAAACACAAAGTATGTATGTGTATGAACACAAGTATATGTATACACACACATATGTGGTATCCTTGAGCCAGCTCCTAGCTACTCAGCAGTACCAGTGGTTAAACTCTCTATGGGAGCATTTGCACCTTAGAAATCAGCAAATGTCACAAAATCAGGATTTCACTGATTATTTTGTTATTTATCTAAACTCAATAAAGCAAGGGCAAAATGTGAATATGCAAATTAAACTGAAAAGTGTATCTTGGGTACATTTTTTTTCAGAGAGACGATTGTTAAACACTTATCAGCACAATGTTTCATTTGGTGCTTTTGGCTAAATCATTAATCCATAAACCCATCTGTAATTAGGAAAAATGCTGGAGTCTTATCTTCTACCAAGCTAATCAGCATTTTTGTTTCCTGGACAGAGAGAAGATTAAATCAGTAGTCTACCTTCCCCCTGTATTCTTTTCATAAATGTATCTAGCAGAAGATGAATCATGTGGAGCTGATGCATTGTGTTAATATTATCACTCACCTGTATGTTATTCATCATTGGATATGCTTTCCAAAAAAAGCAACTTTGAGCTTCATTTCGGATCAGAGTCTTAGTTTCAAAGAGTGAGCCTACACTTGAGGAATATCTTGTATTTCCTAACTAAAAATATACTTCACATACTCTGCACATCTGATGGCAAACATCTGGATGCAAAATGAAAAAAAAATTCCTTCTAGATGTTTGTTGTCTATGGATAGACCCGCATACTGAACATGCCAGAATCACCTGACAATTTTAAAAGAATACATGTATAGGTCTCTACAGAGCAGCAATTCAACTGTGCATGGTACTAGGACTTCAGTGTTTGTGACAGTAAGTAAATACATATATGTACATATATATATCTTTTGAATTTCAGAAGGAAATTAGGCAGGCAGACTTCTTTTTTTTTTCTTTTTTTAAGGGAGAGAGAGAGAGAGAAAGAGAGAGAGGAGACTATTCAAATAAGTAGATAGATAAAGTTGGCAATAATATTAGTTTAGATAAGTCTTCCATAAGACCTTAAATAAGACCTAAGGAAGACATACAACTTGAATGGTGATGAGTAGAGAGGAATGTATCAGACTTTTCAGACCATCCACACCAATTTGTTCACACTCTTGCCTTTTTGTTTATTACTGTGCCAGACTGTTTCATCATGGCACAAATATGGAGTTTATCTCTCTCACAAGATAATCTTGTTATAGACAATCTGGTTATTGAATGTCCTCAACAAAGAACAATCTTGTTAATAGCTTTTCTGCTCAAAGATGTGTCACTTCAAATTCATCTTGTGTTGGGAACCCAGCTACATATAAATACCCTGATCTTCCCTTCTCTAGACTGATGATTGTTGCTCAGTCTCAGTCATGATAAAGAAACAAAACAAAGCAAAACAAAAAAACCTCTTTCTCAAGAGTTTTCTTCTTTTTTAAAGGGATTTATAAATTTCTCTCAGCACCCAATGCCTTTCTTTCTTAGAAACACACTGATGCTATTTTTGTGGGTTTTTTTTTTCCTGAAGAATGCTATCCATTAAATCAGACTCAGATGAAAAATAGAGGCTTTCACATAGCATCTTCCACACATTAGGATACGTTCTGCCTATCATTACCCTTCCATGTTTGCCATTGAAAATGAACTGTATGCATGGCAATTTCTGCATCATTCAAAGGAATTTTATGTTTCAGTAATGAAAGATGATCTAAAATTGGATCTCTTAGATAGACCAAGAGATTAGTCATTGGGGTTTTCCTGTGTTTTGTCCAGTGGATTCAAGTGCTGTCTCTGACACAAGTTGGCTATTGAACATCTCATGAGGAAGTCATTTAACCTCTCAATGCTCTAAGGAATACTGCATACCTTGAAGTTGTAGAGAAGATACTCATCTTCATTGGTAGAAGGAGCCTCTCACTCCCTACCTCTGCTTTACCCCTGGGATGCCCAATTCTAGTGAAATCATTGTATCAGTTCCTGACCTTTTACCTCCAAGGAATACTTTCCCAAATAAGTTTAATATTGGCCTTGGATAAATGGGAATTTCAAGGCAAGGGCAAGGAGAAAGTGGAATTTGGAAGACAAAAGTACAGTTCTGGACTTAATTTTGTGGCATATGAGGAGTAAGTGCTTAGGTTTCTTTGGAAAGCTATCTATGAAAGAGTTGACTTCGAAGAGACAGGAAAAAAGGGAGAGAGGTGAAGAAAAATTTGCCTCAAGAAATCAAATTTTAAATTAGTTATTGCTTTTATTTTTATAAAACCTAATTTCTGTAGTGACCCTCATCTTCTCCTCTCAAGAAGTCATTCAATATATTTTAAATGTTATTTTTCAAGAAAAAAGGAAAAGATAAGAATAGGAAAACCAGCAAAGCTCATTAAAGTACATCAAAAAATTTCAAAACACACATGCAATGTTCCCCAAGTGAGGATCTTCCAACACTGCAAAAGAGTAGTGGGTGGTTTCTACTAATATTTTTTTTTTCTCCCGTGGGCTCATGCTTGTTTTATATATATATGTATATATATATACATATATATGTATATATATATATACATATATATATACACATATACATATATACATACATACATACATACATATATAGATTGTTGTCTTTTGTCTTTGAAGAGGACCAAAATGACATCACCATGATAACATGAAAATTCGGTGTGTGTGTCTGACTGTGGCTGATCAGACCAACGTGAACTCAGAATGTTCTACCACAGGTTGGGCACAGAGTCCTTGTGAATATTTGGGGTGGATATTTGTGCATCTTGCATTTATTTTGTGCTGTCTCAATTCTGCTTTGCTCAAAGAGCACAGCACCTTTTCTCTTTTTGTGTATGTGTTTAAAATTATTTATTTAAGTTTTCAACATTCATTTCCACAAAATTTGGGGTTCCAAATTTTCTCCCCATTTGTCCCCTCCCCCCACCCTAAAACACCAAGCATTCTAATTACCCCTAACACCAATCTGCCCTCCCTTCTAACATCCCTCTCTTCCCTTATGCCCATCTTCTCTTTTGTCCTTTAGGGCAAGATAACTTTCTATACCCCTTTACCTGTATTTCTTATTTCCTAGTTGTATGCAAGAACAACACTCAACAGTTGTTCCTAAAACTTTGAGTTCCAAAGTCTCTTCCTCCCTCTCTCCCTACTCATCCCCTTTGGGAAGGCAAGCAATTCAATATAGGGCGTATCTGTGTAGTTTTGCAAATGATTTCCATAATAGTCATGTTGTGTAAGACTAACTATATTTCCTTCCATCCTATCCTGCCCCCCCATTTCTTCTATTCTCTCTTTTGATCCTGTCCCTCTCCAAGAGTGTTGTCTTCTAATTGCTCCCTCTTCCCACTGCCCTCCCTACCCTCATCCCCCCACCCTGCTTATGCTCTTCTCCCCCACTCTTCTGTATTGTAAGATAGGTTTTCATACCAAAATGAATGTGCATTTTATTCCTTCCTTTAGTCAAATATGATGAGAGTAATCTTCATGCTTTTTCTCTCACCTCCTCCCCCTTTTCCCTTCACCGAAAAGTCTTTTACTTGCATCTTTTATGAGAGATAATTTGCCCTATTTCATTTCTCCCTTTCTCCTCTGAATATATTTCTTTCTCACCCCTTAATTTCACTTGTATAAGATATGATCCCATCCTATTCAATTCACCCTGTGCTCTCTGTCTCTTTCTCTATCTTTGTGTGTTTGTGTGTGTGTGTTTGCGTGTGTGTGTGTGTGTGTGTGTGTGTGTGTGTGTGTGTGTGCTTAATCCCACCAACTACCCAGATACTGAAAAAAGTTTCAGGAGTTACAAATACTGTCTTTCCATTTAGGAATGTAAACAGTTAAACTTTAGTAAGTCCCTTATGATTTCTCTTTGCTGTTTACCTTTTTATGCTTCTCTTCATCCTTGTGTTTGAAAGCCAAATTTTCTTTCAGTTCTGGTCTTTTCATCAAGAATGCTTGAAAGTCCTCTATTTCATTGAATGACCATTTTTCCCCCTGAAGTATTATACTCAGTTTTGCTGGGTAGGTGATTCTTGGTTTTAGTCCTAGTTCCTTTGATTTCTGGAATATCATATTCCACGCCCTTAAATCCCTTAATGTAGAAGTTGCTAGATCTTGTGTTATCCTGATTGTATTTCCACAGTACTTGAATTGTTTCTTTCTAGCTGCTCACAATATTTTCTTCTTGACCAGGGAACTCTGGAATTTGGCCACAATGTTGCTAGGAGTTTCTCTTTTTGGATCTCTTTCAGGAGGTGATCAGTGGATTATTTCAATATTTATTTGGCCTCCTGGTTCTAGAATATTAAGGCAATTTTCCTTGATAATTTCATGAAAGATGATGTCTAAGCTCTTTTTTTGATCATGACTTTCTGGTATTCCCAAAATTTTTAAATTGTCTCTCTTGGATCTATTTTCCAGGTCAGTTGTTTTTCCAATGAGATATTTCACATTATCTTCCATTTTTTCATTCTTTTGGTTTTGTTTTGTGATTCCTTGGTTTCTCATAAAGACATCAGCCTCCATCTGTTCCATTCTAATTTTGAAAGAACTATTTTCTTCAGTGAGCTTTTGAACCTCCTTTTCCATTTGGCTAATTCTGCTTTTGAAAGCATTCTTCTCCTTATTGGCTTTTTGACCCTCTTTTACCAATTGAGTTAGCCTATTTTTAAAGATGTTATTTTCTTCAGCATTTTTTGGGGGTCTAATTTAGCAAGGTATTGACCCACTTTTCATAATTTTCTTGTGTGTCTCTCATTTCTCTTCCAAATTTTTCCTGTATCTCTCTTACTTGATTTTCAAAATCCTTTTTGAGCTCTTCAATGGCCTGAGCCCATGGTATATTTATTTTGGATGTGTGGGATACAGAAGCCTTGACTTCTGTGTCTTTCCCTGATGGTAAGCATTGTTCTTCCTCATCTGAAAGGATGGAAGGAGGTATCTGTTCACCAAGAAAGTAACCTTTTATAGTCTTATTTTTTTCCCCTTTTTTGGGCATTTTCCCAGTCAGTTACTTGACTTTTGAGTCCTTTGTCAAGAGTAGGGTATACTCTGGGAATCTGTAAGATCTCAGTTCCTCCAACGTGGCACAATCAAGAATGTACACTGGTCTGGGAGCAGGAAGAGATTTTTGTGCCCGAATCTTAGCAGTTACCTCTCCACAGACACCTGGCCTCCATTTCTGCCAAGCCAGCACTGGGGGCTGATTTTCAGATAAGCTGTAAGGGAAGGGCAGTCATTCACTGTGAAATAAAGATAAGCTTCCTCAGGACCTCTACACAAGGCTGAGGCAATAATCATCTCTTCAGTGTCCCCAGGGTTCCAACAATGGATGCAGGCTGCTGTAGGGGCTGCTGTGGGAACTGTTGCCACCTGTTCATGTGGCCTTTGTAGCCTCTGTATAAGGCTGGAGCTATGGGAAGGGCCTTCTCCCTTCTCAGACAGCTGAAAAAACCCTATCACTGACCTTTGGTGCCCGTGGGTTTAAGGATCTGCAAACTGCTGCTGCTGTGACTGGAGATTCTGCCCCCGAGGTGTGCTCCTCCCAGAGCCTTGCTGCGCTGCATGGCCAAGGCTGGGCTGGGCTCAATTCCATGTCCGGTGCAACAGACGTTTCTTGTGCACCTTTCAGGTCACCCTGGGCTGGAAATGTCCTCCACTCTGTTGTTCTCTACTTCTGCTGCTCCAGAATTTGTTAAGAGTCCCTCTCTACAGGCATTTTATGGGATGTGTGGGGACAGTCTGCACATGTGTGTCTTTCTACTCCACCATCTTCCACAGCACCCATTCTGATGTGGGTGCACCATACTGAGTGGTCCTGTGCCAATGTCTCCCATGTTGCACAGTCAAATCCAAAGTTCTTGAGAGAGAACTTGAGAGTGTTTTTGTATCGTTTCTTCTGGCCACCATGTGATATCCTGCCCCATGTGAGTTTTCCATAAAATAGTCTTTTTGACAAGTGTACATTTTGCAATCGAACAACATGGTTGGCCCTTTGGAGTTTCATTCGATCAAGCATAGTTTGAGTACTAGTCAGTTCAGCTGGAGCAAGGACTTCAGTGTCTGGTACCTTATCCTGTCAGGTGATCTTCAGAATCTTCCTAAGACAGCTCTGGATAATGGACAATACTCTTGTGCCTTCCCAGTTGCCAATGGAGTGAAACAGGACTGTATGCTTGCTCCCATGCTTTTGGAATGATGTTTACAGCCATGTTGACAAATGCTTTCAATGAAGATAAGCATGGCATGACGGTCAGCTACAGTATTGATGGTAAGCTCTTCTATTTGAAAAGATTACAAGCCAAGACCAAAGTGGAGGGAGGGTTGGTGCATGATTTCTGTTTGCAGATGATTGTGCACTCATTGCAGCCTCTAAAGCTTAGAGCAACAAACTATGGATCAATTCTCTGCTGCCTAGGCTAATTTTGACCTAATTATTAATAGCAAGAAAACCCAGGTGCTAGTGCCATGAAAAAATAGAGAGTCTGACCATTCCCTGCCTCTGATCCCAAAATTCCTTCTTACTTGATTGATTCTAACCCTAAATAGCTGAAACATCTTGAATGTGCCTAGCCCAGTGTTTTCCATAGAATAGAAACTTGTTATTTAATAAATAACCAATTTAATATTGGTTAGATTAAATGAATGAGTTGATGAGCGTAGCAATTACAAAGACAAACTATGCATACAAGTCACTGAAGAATGTTTTCAAAGGCTATGCACACAATACTTGTGCTAAGTATGTTGTAGAATGGATGCTCTCAGTATGTAAATATGAGACATGAATACATAAATAAATCCTTTGAACTAAGGCACAGTTTAGTTTTATCATTAGTTTTAAACATGCTCTCAAAATTCAACATGACTTTTTCTGCTACAGCAGGGGTCTGTCTTAGCTTCTTCTTCAAGGGAGACAATTAATAAGATTCCATTTTAAGGCAATCTTTTTTTATAAGACTATTCTATTGGCCATGAATATAGCAAGATATCACACTTCCAGTTTTTTAGTGAAAATAGTTTTTAACTTATTTCATTTCAAGGGTGAAAATGATAAAAATTTGCAACCAATAACTTATATGGAGGACAAGCTGATGGGCATTGAGGGCAATTAGTTTAATTATGAGAAGTGACTGAACATTTTCTATTTCTGAGACGTACCAGTCCCAGTGATTCTTCCTTCACAGTATTTCTCATATCTACCTTTTTCCTTTCATTCCCACTAGAACCATCCTAGAGTCTGTCCTTAAATGATCATTAATGAGCTGCCACAATAACTTCACAACTTGTCTTTTTGTCACTAGATTCTTTCATCAATCTTTGTGTTGAATTGCTGTCCGATTAGTCTTATAAAAACATAGCTTTCATCTTGTCAATCTCCTACTCACAAAGATTCAATGATTCCCCATTGCCAACAAGATAAAACCCAAAATCTTTAGCCAGCTACTCAAGCCTCTCTCCTGTTTCATTACTGACTCCTCTCTTCCTTTCATTCCTTTACTCATCCACCATTCCCCCTGTCTTGTAAGATCACCAAGTTCTCTCCTTTCCATCTTTCTACATACCATCTATTCAACTATTTCTTTTTTCTGCAGTCTTTATAAAAATCCCTCTATCGGGGAGGAGCCAAGATAGCAGAGTAGAAAGATTCACATACACTAGCTCTGAACCCACAGCCCATAAATTACCTGTAAAAAAGAACTCCCAACAAATTCTGGAGCAGCAGAAGCACAGAACAATGGAGCGGATGAGATTTCTGTTCCAGAGAGACCTGAAAAACTGACCCAAAAGGTCCGTTGTGCACCGGATGCAGAGCAGAGCTCAGCCCTGCCTTGGCCACGCAGCACCAAGAGGAGCAGATCCGAGAAGGCTTCAGGGACAGGATCTCCAGCAGCCGTGCAGGTCCCTCCACCCATGGGTGCCAGGGGTGAGTGAGAGAGTCTCTTTGGCTTGCCTGGAAGGGAGCAGGGTGTCCCTGTGGCTCAGGCCCCCTCGGGAGGCAGCAGAGGAGGCAGCAGCGCATCAGGGCTCCCACAGCAGGCAGGGGCTTGGATCCATTGGTGAAGGTCTCCACATAAACTCCCTGAGGGAACTGAGCCCTGTGTGGCAACCCTGCCCCCACCTGAGCACCTGAACTTAATCTCACACTGAATAGCAGCCCTGTCCCCTGCCCAAAGCCCTGAGGCTGGGAAGCAGCATTTGAATCTCAGTCCCTAAGCACTAGCTGGGCAGATCTGGAGGCCAGATGAGTGTGGAGAGGAAACTCAGAAGTCAAGTAACCCAGCCAGGAAAATGCCCAGAAAAGGGGGAAAAAAAAATAAGACCATAGAAGGTTACTTTCTTGGTGAACAGATATCTCCTCCCATCCTTTCAGATGAGGAAGAACAATGCTTACCATCAGAGAAAGACATAAACATCAAGGCTTCTGTATCCCAAACATCCAAAATAAATATTCAATAGGCTCAGGCCATGGAAGAGCTCAAAAAGGATTTTGAAAAACAAGTTAGAGAGGCAGAGGAAAAAATTGGCAGAGAAATGAGAGAGATGCAAATAAAGCATGAAAAGCAGGAATACACCTTGCTAAAGGAGGCCCAAAAAATGCTGAAGAAAATAACACCTTGAAAAATAGGCTAACTCAATTGGCAAAAGAGGTTCAAAAAACCAATGAGGAGAAGCATGCTTTGAAAATCAGAATTAGCCAAATGGAAAAGGAGATTCAAAAGCTCACTGAAGAAAATAATTCTTTCAAAATTAGAATGGAGCAGATGGAGGCTAATGACTTTATGAGAAACCAAGAAATCACAAAACAAAACCAAAAGAATGAAAAAATGGAAGATAATGTGAAATATCTCATTGGAAAAACAACTGACCTGGAAAATAGATCCAAGAGAGACAATTTAAAAATTTTGGGAATACCAGAAAGTCATGATCTAAAAAAGATCCTAGACATCATCTTTCATGAAATTATCAAGGAAAATTGCCTTAATATTCTAGAACCAGGGGCCCAAATAAATATTGAAAGAATCCACTGATCACCTCCTGAAAGAGATCCAAAGAAAGAAACTCCTAGGAACATTGTGACCAAATTCCAGAGTTCCCTGGTCAAGGAGAAAATATTGCAAGCTGCTAGAAAGAAACAATTCAAGTATTGTGGAAACACAATCAGGATAACACAGGATCTGGCAGCTTCTACATTAAGGGATTGAAGGGTGTGGAATATCATATTCCAGAAGTCAAAGGAACTAGGACTAAAACCAAGAATCACCTACCCAGCAAAATTGACTATAATACTTCAGGGGAAAATATGGTCATTCAATGAAAACGAGGTCTTTCAAGCATTCTTGATGAAAAGACCACAACTGAAAGAAAATATGACTTTCAAACACAAGAATCAAGAGAAGCATGAAAAGGTAAACAACAAAGAGAAGTCATAAGGGACTTACTAAAGTTGAACTGTTTACATTCCTACATGAAAAGACAATATTTGTAACTCTTGAAACTTTTCAGTATCTGGGTAGTGAGCGGGATTACACACACACACACACACACACACACACACACACACATTCACACACACAGAGAGACAGAGTGCACAGAGTGAATTGAAGAGGATGGGATCACATCTTAAAAAAATGACATTAAGCAGTGAGAGAGAAATATATTGGGAGAAGAAAAGGAGAAATGGAATGGGGTAAATTATCTCTCATAAAAGAGTCAAGCAAAAGACTTTTTAGTGGAGGAAAAAAGAGGGGAGGTGAGAGAAAAACATGAAGTTTACTCTCATCACATTCCACTAAAGGAAGGAATAAAATGCACAGTCATTTTGGTATGAAAACCTATCTTACAATACAGGAAAGTGGGGTATAAGGGGATAAGCAGGGTGGGGGGGATGATGAAAGGGAGGGCATGGGGAGGAGGGAGCAATCTGAGGTCAACACTCATGGGGAGGGACAGGATCATAAGAGAGAATAGAAGCAATGGGGGGCAGGATAAGATGGAGGGAAATATAGTTAGTCTTACATAACACGACTATTATGGAAGTCATTTGCAAAACTACACAGATATGGCCTATATTGAATTGCTTGCCTTCCTAAAGGGGATGGGTGGGGAGGGAGGGATGAAGAGAAGTTGCAACTCAAGGTTTTAGGAACAACTATCAAGTATTGTTCTTGCTACTAGGAAATAAGAAATACAGGTAAAAGGGTATAGAAAGTTATTTGACCCTACAGGACAAAAGAGAAAATGGGGACAAGGGAAGGGAGGGATGATAGAAGAGAGGGCAGATTGGTGATAGGGGCAATTAGAATGCTTGGTGTTTTGGGGTGGGGGGAGGGGACAAAAGGGGAGAAAATTTGGAACCCAAAATTTTGTGAAAACGAATGATGTTAAAAAAAAAGAAAGAAAAAGAGTTCACAATAAAAAATCCCTCTATCTCAGTGTTCTCACTCTTTTCTAAACTCATCACCTTAATGGTCTAAGTGGAAGAAACTGGAGAAAACTCTTCTATGGAGAAAACTTCTCATTTCCCAATGAGTTACCTTGTGAGAACACTAGAGGTGTGTTGTTTTGCTTCACTTATCATGTGTAAATGTCATTTCTCCAATGAAGTTTCAGGTCCTTGAGAACAAGAATCATTCTTGCACATCTTTGTTTTGTGCAGTTGTCATGTTTGATGTGCTTGAAAAATGTTCTGAATGAAAGGTTTGATTGAATCACTTGATTAAAACAAAAAAAGCTTAGCTAGAGTTCGCTATGCCAAAAACCCGGATGGAAACCAGTACATTTTAATTACCTAACCATGGGGTGTTTGGAGTCATGGAGAAAATGTACTCCAACATGTGACTGACATTTTTCAATCTTAGCCAGATTCTAGTTAGGATTCTGTAAAATAGTAAATAGAGAGAGATCTTCAAATGAGAAGGTAGAAGTAATTATCACTACTCTACAGTCACTGATGACTCTGACTGCACTTTGCTATGAATGCAGCTCTACTGGGAAAAGGAAGATTAGCTGTTGAGAAGATGGAAAGGGAAAAAGTTTATAAAATACTAATAAAAAAAGAAATTAATATCTTCAAACATCATAGACAAAATAAAACAACAATGGAAGCAACTGCCAAATTCAGCATCACAGTTCATTTCCTAATTTGCTTCCGCAGATCTTTCATTTCTTTATCAAGGAAAGAAATGAGCATTTATCAAGTGCCTACTATGTGGCAGCCACAATTCTAAGTGCTTGACAAATATTTCATTCTTAAAATAAATCCTGTGAGGTAGTTGCTTTTAGTTCCCCCATTTTGCAGTTGAGGAAATGAGGGAAACAGAGGTGAGATGACTTCCCCAGGGTCATACAGCTCTTAAGTGTCAAAGACTAGATATAAATTCAAACTTTCTTGACTCCAGACCCAGGGCTTTATCCATTATGCCTCCTAGCTACCATAAACATTGCCTCAACATCTTGTTCCCATAAAGATTATTATTCTTCCAAAAGTCCTCATTAAGATTTTCTGATTACCTTTCTTTATTTGTCCCATAGACCTAGAGGTAGAGGAACCTCAAAGGCCTTTGTGACCAATGTCATGATTTTACATATAATGAAACTGAGCTCCAAGGTAGCTAAATGACTTGCCCTAGATTGCACAAAAAAGAAATATCATTGGTAGGATCTAAACCTAAGCCCACTGACTCCAGATGCAGCTCTTTGTAATTCACTTTGCTTTTATTTGTAAACCCAGCATTTAGGACAGTGCTTAGTATACTGTAAATGCTTAATAAATATTTATTGCTTTGTTTCATCTTACCTTTCTACTATACTATACTGTCTCATATTAGGGCAGCTAGCTGGTGCAGTGGATAGAGCACCAGTGCAGGAGTCAGGAGGACCTGAGTTCAAATCTCACGTCAGACATTTGTCATTCACTAGCTGTGTGACCTTGGGCAAGTCACTTAACCCTAATTGTCTCATCCTGGGTCATCTCCAGCCATTCTGATGAATCTGATCCCTGGACTCAGATGGCTCTGGAGGAGAAGTGAGGCTGGTGACCTGCACAGCCCTCCTTCACTCAAAAACAAAGTCAAGTGCAAGTCATGTCACTATTTCTCTGATGGCATGGTCTTCTTCTGCAACAAAGGATGAACACACACACAGTCTTACATGGAGTCATATGATCATAAATTTAGAGCTCAATTGAATATTTAGAAGTTATTAAATTCACCCCCCTCATTTTACAGATAGGCAAACTGAGGGACAAAACATTTAAGTGACTTACTCAGGATCACAAAACTAGTAGGTATCTGAGGCATGATGTGACCCTAAGTCTTCTGATTCTGACACTTTGACCTGGCGCACAGGGCCTTGAACCACAGTCCTTCCTCTTTTATTGTCCCAAGGGTGCCAAAAAATTTGACAACTCCTCTGTGGTTTCTAATTCTTTATTCATTAACAGTTTCCTTCCTTTTCTCAATAATGTCTTTAGTGCCTCTTCTTAAACATATATTTTAGTTATTACTCTATTGGGTCTATTGAACTACATCATGTCTCTCCCTCCCCCTCCCCTCAGTTATGCTTTGGGATGTTTGTAATTTTTGCATCTCTTGAGAATTAAATAGGGTGTTGCCTTTCCCTAATAGATGCATAATAGTTTATAACTTGAATCACAATATTCCATTTAATTAAACCAGAGGTTCTACTGATGTTCTGGAAGTGCATGACATTCAAGAATAATTATTCTTTCTTTTTTATGCCATGGGTGCAATGACACAATAGTTAAATGATTGTCTTAATTATTTGGTATTCTTTTAATTATTGGCGATAGAGATTAAGCTAAAATGACTGATGCAAACCATCATCTGTCCTGTATTTCTGGGAATTGACTTGAGGTGTTCATGGCTTTTAGATTATACACTAATTCCATAGCAGTCAGTCAGAAGCCATTCATATTCTGGCCTTCAACATTCTTCACCAAATAGTCATCTCTTTTTCACTGCTTTCATTTTCCTCATATCACTTCCTTCTTTTGCAGCTCCTCATAACTTCAATCAGGGGTGAGGAATCTGTGGCCTTGCAGCCATGCGTGGCTCTCTAAGTACACAAGTGTGGCTCTTTGATTCCAGACTTCATAGAACAAATTTCTTTAATAAAAGGATTTGTTCTGTGAAATTTGGATTCAGTAGAAGGGCCACCTGGGGCCTTGTGGTCACAGGTTCCTCACCCTTGCTGGCTGTTTAATAAATATTTACTCTTTGAGCTGATGAACATTTTATCTGACATGAACTATATTATTTTTATTTAGTATTTAAATTTTCCCCTATTGCATGGAAAAATAATCTTCAACATTCATTTTTAAAACTTTGAGTTCTAAATTCTCTCCTTTCCTCCATCTCCATCCCCTCCTTTCACTGAGAAGGCAGCAATTTAATATAGTTTATGTATGTGTAGTCATGCAAAACATGTAATAGTTATGCTGTGAAAGAAAACATAAAAGCAAAACCTCAAAAAATAAGTCCAAAAAGTATACTTCAATCTGTATTCAGACACTATCAGTTTTTTGTCTAGAGATACATAACATTTTTCATCGTAAGCCCCTCAGAGTAGTCTTGAATTGTTATATTGTGCAGAATGGCTAAGTCACTCACAGCTGATCTTCTTACAATATTGCTGTTACTTTGTACACAATACATTTTACTTTGCATCAGCTCATGTAAGTCTTTCCAGGTTTTTCTAAGAGCATCCTACTCATTTCTTATAGTGAAATAGTATTGTGTCATAATCACATACCACAATTTGTTCAGGCATTCCCTAATTGATGGGCATCTCTTCAATTTCCATTTCTTTGCCCTAGAAAAGAGCTACTATAAATATTTTTGAACATATATATCCTTTTCCTTTTAAAAGCCTCTATTTAGGGATACAGACCAAGTAGTGATATTGCTAGGTCCAAAGGCAAACAGGGTTTTATAGCCCTTTGGCCATAGTTCCTAATTGTTCTACAGAATGGTTGAATCAGTTCACAGCTCCACTGACAGTGCATTATTGTTGCATTTTTCTTATATCTCCTCAAACATTTTGTCATTTTTCTCTTCTGACCTATTAGTCAGTCTAATAGGTAAGAGATATTACCTCAGAATTGTTTTAATTTGCAATAGTGTTATCTTTTCATATGTCTATAGAAAGCTTTCATACTTCATCTGAAAACTTACTTATTTTTATTATTTATCAGTAGAGGAATGGCTCTTATTTTTATACATTTGTCTCAGTTCTCCATATGTTTGAGAAATGAGGCCTTTATCAGAGAAACTTGCTTCAATTTTTTTCACAGTTACTATTGCTAACTGTATTTCCCTACATTGCATCCTCCTTCTTCTATTCTTTCTGTCCTTTCACACTGCCGCTCTACAAAAGTGTTTTGTGTAAGAGATTTCTATACCTAATTGAGTATGTATATTACTCCCTGTTTGAGTCGTTTCTGAGGAGAGTAAGGTTCACTCAGTCACCCTTAACTCCCTCCTTTCCCCTCTATTATAAATGTTTTTTCTTGCCTCTTTTATGTAAGATAATTTACTCCATTCCACGTCTCCCTTTCTCTTTCTTCCTGTACATTCCTTTCTCAATTCTTATTTTTATTTTTTAGATATCATCCCTTCATATTCAAATCATATCTCTGCACTCTATCTATATAAATACTCCTTCTAACTACACTGGTAATGATAAAGGTTCTATGAGTTACAACTAACATCTTTCTATGTAGGAAAGTAAACAGTTTAACCTTATCAAGACCCTTACGGTTTCTGTTTTCTCTTTACATTTTTATGCTTCTCTTAAGTCTTGTATTTGAAAGTCAAATTATCTATTCAGCTCTGTTCTTTTCATGAAGAAGGCTGGAAAGTACTCAGTCTCAATTAATACCCATTTTTCCTCCTGATGGAGTTTACTCAATTTTGCATAGTTGATTCTTGGTTATAATCTTAGTTCCTTTTCCGTCCACAATATTGTCTTCCAAGACCTCTGATCCTTTAAGGTGAAAGTTGTGCTATCTTGTGCTATCCTTATTGTGGCTCCTTAATATTTGAATTACATCTTTTCTGGAAGCTTGCTATGTTTTCTCCCTAACCTGGGAACTCTGGAATTTGACTCTAATATTCTGGACACTTTTCATTTTGATATGTCTTTCAGGAAGTGATTGATGGATTGTTTCCATTACCATTTCTACCCTCTGGTTCTAGAATATCAGAGCCACTTTCCATGATAATTTCTTGAAAGATTGTGTCCGAGCAATTTTTTTATCATGATGTTCAGATAGTTCAATAATTTTTTAATTCTTTTTCCTGAATCTGTTTCCCAGGAGTGTTGTTGTTTTTTTTCTTTTTTTCACTTTTTGATTTTTTAAAATATATTTTATTTTCAATTTTCAAAATTCACTTCTGCAAGATTTTGAATTCCAAATTTTCTCTTCATATCTCCCCTCCTTTACCCCAGTACAGTATGAACTCCAACCATCCCTTTCCCCAATCTTCCTTCCCTTCTCTAATCACCCTCCATTTATTGTCCTGTAAAGCAAGAGAGATTTCTATAACCCATTGCCTATACCACTTATTTCCCAGTTGCATGCAAAAACAAACCTTAAGATCAGTTTTTAAAGTTCTGTGTTCCACATTCTCTTCCTACCTCCACACCCACCCTGGTTGAGAAAGCAAGCAATTAGACATAGGTCATATATATGTAATCATGCAAAGCACTGCCATAACAGTCATGTTGCAAAAGACTAACCACATTTTTCCCAATTTGTCCTGCCTTCCATTAATTCCATTCTCTCCCTTGACCTCTCTCCCCAAAATAGTGTTTGCTTCTGATGACCCCTTCCCCCAATCTGCTGTCCCTTCTATTCTATTCCCTCTATATATGCCTATATACATAAAAATATACATATATATATATATACACACACATACACCTATGCATACACACACATATATGTGTATATATGTATATATACATACATATAAATACATATATATACATATTTCCTCTAACTACCTAATACTAAGAAAGCTCTCAGGAGATATAAATATCATTTTTCCATGTAGGAATGTAAACAGTTCAATAATTGATTTTTTTCTGACTGCTTGTTATATTTTCTCATTGCCCTGGAAATTTGGGAATTTGGCTACAATATTCCTAGAAGCTTTTCTTTTGGGATCTCTTTCAGGACATTATTGGTAGATTCCTTCAGTTATTGTTTTTACCCACTTATTCTAGAATACCAGGGCAATTTTCCTTAATAATTTCTTGAAAGATGATGTCTAGGCTCTTTTTGCATCATCGTTTTCAGGTAGACCAATAATTTATAGATTTTATTTCCTGGATCCGTTTTCCAGGTCAGTTGTTTTTCCAATTAAATATTTCACATTATCGTCTATTTTCCCCTTCTTTTGGTACTGTTTTATAGTTTTTGATTTCTGGTAAAGTCATTTGATTCCATTTGCTCCATTCTAACTTTTAAGGAATTATTTTTCTCAGTGAACTTTTGGACCTCCTTTTCAATTTTGCCAATTCTGCTTTTTAAGGCAATATTTTTACTTCATTACTTTTTTGGACTTATTTTGCCATTTGAGTTAGTCTGTTTTTAAAGTGTTATTTTCTTCAGCATTTTGGGGGTCTCTTTTAGCAAGCTGTTGACTTGTGTTTCATGATTTTCTTGCAGCACTCTCAATGTTCTTCACATTTTTCCTCTACTTCTCTTACTTGATTTTATAATACCTTGTCAGATCTTCAATGGTCTAAGACAATTTCATATTTTTCTTAGTGGCTTTGGATGTGGGAGCATTCACCTTGCTGTCTTCTTCTACTTGTATGCTTTGATCTTCCTTGTCATAAGAAAATAACTTTTCACCAAGAAAGTAACCTTCTATATTATTATTTTCCCCTTTTTGGTCATTTTCCCAGACAATTACTTGACCTTTAGCTCTTCATTAAGTGGAGGGTGTACTGTCCTAAGTTTCAAGGGTTTTGTGCAGCTGTTTTCAGACATATTCTCTAGGAATCTGTAAATTCTTAGTTCCTCCAGAGAGGTATGATCAAAGGAGGGGGTGTTTCCTCCTCTCCTAGCCTGCACTCTGGTTTTTGAGCAACTATAAGCATTCATTTTTGACCTGGAACTGTGAATAGGATTTCCTCTCTATAGTCGCCAGCAGCTCTGTCATGGCAGTACTCCTCCTTGCCCTAGCACCACCACCCTGGACTGTGACCAAGATCAGCTGCTTGATTCCCCCACTGTCTGTAAGCTGAGAACTCCAGAAGCAGCTGTCACTGAAGCAGTGGCTGCTGCCACCCTGGAGCTGGGGCCAGACCATGTTCTTCTCTCACCAGGTGAAAGGGTTTTCCCACTGACCTTTGAAGCTCTCTTTGTGGTTTGTGGGTTGAGAAATCTGGAAACTGCTACAGCTTCCAGTGATTCAGTGACCTGAGGCTTGTTCCAGTTCCATCGGTGCCAGCATGGCACACATTGAGCAGTACTCCTCTCCAACTCAGTGCAATAGATCCTTTCTGTCAGCCTTCCCAGATAGTCTTGGGCTGGAAATCTGTTTCACTTTGTCATTTTGTGGTTTCTGCTGCTCTAGAATTTGTTTAGAGCATCCTTCTCTTCATTAGATTTTTGGACCTCTTTTACCATCTGATCTAGTCAGCTTTCTAAGGTATTATTTTCTTCAGTATTTTTTGTGTTTCCTTTACTGAGCTGTTGACTCATTTTTTCATTATTTTCTCTCCTCACTCTCATTTCTTTTCCCAACTTTCCCTTTACCTTTCTTACTTGATTTTCAAAACATGTTTTCAGGGCTTCCACGGTCTGTGACCATTTCACATTTTTCTTTAAGGCTTTGGATGTAGAAGCTTTGATTTTGTTGTCTTCTTCTGAGTCTATGTTTTGATCTTCCTTGTCACTACAGAAACTTTGTATAGTTAGAAATCTTTTCTCCATGGTTTGCTCATTTCCTTAGTCTATTACTTGATTTTTAACTCTTTATTAAACTTGGTCTCTGCTTCCAGGGTGGAGTCTACATGATTAAGAACAAAAGAGTGACACTATAAGCAAATTAGGAGAGCAAGGAATAGGTTATCTGTGAGATCTATGGAGAAGGGAAGCATTTGTGACCAAAAAAGTGATACAAAATATTATGAAATATAAAATGGATAATTTTGAATACATTAATTAAAAATTTTTCCACGCAAAAGTCAATACAACTAAGATTAGAAAAAAACAGAAAACTGGGAAACAATTTTTATAGCCAGTGTTTCTGATGAAAGCCTCATTTCTAAAATATAGGGGGAACTGAGTTAGATTTATAAGAATACAAGTTATTACTCAATTGATAAATGGCCAAATGATATGGACTGATAGTTTTCAAATTAAAAAAATTAAATCTATCTATAGGCATATGAAAAAATACTCTCAACGACTATTGATTACAGATGCAAATTAAAACAACTCTGAAATACCACCTCAGATTGGCTAATATAAAAAATAAGAAAACAGTAAATATTGTAGAAAATGTAGGAAAATGGAAACAATAATGTATTGTTGGTGGAGCTCTGAACTGATATAATCATTCTGGAGAGCAATTTGCAACTATTCCCAAAGGGCTATAAAACTGCATACCCTTTGATCCAGCAATACCACTGCTAGGTCTGTTTCCCAAAGACATCATAAAAATGTGAATAGGACCCACATATTCAAAAAATATTTATAGCAGCTCTTTGTGTGGTAGCAAAGAATTGGAAATTAAAGAGATGCCAATCAATTTGGGAATGGCTGGACAAGTTGTGATATATGAATGTAATAAACTACAGCTTTATTACAAGAAATGATAAGCAGGCAGGTTTCAGAAAATCTTGGAAAAACTTACATGAACTGAGCCTGAATGAAGTGAGCAGAACCAGGAGAACACTGTACACACTGAAAGCAATACTAGGGGATGATCAACAATGAGAGAATTAGTTTTTCTCTGCAATACAATTATCTAAGACACTTCCAAAAGACTCATGATGGAAAATGCTATCCGCATCCAGAAAAAGAATGATAAAGTTGGAATGCAGATCAAAACATGCTATTTTTACTTTTTTCTTGCTTTTTTCTTTCTCATAATTTTCCTCTTTGTTCTGATTCTTCTTTCATAACATGACTAATGTGAAAATTACATGCATACACATACATATGTATATATGTGTGTATATATGTGTATATATATTTCTGAGTTTATGTTAATATTTTCTGTTATAGTAATAACCTAAAAAGGCACAATTCCATGTGCATGACGAACAAGAAGCAATTGAAATACTTTTAAATCTTAAAAATGTTTTAATCAACATGTGTATTTTAGTCCCAAATCACTTGGTTTCTTCCTTTTATCTTAACTGTTGATTTCTCCATAATTTTAGAAAGCAAATCCAAATATTCAGTTTAATAAAGAGTTAAAAGTCAAATAATAGTGGAATATCACTTAGATAGATTTCCTCTCTTCTTTTTGTAGTATAACACATAGACTGAAGGTCACATAATCTTTAGTAGGGAAGGATATCTCTAGCATTCATCAAGTAGAGATGTTGATACAATAAAAAATACATATTCATATAAAAACAAAATTAGAAGCTAGTGTTTGAAAACGTAGCACTTGAAAAACACCATGGTTTTAGACTTTACAGAACATATCATTGTATTCAGTGTAGGAGGTGAAGACAAGAGGCAATTTATTCTGCAGCTGGTTTAGAAATAAACACAGCAAAGAAAGATAAGGACTGAAAGAGGGATAAATCCTCCGGTAGCAAACTTGATGGACAGACAGGCTGCCATTAACAATGCTGTTGCCTTTGTAAGTACAGAGTGATGTGGAGATACCTTGGCATTTATACTGTAGACATGGTCCTTAAAGATTTTACACCTCCAATTCCTTAGAATTATCAGCTATCTCCAGCCTGTCAGGCAAGCAATCTTAGATTTTTAGCTTGCAGGCCGGGCAGATTATTGACAAAGCAATCCAGGGTGATATAACACACCCTGACAAACAACAGTGAGGGGATTGTGTTTACCCCTTTCACGGTATCAATTCAGCTAAATTAATTCTTAACACTGCAAGTAAACTTTCTCTCGATAACCATTCATTCCCTCCATACCACTGTTTGGCTATCATGCAGTAGTTCAAGAAGAGTTGTAATATCATTTTGATGCATCTAATTTAACCTACTGGGGACTAATAGAAATAAAGTAGGGGACTGACTCAGTGGCAACCAAGCCAATCAATGCATCTCCAAATATAAAGCCTTGAGTTACAATAAAGTTAAGGACTTGACTTCAATGTACAAAAGTAGTAGAATCCCACTTTCAGATGGCCAGTATGTTATCAACTCTCCCTGCACACTTAGAGTAATTGCCACATGAATGAAATTCTTAGATCCCCATGTACTTCAGAGGACTATGCACCATGGTTTAAAAATAAATAAATGAATAAAAGAGACAAAAAAATTGACTGGAGCTAACTTTTTCTAATGCTTTTGCCCAAAGACAGCTTTAGTGTTTGAGTTGTAAAATCTTTGTGAAAGACACACAAACACATACACACAAACACACACATAAACAAGTTTAAGAAAACACTGGCATACCTTTAGCTGTAATAATGGCTTAAAGCATTGCTAACATTCTAAGTAATTACTTGGACTGTGTTTATTTTGAAGAGTATGTTACATACTAAATCATTTGCAGAATATAAAATGCCATGTGGGGTCACATGATGAAACTAGTTCTGGTCTCATATTTTGAATTTTTATTCTTTTTAGATAGCCAGTTATGATGGCACTACACTAGACTTCACATGTTTCTCGTGGAATTATAATGATGTTGCAGTCACATGAACATGTAATTTCTAAGAAATATTTTTGAAATTCCGTTGATTGTGTAACTTTGTTAATGCACTATGCAAATTGTTCAAAGGAAAGAAAGAAGGAAAAGGAGGAAAATACAAATAAAAGAAGGAAGGGAGGAAAGAAGGAAAGGAAAAGATAATAGAGGATGTCATCAAAGAAACATTTATTTTGTGAATATAAATGATGAATTGGTTGCATGACAGGAACAAAATACAATTAATAACCAGATTATGTGAATCATTAACACTCTTAAGCCATTAGAAATGAGGAAGGACTTTAGTACATTGGGTAAATTTCTGAATCTTTTTTTTCTAAATTTATCAAATTATTTATTTTTAGTTTTCAACATTCATTTCCACAAGATTTTGAGTTCCAAATCCTCTTCCCATCTCTCTCCTCCCCCTCCCTCCCAAGACACCATCCATTGTTATTACTCCTTCTGCCAATCTGTCCTTCTTTCTATCATACTCCTCCCTTCCCTTTTCCCCGTCTTTTTTCTTTTCTAGTAGGGCAAGGTAGATTTCTATACTCCTTTACCTGTATTTCTTATTTCCCAGTTGCATACAAAAATAATTCCCAAGATTTGTTCCTAAAACTTTGAGATCCAAGTTCTCTCCCTCCCTCCCTCCCCATCCATCCCCACTGAGAAAGCAAGCAATTCAGTACAGTCTATATATGTGTAGAAAAAGACTTCCATAATAGTCATGTTGTGAAAGACTAACTATATTTCCCTCCATCCTATACTGCCCCCTGTTTATGCTATTCTCTCTCTTGAACTTGTCCCTTCCCAAAAGTGTTTACTTCTAATTATTCCCTCTTCCCATCTGCCTTCCCATATCCCATTTATACCCTTCTCCCCTGCTTTCCTGGACTACAAGACGGATTTTCATACCAAATTGCGTGTGCATGTTATTCCCTCCTAAAGCCAAATGTGATGAGAGTAAATTTCACTTTTTCCCTGTCTCCTCCCCCCCTTTCCCTTCCATTAAAAAGCTTTTTAATGGGTTGGAGCCAAGGTATCAGAGTAGAAAGATGGACTCTCTCTTGCTCTTCCACCAAAGCCCATAAAATACCTGTAAAAATGACTCTAAACAAATTCTAGAACAGCAGAAGTCACAAAACAACAGAGTGAAAGCAATTTTCAGCCCAAGACAACCTGGAAAGCTGACAGCAAGGGTCTGTGACACCAGGCTCAGAGAGGAGTGCAGCCCAAGGAGTACATCCCAGCCTTGGGAAAATTGCATGGCACAGACAGGACCAGAGCAGGCTTCAGGGTGCCAAAATCACAGGCAGCAGCTGGGGTTCCCAGATTCCTCAACCCTCAAATGCCATAGACAGCTTCAAAAGTCAGTGAGAAAGCTGTTTCACCTGGGTGAGAAGGAAACATGATCTGGCCCCAGCCCTACGGCTATGGTGGTAGCTGAGGTAGTAGCTTCCATTTTAGGAGTCTTCAGTCTAAAGTCCCTGGAGGTTTGCAGACTCAAGATGTCAGAGTGAGAGTAACAACTCACCTAAGCCCTTAGACAAACTCCTTCAGATACCTCTAAAAAGAGAATCTGACCAAATTTTGGAGGTGCAGAATCCAATAGGAGACAGACTGTGGCAGATTCAAAGCCCAGGACAGACTGGAAGGTCCACAGGAAGGATTTTTTCCATGGGGGTGAGCCCTCAGGGCACAGCACAACACATCTAGCACAGTGGAGTGGGAGGGCCCTAGGGAAACCTGAGACAGCAGCAGGGGCAACTCACAGAGCAGCAGCCCAGGGTAAGAAATCAGCAGAGCTGAGCAAGTGACAACCACTGAGCATCAGATTATTAGCTGCAGTAGCTCCTTAGACTTTCAGCCCACAGATTAAACATATGTAAATCACCTACTTGAACTTCCAGGATCCAGGATGGTGGAGTGATCAGTAAATGCTCTCTCCTCCCCCCTTGATGACCTTGAAAGAACCATAAAATATTTCCCCAGAAAAATCCTGGATCAGCATCAACAGCAGAGGGGGCAAATAGTCTCATAACACCGGAAACTGGGAAACTAGGTAAGGGGGATTCCTCCTACTGTGGTGGAGGCGAACCAGAAGGAGAGGGGCCCCAGGGCAGTGGAAACTGGCATTAGGACCCAGGAAAGCCTCAGTGCTAGGAGAGGAGTCCCAGGAGATGTGGAAACTCACACTAGGATCTAAGCATGCCTCAGCACTTCTGGGAAATGGGAAGACAATAGGGCAACTGGGATTGCCATCGCCTGAGCTTGCCTTTGCCTTAGTTCAGCTGAGGAGATCTCCTATGACCAGACCCCCCCTCCCCCACACTTAACAAGCTAACCCCAGGACAGATTGGGGAAACGCAAAACAAAAAGATAAAAAGACATTTATTCTTAGCTTTTTCACACAAGTCAGCTCATCACCAAGTTCTGCAGCTTCTAACTGAAAGAACCAGAAGCCACAACACACAATCACCATCATGAACAAGAAAAAGGAAAACAAGCATGAAAAAACCATAGAATCTTTCTATGGGGACAAGGACCAAAACACAAATACCAAAGAGATCAGTAGTAAGACTGTACTTCCATCTGAAACTTCAGAAGGGACTATGAACTGCTCATGTGCACAAACAGCTCTCCTGGAACAGCTGAAGAAGGAAATAGAAGAAAAATTGGCCAATGATTTTAAAAGTATAAAAAAGAATTCGCTGATGAGAACATCTCTTTGAAAAGGAAATTGAATAAATGGAAAAGGAAGTACAAAAATTAACTGGAGAAAATAACTCCTTAAAAGGAAAAATTGGACAGATGGAAAAGGAGATGCAAAAGTTAACTGAAGAAAACAATTTGATAAAAATTAGAATTGGGCAAGTAGAAACAAATGACTCTGTGAGACAGCAAGAATCAGTCAAACAAAATCTAAAGAATGAAAAGATAGAAGAAAATGTAAAATATCTAATTGGAAGAAACAACTGACCTGGAAAATAGATCCAGGAGAAAAAATTTAAGAATTATTGACCTGCCAGAAAGCCATGATGAAAAAAAGAGTCTGGACAATAGCTTCCAGGAAATCATCAAGGAAAACTGCCCAGAAGTGCTAGATCTAGAGGGCAAAATCGTCATCAAAAGAATCTACCATTCACCTCCTGAAAGGGATCCCAAACCCAAAACCCCAAATTCCAGAACTATCAAGTGAAGGAGAAAATACTACAGGCAGCCAGAAAGAAACCATTCATATATCAAATAGCTACAGTCAGGATCACACAGGACCTTGCAGCTTCTACATTAAAAGACTGAAGGAATTGGACTATGATATTCTGTAAGGCAAAGGAGATGGGACTATGACCAAGGATCAACTACCCAGCAAAGTTCAACATAACATTTCAGGCAAGGAGATGGTCATTCAATGAAGTAAGGGATTTCCAGACCTTCCTGACAAAAATGCCAGAATGTAATAGAAAATTTGATCTTAAAATGCAGGTCTCAAGAGAGGCATAAAAAGGTAAACAGGGGGGAAAAACAACTTGTTACTCAATTTGGGCAAACTGTTTACCTTGCTACAAGGGAAGATGATACCTGTTAATCTTGAGAATTGTACATCTAATATGAAATATAAAAGGGATATACATAGAAGGAACGGGTATAAAGTAAATGATGTCGTTAAAAATATGATTCAAGCATGCAAAGGGATTGTAACAGGAGGTGTGGAAAGGAGGAAGCAGAAAATGGTAAATTACAGAACAGAAAGAAGTACAAAATTATAGTAGAGGGAAAGAGGGGAGGGAGATGAGTGTTGTTTGAAAGGTACTCTCATCCAATTTGGTTCAAGGAGGGAAAAGTAAACTTAAGTATATAATTCTAACTAGCTCTATAGGCAGTAGGAGGGGAAGAGGGAGGAAAGGGGAGGGAAAGCTAAAAGAGAGGGAAGAAGCAGTAAGGGTAAAGGGGAGTTTAGGGGGGGTGAAAGAAGGTAGGGAAGACTGTGGGAGGTGGTGGTCAAAAGTGAAAACTCTGTTGAGGAAGGGAAGGGAGACAGGAAAACTAAAAGAACAAATGGTGGGAAAGAGGATGGAGGGAAATACACAGATTGTAATCATAATAGTGAATGTGAATGGAATGAACTCTCCCATAAAAAGGAGACAGATAGGAAAGTAGGGAAGAGACGAATAAGCAGGGTGGGGGGGATGATTGAAGGGAGGACAAATGGGAGGAGGGAGTAATTAGAAGTAAGCATCTTTGGGGAGGGACAAGGTCAAAGGAGAGAATATAATAAATGGGAGGCAATATAGGAAGGAGGGAAATATAGTTAGTCTCACACAAAATGACTCTTATGGAAATCATTTGCAAAACTACACATAAATAGCCTATACTGAATTGCTTCTCCTCTCAGTGGGAATGCGTGGGGAGTGAGGAAGGAAGAAAACTTGAAACTCAAAGTTTGGGGAACAAATGTTGAGAATTGATTTTGAACATAAATGGGAAATAAAAAATACATGTAATGGGTTATAAAATTTTATCTTGCCCTACAAGACAAGAGAGACAATAAGGGAAGGAAGGGTTATTACAAGAGAGGGCAGATTTGGGGAAGGGGTAATCAGAATGCACAGCACTTTGGAGTGTGGGGGAGGGAAGAGATGGGGAGAAAGTTTGAAACTCAAAGAAAACTATAAATAAATAAACATTTTAAAAAATAGAATTATTTTCTCCGGTAAACTTTTGAACCTTCTTTTCCGTTTGGCTCATTCTGGAGCACTCTTCTCCTCATTGACTTTTTGGATCTCTTTTGCCATTTGGGTTACTCTATTTTTAAAGTTCTTATTTTCTTTGGCATTTTTTGGGAGTCTCCTTCAGCAGGCTGTTGACTTGCTTTTCATGATTTTCTTGCATCGCTCTCATTTCTCTTCCCAATTTTTTCTTCACCTTTTTTATTTGATTTTCAAAATTCTTTTTGAGCTGTCCTATGGCCTGAGACCATTGCATATGTTTTTGTAGCTTTTAGATGCAGAAGCTTTGACTTTTATGTCTTCCTCTGATGGTATGCTTTTTTCTTCCTCATCCTGAAAGGATGGAAGAAAATACATGTTCACCAAAAAACAACCTTCTATAGTCTTATTTTTTCCCTTTTTTGGGTATTTTCACAGTCAGTTGCTTGACTTTTGAGTCCTTTTTCAAGGGCAGGATATACTTTAGTGACTTGCAAGTTCTCAGTTACTCCATGGTGGCACAATCAAGGGAGAGGAGTTTATTCCTCTCCTGACCTGCACTCTGGTCTGAAAGTAACTGTAAGCTTTTCTGCCTAGCATCTGCAAGTAGAATTCCCTCTCCAGAGCCTCCACCAGCTCCACCATCTCAGTGCTCCTCCTCACCCTGAGACTGCTACCCAGAGATGAAATTCAGTAAGGCAACTGGATTCTCCCAAGGATCTTCAGGCCAAGGGCTCTGCTGCCGTAGTGGCTGCTGCCACCATGGGGCCAGGCTGGACCCTTCTTCATCCAGGTGAAAGAGCTTTCTCACTGACCTTTGAGCTGCCTTTGGCTTTTGTGGGTTGAGAAATCTGGGAACCACAGCTACTGCTCATGATTCCTTGTCCTGAAGCCTGCTCCAGACCTGTCTGTTCAGTGCTTCATGGTCAAGGCTGGGCTGCACTCCGCTGTGAGCTCGGTACAATAGAACTTTCCTGTCACCCTTCCAGGCTGCCTTGGGCTGGAAATCTCTTTTCCTATGTCATTTTGTGGCTTCTGCTACTCTCAAATTTGTTTAGAGTCATTTTTTACAGGTATTTTAAGGGCTATGGCAGTAGAGCTAGAGCAGGTTCATCCTTCTACTCTGCCATCTTGGCTCCACCCCCCCCCTTTGAATAAATTTCTGAATATGTACTTGTGGGAGGACATGGATCAGAGTCCAACAGAAATTGCAAGCTTGTGTAGTTGTTGATGTACATCATTGGGAGGAATGATGTTATTGCACATTGATAAGATCACCAATCTATTTGAGCATTTTAAAATTATTGTCAACAATGTAAAAACACCATTCATTAAAAAAAAATGAAAATTCACTAATTTTTGAAAATCATAACTATTTTAGCCTAACATTTATTATATCTTATACATATTTAGAAAGTAATTTTTAAAAGAATCAATAAGTGTAAGTAAGTATTAAAAATTAGATGTTTTTGTTTTATAAATCATATTTTAGTACATGATGGAACTGTTCACAAAATTCCAAGCTTATTTTTTGTAACTCTGTATATGCTTTATTATATGTACCTTATACAAAGATATGAAGTACAAATCTGTGTACTGTGCTTTTCTGTTTCTATATGTTGACATCAATATAACTGATGAGAAAAGTGAAAATTTCAATTAGATCAGTTCTGATAATTTTTATTGATTTTGTAACCCATGTAATTAATTGACCCTATGACTCTTCTCAATGAATTTTATTGCTCATTTAGCATGATGTATATACAGTACTACTAAAGAATTGGTTTGCTACATTCTCTAAAATAGAAACAAGCATTCTAAATATATCATAATAATATAGGGCAATGTTTTGCATTTAGAAAAAGAGGGAGTAATTGGTAAATATCAATCTCAGATACATATATATATGTATGTATGTACATATATATATATACTTATATATGCATATATGTGTATTCAAAAATCCAATTTAACAAATATTTATCAAGCATTTTCTATAAGGGCCTACTGTAATATTTCCTTGGGTCATAAAGGCAATACTGGACTTTCAGAAAACAGTCAAGCATAGCGTATGTGCTAAATTGTATTGTTTTGAATGGTTTTTAGTAAAGTTCTGGTAAAACAATTAGTATGTGTTATCTGAGTTCCAATGTAGCCAAGCTAAGAGTGGTTAATCATTCTTTCAGTCAATCAATAAATGTTTGTTAAGCACCTACTAGTACAGTGCAAGAATTGTTTCAAATTCTAGAGATAAAAGAATGGCAATAGATGGTCCTGGACATCAGAGAGCTCATAGTCTAATAAGTTAGATACCATTCAATCAACTGTTTATAATCCAGATACATATAGAATAAACTGGAAATGCTCAACAGAGAATGAAGATGATAGATTTAGTTGTCTGTTAGATGTCCTAACTGAAAGCAAGGAATAGATGAACTCACCAACGTGGAGAGTGAAGAGAAAAAAATAAAAGATGATTTAGGATAGAACTTGTGGGGACATTCACAATTAAGTTTTGAACGAAGGCATATATGTAATCAACAGGAGGAACAAGAAGGAAACTACAAGAATATAGTGTCATGAAAGCCAATTATAGAGAGTATATTATGAAGAAGTACACAATATCAAATCACTGAAAAGTCGAGGGGGGTGAAAGACTATTGACCATGTCCACAAAATGTTTATTATGTAGTTTAGAGCTGACTAGTGAGAATATGAGAGATTGCAAGGGAGTGAGAAGGTAGTGCAGAAGAGAAGGCAATGAATATAAATGAAGATTTTTTTAGCCGTTTCAAAATAGAGGAGATTAAGGAAATGAGATGAAAGCTCAGGGTTAAAGGAAAATTTTCTTTGTTTCTTAAGTGGAGGGCTGGGTATATTTGAAGGCTAAAAGGAAGAAATCAGTAGAGAGGGGTAAATCGTAAAGATAAAAGTTAAGTTCATGATGTGTGGTATGGGGGAGTGGTGGTCTGGCTGCTGGAGGCCTCCTCTTCTCCTCCATATCTGCTGTGATGTCTGCCCAATTCCCTTGGCTGTGCTAAGGTATTACTGGGGTACTGGTGTTGGTGCTTACCTTCTCCACACCCTTTAGGCTTAGGATCTCCTGCTGGTCCACTCAGTTGGGGCTTGCTGGGACACTTCTACTCCTATACTGGTCCCTTTCAGTCACAGCAAAAGGGACTCTTTCAGGTTGTTGTAACATTAATTATATTAATGAGAGCTAAAGATCTTCCCCATCCATTAATGGGCCTCCCCATTAAGAGAAGTTTGTTTAGGGGAGATTTGTTTTGTAAGAGGGCCCACACCTTTTGTTAATTTCCAGTGAGGCACTAGTTCTCAAGGACTGTGATGCCCTCTGTCTCTGAAAAGTGTCTGAGGTGAGGTTTTGTTTGGGGGCTTACTCATTGGAAATGTTTGTTTGGCCAAACGAGACTATGGATTGCCACTAAGGAGCTCCTCAGGTTTGAAAACTCATATGGTGGTGCTTCTCTCTCTAGTAACTGTGTATGTATATAATGTTCAGAAAGTTGGATAATTGTCTGTTGATTTGTGATGTATGTATTGCTTATGATCAAACAGTTAGAAGCCATGTCTGTTGGTCTTTATTCCTCTGTTTTTATTTTCTCTGAAGTTTAGGACACTACCTTTTTTTCTGTGAACTAAGTGAATGATATAAGTGCTTGATTAAAGTAGATTGTTGATTCCTCAAAAGTTTTTACTTTTTAGAAAAGTAGATCTAAGAATCTGTCCAATAGGCCCTCCTGTGCATGCTGGCATCCTTGCTGTTACAGTGGTCTCCCTAGTCTCCAGAGTTAAAAGATGGTTTATCCCTGCTGCTGTTTCCACTATTCCAGAATTTATCTTGGGGCAATATTCTCTGGATTTTTCAAGGTTAATCAGGGAGTGTGAGAGCTCTTGTCTCCCAGAAGTTCAACTAGATGGTTTTCAAATGTTTAGTATGTAGTATGATAGCCTCAGGAACAGATGCTGCAACTACTGTGAGCCCTGAATTTCTCTCTAGCCCAGTTCTGCTGGACTCTTCTCTTGTGTTGAGTGGTTTGGGAGTCTGAACTGCTGCTGGTGATTCAGCCCACCAGGGGCCAGTTCCAGTCCACCATGGCCACGTCTGTGTTGGTCCGTCCTGTGTGTTCTCTGCTAAGAATGGAAGATTCTTGAGCACGTGAACAAAATGGTGAGACTTATGTTTTATTTTTCTTTCTTTTATTATTATCATTATTATTAATTTTTTTTGTTTTCAGTTTTCTACAATCACTTGCATGAGTCTTGGATTTTCTACCCCCTTCTTCTCCTTACGACCCTGAGATGGCATATAATCTTATATGAGTTCTGCACAAACATTATTATTAAAACATTTTCACATTAGCCTTGTTGCACAGAAGAATTAAAATGAATGGGAGAAAGCATGAGAAAAACCCAAACAAAACAAAACACAACTCAAGTGAAAATATTCTGCTTCATTCTGTGTTCCAATTTCATAATTCTTTCTCTGGATGTGGATGGCATTTTGCCTCAAGAATACTTTGGAAATGTTTTAGATACTTGCATTACTGTGAAGGGCTAAGTCTACCTGAAAAATTCCTCACACACTGTGGTAATTACTGTGTACCATGATCTTCTGGTTCTGCTCCTTTCACTTAGGATCAGTTCATGTAAGTCCTTCCAGGTCTCTCTGAAATCTTCCTGTTCATCACTTCTTATAGCACAACAGTATTCCATTAGATCCATATACCACAACTTGTTCAGCCATTCCCCAATTGATGGGCATCCCCCTGATTTCCAGTTCTTGGTCACCACAAAGAGAGCTGCTATAAATATTTTTTGGATACTTGGGACCCTTTCCCATTTCTACGATTTCTTTGGCATACAGTCTTAGAAGCGATATTGCTGGGTGAAAGGATATGTATTTTTGTATCCTTTGGGCATGTTCAAAATTGCTCTCTAGAATGGCTGGATCAGCTCACAGCTCCACCAACAATTTATTAATGTTCCAAGTCTCTCACATGTTCTCCAACATTTATCATTTTCTTGTTTTGTCATGTTAGCCAATCTGATAGATGACATGTGGTACCTCAGAGTTGTTTTGATTTGCATCTCACTAAACAATAGTGATTTGAAGCATTTTTTTCATATGACTATAGATAGCTTTAATTTCTTCCTCTGAAAAAGAAATTTCTTCTTCATATCCTTTGACCATTTATCAATTGGGGAATGACTTGTATTTTTGTAAATTTGACACAATTCTCTGTCTGTATGTGCTCATCCTCCGTTGCTGAAGAAGACCATGTCATCAGAGAAATAATGACATGATTTGTACTTGACTTTGTTTTAAGTAAGGGAGGGGGTCTGTGCAGGCCACCAGCCTCACTTCTCTTCCAGAGCCATCTGAATCCAGTGACCAGTTATTTTAGAAATGAAGGCTTTATCACAGACACTAGTTGCAAAAATTCTTTCCCAGTTTTCTGCTTCCCTCTTAATTTTGGTTGCATTGAGTTTGTGAAAAAACATTTCAATTTAATGTCATCAAAATTATCCATTTTGGATTTCATAATGCTGTCTCTCTTGTTTGGTCATAAATTTCTCCATTTTCCATAAATTTGACAAATACACTATTCCTGTTCCCCTAGTTTGTTTATAGTATCAATCTTTAAACCTAGATCATGTATCTATTTGGACTTTATTCTTCTTATAGCATCAGTCATTGGTCTATACCAAGGTTCAGCCACACTGTTATCCAGATTTTCCAGCAGTTTTTGACAAACAGTAGGTTCTTAACCCAAAAGCTGGACTCCTCGGGTTGAACAACCAGTTAATTGCTATATTTATTGACAACTGTGTCTTGAGTACCTAATATATTTCACTAGTCTACCCTTCTGTTTCTTAGCCAGTACCACGTGCTTTTGATGATTGCTGATTTATTAAACAATTTGAGATCTGGTAGGGCTAGGCCACCTTCCCTATTTTGTCTTTTCATTAATTTCCTTGATATTCTGGACCTTCTGTTGTTCCCAATGAATTTTGAAATTAATTTTTCTAGCTGTAGAAAATATTTTTCTGGTAGTTTGATTGGTCTGGCACTGAATAAGTAAATTAACTTCTTTAGAATTGTCATTTTTCTTATATTAGCTTGGTCAACCCACAAGCAACTGATATTTTTCCACTTACTTAGATCTCATTTTATTTGTGCTAAAAGCGTTTTGTAATTGTGTTCATATAGCCCCTGGGTTTGTTTTGGCAGGTAGACTCCCAGATATTTTATAGTGTCTACCATAGCTTTAAATGGGATTTCTCTTTCTATCTCTCGCTGTTGGGCTTTCTTAACAATATATAGAAATGCGGATGATTAATGTGGGTTTATTTTGTAACCTGCAACTTTGCTGAAGTTGGTTATTATTTCAAGGAGTTTTTTGCTTGATTTTCTAGAATTCTCTTATATCATCATATCATCTGCAAAGAGTGATCATTTAGTTTCTTCTTTGACTATTTTAATTCTTTTAATTTCTTTTTCTTCTCTTATTGCTAAAGCCAATATTTCTAGTACTGTATTGAATAACAGCAGTAATAATGAACATCCTTAATTCACCTCTGATCTTATTGGAAATGCATCTAACTTATTTTAATAACAAATTTTATTGCATGTAATGCTTGCTGACGGTTTTAGGTAGATACTCATTATTTTATGGAAAGCTGCATTTATTTCTATGCTCTCCAGTGTTTTCCATAGAAGTGAGTGCTGTATTTTGTCAAAAGCTTTTTCTGCATCTATTGAGATAATCACATGGTTTTTCTTAGTTTTGCTGTTGATATGATCAATGCTGATTGTTTTCTTAATATTGAACCAGCTCTGCATTGCTGGTATAAGTACCACCTGATCATAACGTATTATTCTCATGATAAGTTACTGTATTCTTTTTGGTAATAGCTTATTCAAAATTTTTGCATCTATATTCATTAGAGAAATTGGTGTATGATTTTCTTTCTCTATTTTGACTCTGCTGGGCTTAGGTATCAGAACAATATTTGTATCATAAAAATAATTTTTAGGATTCCTTCTTCACCAGTTTTCCCAAATAATATATGTAGTTTTGAAATTAACTGTTCTTCAAATATTTGATAGAATTCACTTGTAAATCAATCTGGCCCTGGAGATTTTTTCTTAGGAAGTTTATTGACAGCTTGTTAAATTTCTTTTTCTGAGATGGAGTTATTTAAGTATTCAGCTTCCTCTTCTTTTAATATAGGCAGTTTATATCATTCATTTCACTTAAATTGTCAAATTTATGGACATACAGTTGGGCAAAGTAATTTCTAATTATTGTTTTAATTTCTTCTTCATTGGAGGTGAATTCCTCTTTTCATTTTTGATAATGGTAATTTGGTTTTTGTCTTTATTTTTCAAAATCTAAATGACTGATGATTTATTAATTTTATTGTTTTTTTCATAAAGCCAACTCTTACATTCATTTATTAGTTCAGTAGCTTTCTTAATTTCAGTTTTATTAATGTCTCCTTTGGTTGTCAGTATTTCTCATTTGGTGTTTAGTTGGGGATTTTCAGTTTCTTCTTTTTCTAACTTTTTCAGTTGCATACCCAATTCATTTATCTCCTCTTTCTCTATTTTATTATTTTAAGCATTTAGAGATATAAAACTCCCCCTAAGAACTGCTTTTACCCATCCCATATGTATTGGTAGGTTGTATCATTATTGTAATTCCCTTGAATGAAGTTATTGATCATGTCTATAATTTGTTGTCTGACCCACTCATTGCTTAGCATTAGATTATTTAGCTGCCAATTAATTATTCGTCTATCTTTCCATGGCCCTTGATTACATATAATTTTTATTGCATCATGATCTGAACAAGATGCATTGACAATCTGCCTTTCTGTGCTGGATTGTGAGGTTTTTATGCCGTAAAAATGGTCAAGCTGTGTGTATGTGCCATGTACCACTGAAAAAAAGATATATTCTTTTTTATCCCCATTCAGTTTTCTCCAGAGATCTCTCATATCTACCTCATCCAGAGTTTTATTCACCTCCTTCACTTCTTTATTATTTATTTTGAGGTTAGGATTATCAAGTTCAGAGAGGGGGAGGTTGAAGTCCTGGACTAGTATAGTTTTGTTGTCTATTTCTTCTTGTAACTCTCTTAATTTCTCCTCTAAGAATTTAAATTCTATACCACTGGTACATATATGTTTATGATATTGCTTCATTGCGTATAGTGCCTTTTAGTAGGATATATTTTCCTTCTTTATCTCTTTTGATTAGATCCATTTCTGCTTTTGCCTTGTCTGATATTAACATTACTATCCCTGCTTTTTTTTACATCAGCTGAAGCATGATGCATTCTGCTCCAACCTTTTAACTTTACCCTGTGTGTATCCCCCATTTCAATTATGTTTCTTGAAACAACATATTGTTGGATTATGTTTTTTAATCCATTCTGCTATTTGCCTCCATTTTATGGGAGAGTTCATCCCATTCACATTCACAGTTATGATTACTATTTGTTTCTTTCCCTCCATCTTATTTCCCCAATTCATGCTTTCAGTTCTTTCTTCTCCCTTCCCCTCCACAATAGAGTTTCAACTTTTGACCACAGTCTCCCTCAGTCTTTCCTCCCTATCAACCACCTCCCTTTATTTCCCCTTTTCCCCTACAACTTCTTCCCTCCCTTATGGCTTCCCCCTTCTTTTTTTCCTGTTCCTCTTGTTCTGCCTATACGGCAAGTTAGATTTCTATAATTAATTGAGTTTGTTGCTCCTTCCTTGAACCAAATCAGGTGAGAGTAAATCTCCAGCAGTGGTAATCTCCCTCCCTTCTTTCTCACTACTGTAATACGTTTTTGTGTCTCTTCCTGTGATGTAATTTCCCTTTTTCTGCCTCCTCCTTTTCACATCTCCCCATACAATTACTCTGCACCCTTAAATCACATTTTTCTTACCATCACATCATTTAATTTATGCCCACTCCCTCTATCTATGTATATCCCTTTTAAATCTCCTAATAAATATATAATTCTCAAGATTAACAAGAATCACCTTCCCTTATAGATATATAAACAGGTTGCCCATATTACTTAAGAAGTTTTTCCCCCTGTTTATCTTTTTATGCATCTCTTGAGACATGCATTTGAAGATCAGATTTTCTATTGAGATCTGGCCTTTTCATCAGGGAGGTCTGAAAATCTCATATTTCATTGAATGTCCATCCCCTTGCCTGAAATACTATGCTAAATTTTGCTGGGTAATTGATCCTTGGTTGTAGTCCAAGCTCCTTGGTGTTAGGAAATATTTTATTCCAGTCCCTCTGATCTTTTAATGTAGAAGCTGAAAGTTCCTGTGTGATCCTGACTGTAGCTCCTCAATATTTGAATAGTTTCTTTCTGGCTACCTGCAGTATTTTCTCCTTCACTTGATAGTTCTGGAATTTGGCAACAGTTTTCCTTGGTATTTTCAGTTTGAGATCTCTTTCAGGAGATGATTGGTGCATTGTTTTGATGACTATTTTACCCTCTGGATCTAGGACCTCAGGGCAGTTTTCCTTGATGATACCTTGAAAGATACTGCCCAGGCTCTTTTTTTTTAACATGAGTCTCCAGTAGATTAATACTTCTTAGATTTTCTTTGCTGAATCCTTTTTCCAGTTCAGTTATTTTTCCTATGAAATATTTTACATTTGCTTCTTTTTTTCATTCTTTCAATTCTTTTTGACTGATTCGTGATGTCTCATAGGACTAGTCATTAGCTTCTACTTGCCCAATTTCAATTTTTATTAGATTCTTTTCTTCAGTTAACTTTTGCATCTCCTTTTCCAATTGTCCAATTGTACCAGTTAGGTTTTGTGTCTACTTTTCCATTTGTCCAATTTTCTTTTTAAATTCTTCTGTGAATTCTTTTTTTTCATATTTTTAAAGTCATTGAACAATTTTTCTTCTACCTCTCTAATTTGGGTTTTAGAATCCTTCTTGAGCTCTTCCAAGAATGCTCTTTGGACTTGAGACCAGTTCATTTTCCCTTCTGTGGTTTCAGATGGGCGTATTGTCTCAATGCTGGCCTCTTCGGTGTTCGTGTTTTGGTTCTTGTCCCCGTAGTAAGATTCTATGGTCTTTTCTTTTCTATTTGGCTTCCTGCTCATGATGATTTCCTTTTCCCTGGATTTTAGAGTTGATCTCTGCTTCTGGGCACAGGTGGCTCTGTCCCAAGGTACTTGTGCTTAGAACTTAAAGTTTTGTGTAATTGTGACTTCTGGTTCTTAAGCTAGAATGCTGCAGCTTACCAGGTGCTGAACTGACTGGTATGCCAAAGCAGAGGCCAGATGAAGTCTTTCTGAGAGTCCCTGGAGTTACCTTGGAGCTTGCTGCACGAGGTGTGGGGGAAGGGCAGTGTGGCCACAGGAGTTCTCTTCTCCTGTGCTAGAGCACAGGCAGGCTCAGCATTTAGTGAACACCTGTCTGTGCAACTGTCTTTCTGATTCCTCTGACTGCAATAAGACACACCTTAAGTGGTGTTGGCACTTACAGGTTCCACCCCATAGGGTCTCAGGATCTATTCCTGGTTTGCTGAGGTGGGACTGTCTAGGACAGCTTCGGTCCTGAACTGGTCCCCTTCAGCTACAGCAAGTGACCCCCATTTGTGATTTTTCTGGCCTCTTGAGACTTTTTACCCCTTTGAATAATCCTACTATTCCAGGATTTTTCCTGGGGAAATATTCTCTGGGTTTTTCAAGGTCAACAAGGAGAGGGGTGTTGCGCTTACAGATCACTACACCATCTTGGCTCCTGGAAGTTCAACTAGACAACTTTCAAACTTTTAGTCTGTAGGCTGATAGTCCCAGGAATAGATGTTGCAGCTGCTGTGGGCCCTGCACTGCTCTCAAACCCAGTTCTGCTGGACTCCTCTCCTGTGCTGAATGGTTTGGGAATCTGAATGGCTGCTGGTGATTCAGGCCACCAAGGACCATTCCCACTCCACTATGACCACATCTGTGCTGGTGCCTCCCTTGTGCTCTGTGCTAAGAATGGAATGTTCCTGAGCAAGGGAATAACGTGATAAGACATGTTTTATGAAGATTATTTTGACAAAAGTGAGGAAGATATGTTGAGTGAAGGGTAGAAGAGGTCAGGAACAGAGAGAGAGATGGAAGCAAGGTTGTATTAGAAGCTATTGTGTACTGGTTCCTGAGAACAAAAGGCAACATTATCAGCGCAAGCTTTTATATCTCATAAATTGACAAATGCTACAAATAAAGTATTGATCTATTATTTTGTTGATTGTCTAGATTTAAGAAAATTATAGAGAAAATGTTAATAATTGAGAGCAAACTTAAGAGTTTGGCATTCTTTTTCTTAGAAATGGTTGTCAGACATTTATCAGTACTTTCCTGAATGGATGCCAGGGTTGCTATGAGGAAATTTTCACAATAATCCAGGTAAAAGGCAAGGAGGACATAAATAAGGGTAGTGGCTCTGAGAGTGAAGAGAAAACAGATATGAGAGATGCTGTAGAAGTAGATTCAACAAACTTGGCAACTGATTAATGGTGGTGAGGGAAATAGAAGAAAGGAATATTTGAATGTAATACCAAACTTTTAAAATTCTATGACTTGAAATTTGATTGTACATTAAACAGAAGTAAGGAAGTTTTGGTGTGTAGTGGATAAGAGTCACCAGGTTTGGAGTTAGAAAGACTCATCTTCCTGAGTTCAAATCCAGGCTCATAAAATCCCTGCCTATATGACCCTGGGCAAATCTCTTAATGGTGTTTGCCTCAGTTTCCATCTCTCTAAAATGAACTTGAGAAGGAAATGGCAATCCCCTTCAATATCTTTGCCAGCAAAACCACAAATGGGGTCACAAAGAATCAAATGTGACTGAAACATCAAAACAACAACAGCAGCAAGGAAGCTTAAATAAGGGTTAATTTATGGAATAAGATTCCAAGTTCCATTTTGGAAATAGAGAGATTTTGAGATGTCAGTGAGAATTCTGTTGGAAATGTTGAGAAGATGGTGTAGGACAGCAGCTCAGTAGAAAAATTAGGGCACTGTATATGGATCCTAAAAACATATAAAGAGAGACACTAATTGAACCCAGAAGGAGTTGATTTGATTAGTGCAAGAGAGGTCACAGAGAGAGAGGAAAAACATGCTAAGGTAATTGTCAGATAAAATTTGGAGGATATTTATGCACCTGATTAAGAAATTATAATTGTTAGAGATTTTCTAAAGAAAGTCATGGTTGTGGTTTAGGTTTTCTAAACAATAACTTTTATATGGGTAATAGATAATTTAATTATGAAAACTCTTGTTAGATGAATCAGGTATGACAGAGACCTTGTCATTAAAAGATGAGTATACCAAAATATGATTCTTTTTACCTATTATTCACAATTATAAGGCTTTTGGGTTTAAGCATTCCTTTAGTGTTGGGAGATCATAATTATGGAGCCAGAATTTTGAGAGATGGAACTAATAGTATATGAATAAATACATAACTATCTAATAGATAGTTAATTTGAAAAACAATGTTTGCAGACAGATATGGCCAAACCATATTGACATTCTCTTTAAATTGTCTTTGTCTTCAGGTATTACGCAAATGCATCCATGGTATAATCAGCTAGAATTTCTTTATTAAGTACTAAAAAATGGACTAGGTCATTGGGGATGAAGGTAAATTGGTGGAATCTCAAAGCTCTCAACCTATTTCCTAGATGTTACATTTAAAGATATTCAGTAGCTTGTAAAGTGTATGACTCTTCTCTGAATCATAGGATAGATGGATTTTTAACATTGTGTTGTTATGGCAACAAGAAATCTAAAGCACATATCAAGTAATTAAAAGCAAATATAAATAGCATTTTGTTATTAATCTCAGTCAAATGATATGTAGACAAATGGTATTTTTCAATGTCATCAAGGTACAAAATATTGCCTAGATGTTGACAATTCCACTTTAAGGAAATTGGCGATAGTACTAATTTAAAAGAATATTGAGGGCATTAAAGTATAGCTTTGCTAGCACATAATTTGGTGACCTAACTTGTAAATTTTCTATATTTGGTTGCATCACTAAGAAGAAAATCATTAAAATGATGTGAAGTAATAATCAAAACCAGGACATATTAGCATGTTATGTATATTTTCAATTTTGCCAGTTATAATGTGAAAGACTGAAGACATTGAAGGAATGGATTCCTCTTTTTATAACATAATATAATATAGGAAATCCCTCTCTATGTAGCACAAGGTTAATCTAGAGGAAGATTTTCTATTATTTCTGACCTCTGAATAATTTCTTGGTACGGTGGGTAAATAATCAGGAACAATGAAAAATGCTATAAATTCCCCCAAAGAAATGTATCCTTGAATATATCATGAATGCTTATAGAAAGGGAAACTGGCTATTTTGTCACAATAATAATTTGTAAGTTTAATTATTTATAAGGATACGATGGCTGACTTTCCAAAAATCTTTCCATTAAAAATTCTCCATATAAATCTCTCTGATATACTGTAATGTTACTTCATCTTTGCTGCCAGCAGTGCGGCACACAGCGCATAAACCCCCTCATTAGTCCACGCCTTTACGGGGATTGCTCTAACAAAGGGATCTGGCATGTCCTAATGACTTTTAGAGTTAAGCTACGACTATGGCAACACAATAAATACCCCCATCTTATTAAGATAAGTTGGGTACACCAGCACTGAGCTGTTTTATATTCTGTTCTCCCCACACATTTCAGTTCAGGCAGAAACCTAGGGATGCACTCCAGAGGAACACATAATGAGGTCAGATGGAAAATCTTGTCTTGTTTCAGATATGAATTCAATCCATTCTTTCTTTCATGTGAGACAATATTCACAGAAGGAACTGCTGCTGACATGTTTTAACTTCACTGACACTGAAAATCTTTTCCCTCCAGTTGGTGCTTTTAACCCTCACTTAAAAAAAGAAACCCAACAACACCCTATGTGCTGCATCACATTATTGTAGGTGGTCAGAAAAAATTGTTTACATATTCTTTTTCACCTCTTGGCATCCATTTGCCACTTGGTGATTTTCACTCCACAAGATCTGCTTGATCTTATCACTCAATTTAGGTTTTCCCATATGAAGAAGGATCTTCTTAGTGCTAGCTTGGAACCATTCTTGTTACCCTATATCTTGGAAGCAAGCCTAGGGGTCTGTAAATAGGAGGGGGAGACTGAACATAGTAGTGGAAGGTGTAGGGGGGTGGGGAAATCCTGAAAGAAAAAGAATACTGGCCTTACATTTTTAAAAGCCAGAACCTTGGAGTTCACCTGTCACAAGGAGATACTTTGGTTTAAAACCATTCCCTAGAGCCATGCTTTGCTGTTGAGCATAAGTCAGAGCAACGTGTCAAGACTTAGAGCACTGCTCTTCAATCTCTAACACAACTATTAGAGAAAGAGCTAAAAGAAATCAGTTGTCAGTATAATTTGAGTTAAAATGATTTTAAAGGAATGTTTAATTCCTAATTAGCCTTTTTAGTGCATTTAAATGTAATTCTGTATCCAATAGAAAGGAAACCCAGAATAACCTATGTATGCACAGTAACTGTATAAGCTCCAAGAGTCCTTAGAAAAACAAAGAGCTTAATCAGGCCTGTCCATTTATATGCATTATCCATGGCAAGCATTAAAATATTTAAAAATATTTGAACCAAATCCACTCTGGGTCGGAATTCATGTGCTATGTCACAGAGAGATACAAATATTTTTGAGGCTCTCTTCCCACTAGGAAGAAGGTGATAAATATTAGATCTCCCTGTAGTATCCCTGCCTCAAATTTGCATTACAGTCATTTGGGGTTTTGTGAAAAATATACTTACTTACCAATAGATTAGATGGAATGAAAGTGGAGTACATTTAGAAAAAGAAAGTGGTATAGGGAAAAGAAGGCTCTAATCAGGGGTAGATTCCAAGTGACATTCTGGGATTATCTAATTCTGTTAAAATCACGCAGCATCTTTGGACCTATGATTCGACCCTTGTAAAAGGGAGGGAGACTAGAGGACCCCTAAGATTCTGTTTCCAGGCCTCAAAGTCTAACTGTGTTTTTAAATAGTGTGATTGATGACAGACAGACCATATGGTCTTTTGATAAAGTAATAAACTTGAAAGCAAGTGTTCTTGTCCCTGGTTTTTATTCCATTATTATTGACAATAATTTTTGGTGAGTCATTTAATCTTCCTGGCTCTTTTGAAAATAAGCACAAGAAGCATTTCACAGGGATGACTTGGAATTCATTATGTATAGTTTGCAGCATAATGTGCTTTGAGCTCCATAGAGAGAGATGCCAACCCAATAGAGGGAATTATTCATTTATCTTGTCATTGCAAATATCATTTTAGTAATGTCAGTTTTACATGTATTTTACATTCAGTTTCCTTCACCAAATATATGATTTCGAATACTTTTATCTCTTTTATAATTTTTGAACCTGACTACCTTCACAAAGACCTGTAATTGCTTGAAACTTTTAAGAAAATTTGGAAAACCATGAAAATTTTGCATTGATTACAGTTAAGAATTACATATACATGCACACACATACAGAGACACACATCACACTCATACACACATACATATTCCTATAATCTTAATCCTGTTATATGACAAGTATATTTAGCATAAGTACATAAATAAGAACTTCTATTTTTGATAGAAAAAAACAATTATTAGCAAAATAGTCCATATTCTTTCACTGGTAGATGTCACAGCATTTTAAAACTTTATAATAATCATCAGGTCTCTCATCATTTTTCACAATTTCTGATCTCAATGGGAGATAAAATGGAGTCAGAATGCATAATATGTTCTGTTTTCTTTTGTTTTCATGGCAGGACAAAAAAAGAAAACATCTGTTTATTAAATAGTCAGACCCAAACAATAAATAACTTGGTAGGGTTTATGTCCTAATGACTTAATAACTTCTTGAAAAAAAAGCACATTCTTAAATAACCACAAGTACTTGTTATGTGGCAGGAATGTGTTGATAAATGTTTAACATCTATCTCTCCACCCAAAATATGCACATATGAAACATTTTGGTCTGCATTATTAACGTTACTCCATCACTTTCTGAAGTTTAGGTAATCAACAGAACAACAAATAAAGCCCCAATTTTGATGTTTTCTGATTTCTACGGGGCACTTAAAAAAATAGGTCATACGCTAGAGTTCCCCCACCCCATCTCTCTTTGTAGATTTATATAGCCTCTAGATAGATTGGTACTGATATATCTATATGGATATATAGCCTTAGTATGTGGTCTACATATTACCTGGAAATTTGGTCTCTGTGAATACATGTATATAAATATGTATACATGCATGTATTATGTATTTTATCTTTAAGTATATGATAATATATAGATCAACACAGAATAAATAGTGATCCCTTCAGAGAGCTTAAGCAATCAGAAAAGTCATAAACGGAATCTTACTTGAGAAATCCTAAATAGTGGATGTAAGAACAAATTATAAAAAACAATTGATAGACCTTCTTGAAACTAAACACACACACATGCACACATGTGTATCACCTTTTTATAACAAAGAGGTAGGAACAGAGTAGGTGCCTATCAATTGGGGATGACAAAAGAATTTATCCAGAGAAAAGTGGGGAAAATATATGAACTGATAAAGAGTGAAGTTAGAGGGAAAACAAAAAAATAAGAATAATTCATGTATTATACAGAAAAATAAGTTGGGAATTTAAGAAGTCTAATACATTTAATGACCAACTGTGATTCCAGACAATCAATGAGGAAGCATGCTTTCCATTCCCTGACAAATAAGTGGGTAACTCAATGTGCACATTAAAGCAAACATAGTCAGGCCTAAGCAAAGAGTGGATTTATTTTGCCTCACCATGCCTATTTGTTTCAAAGATTGTAGGCGGCGGGGGGGGGGGGGGGGGGCGGGAAGAAGAGGAGAGGAGTGGCTCACTGAATACATGCTCGTCCTTCATTGCTGAAGAAGACTACGCCATCAGAGAAATGATGACATGACTTGCACTTGACTTTGTTCTGAGTGAGGGAGGGCTGTGCAGGTCACCAGCCCAACTTCTCCAGAGCCATCTGAATCCAATGACCTGATATTCCTCAGGATGACTGGAGATGGTCCAGGATGCACTGGGAGACCTTGGGCCCTTAAGGCCAAGGTCTTTGCAGGTAATCAATTAGGGTGAGGTAACACCCATTCATTGAATAGGTCTGTTTAAGAAGAAGCTAGGGCATGGCCCCTTTAATGAGGTCAAGAAAAAGCAAAGACATCAGCCTGGGAGGGAAACAGCAACAGTTACTATTGATAATCACTGTAAAGCTAGGGGAGTTCAGGAGCCCTTGATAAGGAACCCTTGGAATCCCAGTTTCAAAGTGTAGTAGGTTTCAGGTTTTGGGAGAGGACAGGCTACAGGACAGAAGGAAGAAAAGAAAGGGGAGGGGAGGGGAGGGGAAGGGAGGGAATGAGGAAGGAGAAAAGGAAAGGGAAAGGGAAAGGAAAATGAAAGGAAAGGAAAGAGGAAAGGAAAGGAGACAGTAAAAACCAGGTCAACTGGGCAACTTTTGGCCATCCAAATTTACCTTCTTTTGGAGAGGAGAAAGAAGGGGAAAGAGAGGCAGACAAGAGAGGAGGAGGTGAGGTACCCAGCTAGCATTCAGCCAGCTGCATCTACTCACAGGATTGTGTTCATCCGTTCTTGCAGAAAGGTGGATAATGTCACAGAAGAAGCATATTGTGAAGAGTTGAGAAAATTACATCACACTTCATGGACTATGTATAACAAAATCAGTTAGTCCAGGGATGAGCTCAGTTTAGGAAGGTGGGTGGTACAGTGGACAGAGTGCTGGGTCTAGAGTCAGTAAGACGTGGGTTCCAATTTGACTTTAGACATGTACTAACTGTGTGACCCTGGGCAAGTCACTTAATCTCCTGTTAGTATTTAAAGACAAACTGAAGAGAAATGAAGGAGGCTCAGTAGGACACAATATTAATAGAACATCTTGCAATTGAAGGTGTCAATTCTATAAATGGAAGTATAAAATGGAAATGATTATAGCACCAACTCAAAAGTTGTTTGAGGATGAAATTAGATAATATTTGTAAAGATCTTAGAATAGTACCTGGCACATGGTAGGCACTATTTGAATGATGATGATGATGATGATATTTTAGAAAAGAAACTAACTTTAAGAATTACCAATCTGGGAGTGAGGGGAAGGGTAGAAGAGAAACCTCTGAGTCAGATCAATTTACAGGAAAATTTTTTCCCTATGTTTTAGAGGAAAAAAAATAATACCAATATTAAACACGCTATTCTCAAAAACTAGAAAAAACGCTATCAAATACTTTTCATGGTATAACTATCTATCAAAACTGGGGAAAGACAAAGAGACAGACAGACAAATAGAGATGGACAAAGAGACAGAAGAGAGGAGAGGAGAGAAGGGAAGAGAATAGTGTCATTAATATCTTACATTTTTAAGAACCCAAATTCTGGCAAATAAGATTACAGCAATTTATTTTGAAAAATATCACTATAATCAAATTGGATTTATAATAAGCATGGTTCAACATTAGGAAAACAGCATAACAGTATTTAAAAACAACATATTCATAATATGAAATTATGTATGTTATATATACACAGATACATACAAACACACAGATAAAACTCTGTATACACATGTGTAGGGGTACATGAGTGATGCACTGGATATAGCTCAGGGCCTGGAGGCAGAAAGATCTGAAATAAAGTCTGTCCCCAGACACTTACTGGCTCTGTGACCCTGGCCAAGTCATTTAGCTTATGTTTGCCTCAGTTTACTTATTTGTAAAATTGGGATAATAATAGTACCTACATCCCAAGGATATTGTGATGATCAAATGAGATAATAATTTTAAATAGCTTAGCACAAAACCTGGCACATAGTAAACTCTTTTGGAACATTCGCAATTAGGTGTTACATATGTATTTATGTGGATATATGTATGCATATGTATATACATTTGCATGTCTATACATGCACATATATGCATATATAACTAACTGCTAGCATTACCTATATGTGTGTGTGTGTATGTATGTGTATATATAGCATATATATGTGTATGTGTGTATGTATATATACATATGTATATGTGTATGTATATGTCATGAACTCTTAACTGACTTCCAAGTTGCTTTCTCAGAGAGAGCTAAGCACTTCTCCCATCAGGACTGTAAGAGGAACCCTGAATGACTGAGTCATTTTTTTAAAAACCGTCTGATGAGCTCATACAATATACTACTTCCCACTGATTTTTCCTTTGAAATCAGTGTTAATTAGTTTCTAATTAGAGGTACTTACTACTTGATGGTTTATAAAAGAAATTATTAAAAAAAAATAAAACTTTCCCCCCAAAAGTATGGGATACATTTTCTGACAGATGTATATGGATCCTATGAAATATTGTACTTAGTCTTAGAAAACGCAGGAGGTAAAGATGTAGTTCATAGGTCTTGCTGGATTGAAATATTTTCCTCCTTTTGTGGAATCTGCATGAAACTCCTCATATATATGCACACATACACACACACGTATATGCATATATACAAATTATATATATATATATGTGTGAGTATACAAATAAATACACAATACGTATACATACATATATGCCTGAATGTATGCATATGTGTATAAGTATATACATACAAGCATATATAGATTTTTTTCTGTACAACTCTGTTGGATCTCTAGATTTGAGGTCCTTGTGAACATATCTGAAGCTGCAATTCTTTTTCACCCTAAAGAATTAACTCCCTGAAGTTTCCTTTTGACTAGATATTTAGTTTGTCTAAGGGGAAACATTGAAAGAGAAATCCCTTTCCAAATAATTTAAAATTGCATAAATTTCCAAGAAGTCAGTATATCTAGGTATACTCAGTACTTATGTACATATTGGTGTTAAATATTCCTTAAAGAAATAAGGAATAACTTTAATAACTATACATATATTCACTGCTCATGGCTAGACTGTGCCATTATAAAAAAATAATTACCAAAATTAAATTATGCTTAAAGTGTCATAATTTTCAGTGTACCAAAATGATTAATTCCTTAATCAGACAAAACAATAATAAAATTAATTTGGAGACAAAAAATGTAGAACTTCAAGGGAAATAATGGGAGGAAATTTGAAATAAAAACAGTCATAGCCTTTTGGACCTTATTAAAGTCATTTGGTAATGGTTTAAAATCATAATAAAAAAAGTAAATCAATGGTACAGAACAGACAAGGAAGACTTAAATGCTTAAATCCAATGATTCAGTGTTCAATAAACCAGGATGTATAAATTACCAAGGAAAGAACTCCTTATCTGATAAGAATTAGTAGGCACACTGGAAATTACCACATTCTGCAATAAATTAAACATGGTTATGTGACCAGGGTATTAGAAATCATGCCATACGAAAATTAGAAAAGTAGAAAATACTATAACTTTCACAGCTCTGGCTAGGAGATGAATTCTTAACCAAATAAAATGGTAGAAGTAATTAGAAGAGCTAAAATAGATCATTATAATGAAATGAAATTGAAACATTTTTCATGAATGAATGAAAAAAGTATTCATTACATACTTCTTGTGTGCTCTTCATTTTTAAACAAGGAGAATATACATATGAAAATAAAGAAAGTACTGGCCCCCAACGAACTTATATTCTGAAGGTAGTCAGAATACATACAAATACTAGTATCTAAAGGATGTAAACAAAAGGAATACAAATTAGTGTGTACAGCAAGAGTCAGAGTGACTGATGTGGCAGGTGGGCATGAACTGGGAAAGACTTTGTGAAAAAATGGTTATCCTTGAATCATGTCTTGAAAGAAGGCAAGAAATAGAAATGAAGAAAATGTGTTTCCCAAATGGAATACAGCCAATGTGATAAAACTGTGATAGCGGATAAAGCATTTTGTATGGTGAACAGTGAGTAGGTCTGCATGGCTAGAATGCCATAAACTTGGTCTTTAAAATGGTAATTTTCATGATTTTTTCTTTGATCCATTTATAACTTAGGATGTTGTCAATGACTTGCCATTTATTCCTGAATCTTCTTATATTTCTTTTATAAGACATTATTTTCATTGTATTAAAGTGCGTATATAACTTTAGGGTTTTTTTTTTCCTTTTCATATACATTTATGATTTCATGTCCTAATAATCAATTTAGAATGTATTCTGATTTATTTATGCTGAAGAATGTTTGCATTCTTTAATATTCTCTTTGGGAAATAATCATAGGTGTCTAAATGTATTTTTTCCAATGATCAGTTTTTTTGTTTTTTATCATATATTGGACTTAACTAATTCACAAAGGAGAATATAAAAGTGGATTACAACTATTATGTACTATCAAAATCTTTTATTTTCTTTATTTTGGTAATACGGTTAACTTTACTTTAAGAATTTGATGCTCTGCCATTATATGTACATACATATATGCAAACATATATATGCATATACCTACATTCAAAAATATATATTGTAATAATGATAATTTTGTTATCTATGTTGCCTTTAAACCTAGTATGGTTTCTTCTCTTTTTCAAGAACATCAATTTTTAATGCAATTTTTTCAAAAATTATGGTACCAGCTTCTATTTTTGTTGGAATTGCCTAAAACACAACAAATTTTGTTTCACATGCCCAATTTTTCACTGCATGAGTCTTTTAAACAAACAGTTCTATTTCAATGTCTCATCAAGGCTTTGGGGTGACTCTGGGAATCTCCAAAACTATGCTAGAGAATTGAAAGCTCTTTAGAGTCTATGATACTGGAAAGGTTTCAAGTTTGTTCTCAAGAAAAGATAGTATATTTTTCAAAGGTCAGCCTCTCTAAGCAGAGAAACAGGTCTTTTACCATTAAGATAATGGATTTTTCATGGAACATTATGAAAAAATAAAAATATTAATAAGCCTGCTCATTTATATGGCTGCCTTATTTATATGTTTCTGCTGTTACTTTGGAAAAGTGGTTTAAAGGCAATAAATAATCATAGTTTATAGAATTATAACATTTAGCATGATACTCTATGACATGCTTGTCCAAGACTAATTAATGGCATAATTGCTGTTAGGTTCATGCCTTGTCTTTGAGGAGGGTGTCACCCATGTGAAAACTAGTAGGGAAACAGTTTCTGGGAAATTAAAGCAGTGGGGCACATGTGGGCATTCTGCATTTGCCTAGCATGTGGTTAGGAGCAAACTTTTACACTGAGTGTATACCCCAAACAGTTAACAACGTTCAAGATGAAGGTGAAGAGCTTTACTTGCAGCTAATGACTTCACGTGGAAAACTGGAAAAGTCCTAAAGCCTCCTTCTTTCTACCTCATTCCTGACTGATGAATTTGGCCTTTTATTATTTGTTTCACCCTACATGAAATGTGTGGAGTTTCTGATTTCATTGAAGAGTTTAAGTCATGGGGAATGTGGCAATCCATGAATCTCTATACAAAACCAGAAGAATAAAGTTCCATCTACATGTAAGAATGGTTTACAAGTTCTACCTGAAGAAGGAAATGGAAGAAGGTGATGGTTGCAGTGGTCACGATGGAGAAGTTTACTGTGCTACCAAAGGAAATACGAAACAAACAAACATCATTTCACAGATTTAGTGATATCATATTGTAGTTCTCACGGTAAACCTTTATAAAAATCCATAATACAGACAATTACAAGATTGACACAAACATCTGCTGAAGAAGATGAACAAGAAAAGATATCCTACAGAAAACTTGACATTAATTTCAAATAAAATGAACATATAATTTGATATTTGGTGACTAATGCATAGTTAGGAATAGATGAAGATGATGAGAAATAGGCTGCAAATCAAGGATCAGGAAAAAGAAATGAAGGCAGGTAAAGGATTTTGGACACAGAATCATCAGCCCAATAGATTATGAATATTTTTAAGAATATAATTGGTAGGCACTAGAAAGATAAACACTAAATAATATCAGAAAAATGAAATTGTTCATATTTTAACATATGGGAAATTATTTTTTTATCATATGGGAATAATTGATGTATTGACTATGTATGGTCAGATCACCTATTTGTTAGAACAATGATCAATATTAGCACAATTAGAATAAAGAATACAAATGAGAAAAAGGTGTGGATACAATTTAAACAACTCAATCTTGACCTATTCAAGCAAATCATTGAAAAAGAAAAGTGAGTAATGAATGATAGGGAATAGAAACAGGTTATAATAATTTCCAACAGAAGTTTATATAAATTAATTGTCATAACAAAGAGAAATCAAGGTGCTAGTCAGCAAACATGATGTTTTCCAAGTAAAGAGGAAAGTTAAAAGCAACAAAATCAATTAGAATGATTATACTTAAAGAGCTTTGGCAATAGGATAATTGGAAACTGTGGGCAATATCATGTCATAAAGCAAGGAGAAGCAGGGAAAGATAAAACCAGTTTTTAGGAATGTTTTAAAGCAACAAAATAAAAAGGTTATCCTGAAGTGTGAACAAATGAGGATGAAACAAATAAAAAGGGACAATGTAAAGAGAATAATCAGAAGCAAAAAGAAAGAAAAGATCTGAAAATACTGTTCATTAAACTTTTTTCACTGTCAATATGAAGAGACATTATTTTTATGCTTGAACATCATATTGACATGATAACAGACAATGCAGAAATTACACTGAAGACAAGATGAGAACAAAGTTTGCCATTATGATAAAAGAGACTCAACATGGAATCCAAGTTAAAAAGAAGTTCTCTGTAGATAATGAAATTCAATAGTTAAGTCTGTTTGTGGATAAGAATTGCTAATTACAACAGTCAGGAACATTGCAGAGATGCCTGCAAGACACTTGTAAGGGTTCTTGGCCTAAAGAATCACAAAGAAAAAAAAGCAAATAAAAGATACCTCTTGCCCAGGTTCTAATATACAGATAACTGAAAAACTTATAGAAAAGGTGTTCTCAACAACCCCTGGTACTAAATATTCTGTGAATTTTTCAAATGAAATGTTTTAATAGTGTATTTCAATATCAGTGATTTCCTTTGTAATCCTATGTATTTTAATTTGAGCATGCAAAAACATTACTTTTGAGAACATACTGCATAGACTTCACCAGATTACTGAAGACGTCCATAAACCAAAAATCACGAAGTACACCTTCTATGGATCTTTTCTATTACAATGTTGCTAAAACTTGGACAGAAAGTACAAATAAATAACAAATTGGACACAATTTAACAGATGGAGAGAGCATAGGCTCTACCACTTTCAGGAAATTGCAAAGCTCCTTTAATGATCTCAAATATCTATACAAAACAAAGACCAATTTTTAATGTTAGTTATTTTCTGGTGGTATTGTAGAGTAATGGAACACTATCTTTTCTCAGTAACTGGAAAAGAATAGCACACTGGGGACAACGGAGAGGAACACAGAGAATGTGACAAGTTTGCAACACAAGAAAAATAAGATTTTGCAGGAAACAGTAGTAAAAGTCATGATGGAAATGCATGAGTGACAAATAAGATGGGATGGCCTAATGGTGACAGTGAGCGATTAATAGTGAAGGGGAGGGATCAATGAATGTTCTATTGCTAGCATTTTGATGTCAAGAGAAATCAATGAAGATATCTTACACATTGAGTTGAAACCCTTTTGTAAATTTATGGGAGGACATGGATGAGGGTCACACATGATGGGAAAGAATAGGTGAGTTCTTATCTTCATCTATGGTGTTAATATCCTAATCAATGAAATCCAATTGAGAATTTTTGCATTTTCTAGAAAACAAATTGTTGAATTTTGTTTTATCTTTTCTTCCCATTCTCTTTGATTATATTATGCTTAATCTATTCATGTTTTGGGTTATAACTGCTAAATTCATGTTTTCCTGAATTAAAGTCTTTCTCACTAATATTTCTCTCTTTTTGAACCCGCATAAGATTACTACGATTTGTTTTGCTTATTTTTAACGCTGTGTGTTCCAATATTCTCTTTCTCTATTGTTACTCTATCGAGCCCAAATTCCTTAAATCTCTTGACTAGTCTCTTTCTGTCTCTGTCTCTGTCTGTCTCTGTCTCTGTCTCTCTCTTTCTCTCTCTCTCTCTCTCTCTCTCTCTCTCTCTCTCTCTCTCTGTCTCTCTGTCTCTCTCTGTCTCTCTGTCTCTCTGTCTCTCTCTCTCTCTCTCTCTCTCTCTCTCTCTCTCTCTCTCTCTCTCTCTCTCTGCTTTCTGTGTCTCAGAGTGTGTCTTTCTCTCTGCCTCTGTCTCTCTGTCTCTGTCATTCTCCGTCTTTCTCTTTGTTGATTCTTGAACTTGGTTTGGAGTTGTGACTTCATCATACTGGATAAATGATATTTGTAATTGTCTTCCAGCGTAATAAAGCCAAGGAAGAAAATAAAGATGGACCTGTTTGCTTCTCCTCAGCTTCCTCACACTTTGCTGAATCTTCATACTATTCACCTCTACTACCATGCCCAAACATGGGTAACACTAGGAGTCTCTTCTAGGCTCATTTCTCCCTCTACATAGGAGGTTTTTAATCTTTTATTTGTTTGTTTCAAGGACATATTTGATTGTTTATAAAGCCCAAAGACTGCTCTCAGAGTAATATTTTAAATAAATGAGTAGTAGGTATAATATTTTAAAGGAAACCAATTTTATTGAAATATAATTTTCAAAATATATAAAACAGGTCTATAGATCATACGTTAAAAGTTCCTGAATAATACCATCTAATATGTAGTGTACTCCCTTAATTGGAAGTTTACATCTATTTAAAAAATAATGAAAAGGAATCTAGCCCACAAAAACTGCAATGTCACTTCCTGTCTAAAAACCTTTAAGGTTTGGAAAAGTCGTTTAAACATAAAATAGAAG